>NC_058524.1:449135090-449446028 GCF_904849725.1 Hordeum vulgare subsp. vulgare
CGACGGGCCCTACGACGGTGGGGTGGGACAGAGGGGGACGATAGCTGTTTAGGGCTGCTCACGTGGATTAGTCACCTACCGTCAGGGTATCTGGCGGTAGACTGTGTTCCCCTACCGCCATAGAATCTGGCGGTAGGAAAAGGGGCCAGGTCCCGATTTTTTTGCAACCGGGGTCACATCTTGAAAAACTTCTTCAAAAGGGTCAAAATACGAAATTTTTCCATGCGTGAACAACAGAGAGAGATGAAGTGAAGGCCGGAAAAAATAAGACAACTCGAACCAAATGACACGGTGTAAGATAGGCCTCAATCTAAGAACTAGCTAGGTTTGTGGCAATGGCGTTGCATATGATTTTCTCCCAACCACCCTCACGACATAACACAGAGATTCAAATTACAACAGTGTCTCGGCCGAAGCCGCCGTCCAAGCCGCCGCTCTAACAGAACGCTAACGTTGTCTTAAGTACAGACCCATTCAGGGCCGTTCTGCCACTTGGGCCGAGTTGCGTCGCGAATGGGTCGTTGTTCTGGGTCGCTAACAGGTTCAAACATTAGCGTGTAATTTCTCTGCATAACCTCTCCGCTAGCTTGAGTAGTATGCGCAGTGCTAACATTCCCCCTCCTTTAGAAGAGGCTTGTCCCCAAGTCGGTGCACGAGGAAATTGCTGGTGCAGGAACTCCAAATCCTCCCACGAATAATCCTCTCAAGATGAGTTAGACCATCGAACCAAGACCTGGGTCACTGCTTTATTGCCCAGTTGTCACAACCATCGCTGCAAAATCCGAACACGAACTCGCAGGGCAACATGGCGAGATGGTAAACTTGACTGCACCTTGGTTTCACGAGGAAGGAAGCGCTTGAGTTGAGAAACATGAAAAAACTGGATGGATACAACTGCCCTGTGGAAGATCCAACCTATAAGCCACTTCACCAATTCTCTCCACAATTGGAAATGGGCCAAATAATTTAAATGCAAGTTTCTGATTCTGCGTGGAGTAAACAGATGTCTGAGCATATGGTTGCAATTTGAGAAAAACTGAATCACCAACCTAGAAAGATCTTTTAGTTTTGTTTTTATCTGTTTGACTCTTCATTCATTGTTGATTTCTCAATAAATGTTTCCTAGCTGTTTTAGTTACTAGCTTCCTAGCCTGCAGCCACTCTTGCATTTCCACTAGAGCAATAGTATTTGATTCACTGATGCCAAAGTATCTAGGTGTATATCCATACAACACTTCAAATGGAGATTTACCGAGGGCAGAATGCCAATTGGAATTGTACCAAAATTCACATAGTGTCAATCATTTACTCCACTTGTGAGGCTGGGCACTTATGAAACATCTCAAGTAGCATTCAACTTGCTGATTGACCCTTTCTATTTCACCATCAGTTTGAGGATGATTAGTTGTGCTCATATTCAACTGAGTTCTGGTTTTATGGACGAACACTTTCCAAAATTGACTTGTGAAAAGTGGATCTTTGTCACAGATAATCACCTTGGGCAACCCATGTAATTTGTAGACAGTATCCAAGAACACTTCAGCAACCTTTTGAGCATTAAAAGGATGCTTCATATATATGGAATGCCCATATTTGGTGAACTTATCTAGCACTACCAGGATGCAATTATTCTGAGAAGAGTGAGGAAGTCCACTAATAGAATCCATAGAAACAGTCTTCCATGCATTACTTGGAACTGACAATGGAGATGACAATCCAGGATATGTCACTCTTTCTGGCTTAGCTTTCTGACAAATGAGGCAAGATTGCACTTGAAGTAAAATAAACTTCTTCATACCAACCCATGAAAAGAGTGCATGAATTCTCTTATAAGTAAGAGGAAACCCGGAACGACCACCCACATGACTATCATGAAAGGCTGCAAAGATCTTTTGATGTAAGGCATGCATAGGTCCAACCCAAATACTCTGTTTATATTTCAACATTCCATTAACAAGAGTATATGGTGGCTTAGAAGCTGGTGCAATGGCTAACTGTTGGATGAGAGCTAAAGCTTTCTCATCATCTTCACAACTAGCAACAATTTCAGCCATCCAAGTTGCATGACTACTTGGAATGGAAAACAATTAAGACTCATCGGGAGGTCTTCTAGATAAAGCATAAGTTGCACTATTCTCCTTCCCTTGTTTATATTGAATTTGATAATTCAATCCCAACAACTTAGTAAGACACTTTTGTTGCCAAACTGTATGCAACCTATGATCCTGTAGATAGGACAAATTTCTTTGATCTATTTATATAACAAACTGCTACACTTGCAAGTAAGGTCTCCACTTATCCAATGTCAGTAGAATAGCCAGATATTCCTTCTCATAGACTAACAAATCTTTATTTTTGGGACCCAGAGTCTTGATGACAAAAGCTAATGGATGTCCCTGCTGCATCAAAACTGCACCAATACCATACTCACAAGCATCAGTCTCTATCATAAAAGGCTTAGTGAAATCAGGCAAAGCCACAATAGGAGCTGATATTAAGGCTTTTTGAAGTGTCAAAAATGCCTCATGTGTGATACTAGTCCAAACAAAAGGAATCCCCTTCTTATGCAGTTCAGTTAAAGGTCTAGCAATAATGCCATAATGTTGGATAAATTTCGTGTAATAGCCACTCAATCCAAGGAACCCCCTGACTTCCTTAACATTCTTTGGAACAGGACAATGCTGGATAGCTAAAATTTTGTCATGATCAGTGGAAACCCCTTCTGCAGAGATAACATGCCCCAGATAAGCAATTTGAGGTTGAGCAAAGTCACATTTGGACATTTTCACCTTCCATTGCTCCTTGTTTAATATGGACGGAACTTCATCCAGATCATCCCAATGTTCTTTGAGTGTTTTACTAAATACCAATATGTCGTGAAAAATACTGCACATCTTCTTAGCATAGGAGCAAGATCATAATTCATAGTCCCTTGGTATGTACCTGGTGCTCCTGTCAAACCCATGCCCATCACATTGAATTCATAATGTCCATTATGGGTTTGGAATGTTGTTTTGTATTCTTCCCCAGGTGCCAACCTAATTTGATGATAGCTAGCTTTGAAATCTAGTTTGGAAAACCAACAGGCTCCTGCTAATTCAGCCATACGTTCATCTATAATGGGTACTCGGTATATGCTTTTCACTGTGATAGCATTGAGTTGTCTATAGTCAATGACCATTCTCCAAGTCCCTTCTTCTTTCTTCTTGACCAACATGACAGGAGAAGAGAAGGCACTGCTACTATGCCTGATCGTCCCTGAGGCTAGCATTTCCTTGATCTGCTTTTCCAACTCATCCTTCAAATGAGGAGAAATCCTATAGGGTCTAACAGAGACTGGTCTTGCACCTGGAATTAAAGGAATTGTATGGTATTTGAGTCTTCTAGGAGGTAAAGTAGTTGGGGTTTCAAACGCCACCGCATGTTTATCCAACAACACTTGCAATTCTGGATGTTGAATTTTCTTCTCAACAGGTCTTATCAATGAAATGGAAAACACTGTGACAACCACATCTTCAGGTAACAAGCCTTGCAAAGTAACCACTTCACCTTGATAAGGAAAAGACATCCACTTCTGGATCCAATCAACCCGCATTGGACTGTGTTGAGCAAGCCAATCCAACCCAATAATACCATCATAGCTTGCTAATGGAAGCATTCTGAAGTCACTGGTGAACTGAACTGATCCACATTTCCACAAGCTCTTGGATAACATTGCATCACATTGCAATTGGCCTCCACTAGCTACTGATAGTAACACAAGAGAAGTCTGTTGAACCTTTGGTCAATCTATGTTGCAGGGCACTATCTATAAATGAATGTGTACTACCAGAATCCACCAGAAAAAACAATTCCATTCCCTGCATCTCAATTAACAGCTGCAGAGTTGGTGCATTAGATTGTTTCCTCATAGCAGCAACAGACGGATTCATACTACAAACACACATGTGCTCTTGATCAGTTGTAGAGGTTGTATCTATTGCTTCTTCTGCCTGAATGTGATCAATCAATTCCTGAACCAGATGTTACTGAACTGACGATTTGCACATATGATCCTTAGACCATCTTTCACCACACACAAAGCAGAGCCCCTTTGACTTGCGATAAGCACGTAATGCAGACCACTTATCATTAGATGGAACGGTTTTAATAGTTTCACTTGATCGTTTGCTATCAGCAAAACTTGCTTTGGGTAGAAGAGCACCTAATCTCTGGCCTGTAGAAGTGTGCAGAGATGTGAAACCACCACAAAGCTCCTCATGTAACAGTGCCATATCGTATGTCGTATCCAAGTCCTTGAGTTTCTACAGAGCAAGAGCCACACGGACACCAGGCTTCAGGTCTATAAGAATCGAGTAGTGTAATGGAGATGGTTAGGAGCTTTCTCATAAGAAGATAATTGATCATATAAATCAACAAATCTATCCACATAATCAACAACAATACTGGTTTGTGAAATACGGAACAATTGACGTAGCAGAGTGTGATGCTGATTACGACCAAATCGGCTCTGCAAACTGGAACATAATTCAGACCATGAAGCTTGAGGACAGCGACGTTGCATTGATTCAAGCCACCGGACAGCTGCACCTTCAAATTGAGATGTTTCTAAAGAAACCCATTGATGCCGAGGAGTACACCAGAGCCAGAACTGATCCTCACACCTAGTTTGCCATAGCCGGGGATTCGCACTGTCAAAACGTGGGAGATCCACTCGAACACCAAATGATAATGTATCAGCAGCATCTTGGTAAGGCGAATCACACGTAGTAGAGGAAGGGCGAACAGGGAAAACGGAATCTCGCGCACCTCTGACCAGAGGACATACGGAACATGTGCCTTCCCCCGGTGATCCTGGTCGAAGCCAAGGGAGTCGGTGGTAGAGTTGCGGCCACCCCCAACAAGTCGAGTAGCCGAAGCTTTGCCGCGCCCAGGTGATTCCTTCGGCCAGTCGGCGCGGACGGCCTCAAGCTCGAGCGCAAGCTCCTCCCACACCCCATCGACACGAGCCGTCAACAACCCGTCAAGGGTGGTGTTGTTGGCTTGGATGAGCTTGTCGACGGCTTGGAGAAGGTTCTCCTCGTGCGCCTTGAAATGCTGATCCAGATCAGCAGTAAAATCTGTCCACAACAGCGAGTACACGCCGTGCCCCTCATCTAACAGCTTGTCCATCGCCTTCGCTCACCGCCGATCACACCATCGTGTCGCGTACGAGTGTCGTGGTAGCTCCAGGACCGCCTAATATGATACCAAGTGTAAGATAGGCCTCAATCGAAGAACTAGCTAGGTTTTGTAGCAATGGCGTTGTGTGTGATTTCCTCCCAACCACCCTCAGAGCGCAACAGAGAGATTCACATTACAACAGTGTCTCAGCCCAAGCCGCCATCCAAACTGCCGCTCTAACAAAACGCTAACGTTGTCTTAAGTACATAACCATTCAGGGCCAGTGTGCCACTTGGGCCGAGTCGCGTCGTGAACGGGCCGTCGTTCTATGCCTTTAACAGGTTCAAATATGTTGGAATTATGCCCTAGAGGCAATAATAAATATAGTTATTATTATAATTCCTGTATCAAGATAATCGTTTATTATCCATGCTATAATTGTATTGAATGAAGACTCATTTACATGTGTGGATACATAGACAAAACACTGTCCCTAGCAAGCCTCTAGTTGGCTAGCTAGTTGATCAAAGATAGTCAGTGTCTTCTGATTTTGAACAAGGTGTTGTTGCTTGATAACTGGATCACGTCATTAGGAGAATCACGTGATGGACTAGACCCAAACTAATAGACGTAGCATGTTGATCGTGTCATTTTGTTGCTACTGTTTTCTGCGTGTCAAGTATTTGTTCCTATGACCATGAGATCATATAACTCACTGACACCGGAGGAATACTTTGTGTGTATCAAACGTCGCAACGTCATAGGGTGACTATAAAGATGCTCTATGGGTATCTCCGAAGGTGTTAGTTGAGTTAGTATGGATCAAGACTGGGATTTGTCACTCCGTGTGACGGAGAGGTATCTCGGGGCCCACTCGGTAATACAACATCACACACAAGCCTTTCAAGCAATGTGACTTAGTGTAAGTTATGGGATCTTGTATTACGGAACGAGTAAAGAGACTTGCCGATAAACGAGATTGAAATAGGTATGGGGATACTGACGATCGAATCTCGGGCAAGTAACATACCGAAGGACAAAGGGAATGACATACGGGATTATATGAATCCTTGGCACTGAGGTTCAAACGAGAAGATCTTCGTAGAATATGTAGGACCCAATATGGGCATCCAGGTCCCGCTATTGGATATTGACCGAGGAGTCTCTCGGGTCATGTCTACATAGTTCTCGAACCCGCACGGTCTGCACACTTAAGGTTCGACGTTGTTTTATGCGTATTTGAGTTATATGGTTGGTTACCGAATGTTGTTCGGAGTCCCGGATGAGATCACGGATGTCATGAGGGTTTCCGGAATGGTCCGGAAAAGAAGATTGATATATAGGATGACCTCATTTGATTACCGGAAGGTTTTCGGAGTTACCAGGAATGTACCGGGAATGACGAATGGGTTCCGGGAGTTCACCGGGGGGGGGGGGGGGCAACCCACCCCGGGGAAGCCCATTGGCCTTGAGGGTGGCACACCAGCCCTTAGTGGGCTGGTGGGACAGCCCAAAAGGGCCCTATGCGCATTGGAAGAAAAATCAAAGAGAAAGAAAAAAAAGTGGAGGTGGGAAGGGAAGGAAGGACTCCCACCACCAAACCAAGTCCAACTCGGTTTGGGGGGGAGACCTTCCCCCCTTGGCTCGGCCGACCCCCTTGGGGCTCCTTGAGCCCCAAGGCAAGCCCCCCCTCTCCCACCTATATATACGGAGGTTTTAGGGCTGATTTGAGACGACTTTTCCACGGCAGCCCGACCACATACCTCCACGGTTTTTCCTCTAGATCGCGTTTCTGCGGAGCTCGGGCGGAGCCCTGCTGGGACAAGGTCATCACCAACCTCCGGAGCGCCATCACGCTGCCGGAGAACTCTCCTACCTCTCCGTCTCTCTTGCTGGATCAAGAAGGCCGAGATCATCGTCGAGCTGTACGTGTGCTGAACGCGTAGGTGCCGTCCGTTCGGTACTAGATCGTGGGACTGATCGCGGGATTGTTCGCGGGGCGGATTGAGGGACGTGAGGACATTCCACTACATCAACCGCGTTCACTAAAGCTTCTGCTGTACGGTCTACAAGGGTACGTAGATCACTCATCCCCTCTCGTAGATGGACATCACCATGATAGGTCTTCGTGCGCGTAGGAAATTTTTTGTTTCCCATGCGACGTTCCCCAACAGTGGCATCATGAGCTAGGTACATGCGTAGATGTCTTCTCGAGTAGAACACAAAAGTTTTTGTGGGCGGTGATGTGAGTTTTGCTGCCCTCCTTAGTCTTTTCTTGATTCCGCGGTATTGTTGGATTGAAGCGGCTTGGACCGACATTACTCGTACGCTTACGAGAGACTGGTTTCATCGCTATGAGTAACCCCGTTGCTCAAAGATGACTGGCAAGTGTCGGTTTCTCCAACTTTAGTTGAATCGGATTTGACCGAGGAGGTCCTTGGATGAGGTTAAATAGCAACTCATATATCTCCGTTGTGGTGTTTGAGTAAGTAAGATGCAATCCTACTAGATACCCGTGGTCACCACGTAAAACATGCAACAACAAAATTAGAGGACGTCTAACTTGTTTTTGCAGGGTATGCTTGTGATGTGATATGGCCAACGATGTGATGTGATATATTGGATGTATGAGATGATCATGTTGTAATAGATAATATCGACTTGCACGTCGATGGTACGGCAACCGGCATGAGCCATAGGGTTGTCTTTATACTAACGTTTGTGCTTGCAGATGCGTTTACTATTTTTGCTAGGATGTAGCTTTAGTAGTAATAGCATGAGTAGCAGGACAACCCCGATGGCGACACGTTGATGGAGATCATGGTGCGGCGCCGGTGACAAGAAGATCGTGCCGGTGCTTAGGTGATGAAGATCAAGGAGCACGTGATGATGGCCATATCATGTAACTTATGAATTGTATGTGATGTTAATCCTTTTATGCACCTTATTTTGCTTAGAACGACGGTAGCATTATGAGGTGATCTCTCACTAAAATTTCAAGACGAAATTGTGTTCTCCCCGACTGTGCACCGTTGCTACAGTTCGTCGTTTCGAGACACCACGTGATGATCGGGTGTGATAGACTCAACGTTCACATACAACGGGTGCAAAACAGTTGCGCACGCGGAACACTCGGGTTAAGCTTGACGAGCCTAGCATGTGCAGACATGGCCTCGGAACACATGAGACCGAAAGGTCGATCATGAATCATATAGATGATATGATTAGCATAGGGATGCTTACCACTGAAACTATGGTCAACTCACGTGATGATCGGACTTGAGCTAGTGTAAGTGGATCATGAACCACTCAAATGACTAGAGAGATGTACTTTTAGAGTGGGAGTTTGGCGAATAATTTGATTAAGTTAAACTCTAATTATATTGAACATAGTCTAAGTCCACTTTGAATATATTTGTGTTGTAGATCATGGCTCACGCGACACTCATCCTGAATTTTAATACGTTCCTAGAGAAAGCTAAGTTGAAAGATGATGGAAGCAAGTTTGTAGACTGGGCTCGTAATCTTAAGGTAATCTTACAAGCTGGGAAGAAGGATTATGTCCTTAATGCTGCGCTAGGAGATGAACCACCCGCTACGGCTGATCAGGATGTTAAGAACGCTTGGTTAGCACGTAAGGAGGACTACTCAGTAGTTCCATGTGCAGTCTTGTATGGCTTAGAACCGGGACTTCAACGTCGCTTTGAGCGTCATGGAGCATTTGAGATGTTCCAGGAGTTGAAGTTTATCTTTCAGAAGAACGCCCGGCTCGAGAGGTATGAGACCTCCGATAAATTCTATGCTTGCAAGATGGAGGAGAACTCGTCTGTCAGTGAACATGTGCTCAAAATGTCTGGGTACTCAAACCGTCTAGCTGAGCTGGGGATTGAACTCCCGCAAGAGGCTATCACTGACAGAATCCTTCAATCACTGCCGCCAAGCTATAAAGGCTTTGTGTTGAACTACAACATGCAAGGGATGAACAAGTCTCCCGGCAAGTTGTTTGCGATGCTAAAAGTCGCAGAGTCTGAACTCCGTAAAGAACATCAAGTGTTGATGGTGAATAAGACCACTAGTTTCAAGAGAAACGGCAAAGGCAAGAAGGGTAATTCAAAGAAGAGAGGCAAGCCTGTTGCCAATCCGACGAAGAAACCCAAAGCTGGACCTAAGCCTGAAACGGAGTGTTACTATTGCAAGGGTATGGGTCACTGGAAGCGCAATTGCCCCAAGTATCTGGCAGATAAGAAGGCGGCCAAAGAAAAATCAGGTATATTTGATATACAAGTTATTGATGTGTACTTAACCGGCTCTCGTAGTAGTGCCTGGGTATTCGATACCGGTTCTGTTGCTCATATTTGCAACTCGAAACAGGAACTGCGGAATAGACGAAGGCTGGCGAAAGATGAAGTGACGATGCGCGTAGGAAATGGTCCCAAGGTTGATGCAATCGCCGTCGGCACAGTTTCACTTTAGTTACCATCAGGATTAGTTATGAACTTAAATCATTGTTATTTAGTGCCTGCGTTGAGCATGAACATTATATCTGGATCTTGTTTATTGCGAGACGGTTACTCTTTTAAGTCAGAGAATAATGGTTGTTCTATTTCTATGAGTAACATCTTTTATGGTCATGCACCCAATGTGAGAGGATTGTTCATATTGAATCTTGATAATGATACACACATACATAACATTGAGACCAAAAGAGTTAGAGTTAACAATGATAGCGCCATATTTTTGTGGCACTGCCGCTTAGGTCCTATTGGTGTAAAGCGCATGAAGAAACTCCATGCCGATGGACTTTTGGAGTCACTTGACTTTGATTCACTTGACACGTGCGAACCATGCCTCATGGGCAAGATGACTAAAACTCCGTTCTCCGGAACAATGGAGCGTGCAAGTGACTTGTTGGAAATCATACATACCGATGTGTGTGGTCCGATGAGCGTAGAGGCACGCGGCGGATATTGTTATTTTCTCTCCTTCACTGACGATTTGAGTAGATATGGTTATGTCTACTTGATGAAGCACAAGTCTGAAACATTTGAAAAGTTCAAGCAATTTCAGAGTGAAGTTGAAAATCATCGCAACAAGAAGATCAAGTTCCTACGGTCTGATCGTGGGGGTGAATATCTGAGTTTCGAGTTTGGTGCTCACTTAAGACAATGTGGAATTGTTTCACAGTTAACACCGCCTGGAACACCACAGCGTAATGGTGTGTCCGAACGTCGTAATCGTACTTTATTAGAGATGGTGCGATCTATGATGTCTCTTACCGATTTGCCGTTATCGTTTTGGGGTTATGTATTAGAAACAGCTGCATTCACTTTAAATAGGGCACCATCAAAATCCGTTGAGACGACGCCATATGAACTATGGTATGGCAAAAGGCCAAAGTTGTCGTTTCTTAAAGTTTGGGGATGTGATGCTTATGTCAAAAAGCTTCAGCCTGAAAAGCTGGAACCCAAAGCGGAAAAGTGCGTCTTCATAGGTTACCCAAAGGAGACAGTTGGGTACACCTTCTATCTCAAATCCGAGGGCAAAGTGTTTGTTGCTAAAAACGGAGCTTTTCTCGAGAAGGAGTTTCTCTCGAGAGAATTGAGTGGGAGGAAGATAGAACTTGACGAGGTTGTCGAACCTCTCATCCCTCTGGATGGTGGCGCAAGGCAAGGGGAAACCTCTGTCGTTGCGACGCCGGCTGAGGAGGAAGTTAATGATGGTGATCATGAAACTCCGGTTCAAGTTTCTGTCGAACCACGCAGGTCGACGAGACCACGTGCTGCTCCAGAGTGGTACGGTAATCCCGTCTTATCAATCATGTTGTTGGACAACAATGAACCTGCAAATTATGAAGAAGCAATGGTGGGCCGAGATTCCAACAAATGGCTAGAAGCCATGAAGTCCGAGATAGGATCCATGTATGAGAACAAAGTGTGGACTTTGGAGGTACTGCCTGAGGGCCGCAAGGCTATTCAGAACAAATGGATCTTTAAGAGGAAGACGGACGCTGACGGCAATGTAACCGTTTATAAAGCTCGACTTGTGGCAAAGGGTTTTTCACAAGTTCAAGGAGTTGACTACGATGATACATTCTCAACCGTAGCGATGCTTAAATCTGTCAGAATCATGTTAGCAATAGCTGCATTTTTCGATTCTGAAATCTGGCAGATGGATGTCAAAACGGCGTTCCTTAACGGTTTCCTTAAGGAAGAATTGTATATGATGCAACCCGAAGGTTTTGTCGATCCTAAGAATGCTAACAAGGTGTGCAAGCTCCAGCGATCCATTTATGGACTGGTGCAAGCATCTCGGAGTTGGAACAAACGCTTTGATGAGGTGATCAAAGCATTTGGGTTTATACAAGTGGTTGGAGAATCTTGTATTTACAAGAAAGTGAGTGGGAGCTCTGTGGCGTTTCTAATATTATATGTGGATGACATATTGTTGATTGGAAACAACGTGGAGTTTTTGGAGAGCATAAAGGATTACTTGAATAAAAGTTTCTCTATGAAGGACCTAGGAGAAGCTGCTTACATTCTAGGCATTAAGATCTATAGGGATAGATCAAAACGCGTGATAGGACTTTCACAAAGCACATACCCTGATAAAGTTTTGAACAGGTTCAAAATGGAACAGTCCAAGAAGGGATTCTTGCCAGTTTTACAAGGTACGAGATTGAGTAAGACTCAGTGCCCAACAACTGATGAAGATAGAGAGCATATGCGCTCCGTCCCCTATGCTTCAGCCATAGGTTCTATCATGTATGCAATGCTGTGCACTAGAAAGGATGTTAGCCTGGCCATAAGTATGGCAGGTAGGTTCCAGAGTAATCCAGCAGTGGATCACTGGACAGCGGTCAAGAATATCCTGAAGTACCTGAAAAGGACTAAGGAGATGTTTCTCGTGTATGGAGGTGACGAAGAGCACGCCGTAAAAGGTTACGTCGATGCAAGCTTTGACACAGATCCGGACGACTCTAAGTCGCAAATCGGATACGTATTTATTCTTAATGGGGGTGCGGTAAGCTGGTGCAGTTCCAAGCAAAGCGTCGTAGCAAATTCTACATGTGAAGCGGAGTACATGGCTGCCTCGGAGGCGGCTAAGGAGGGTGTCTGGATGAAGCAGTTCATGACAGATCTTGGAGTGGTGCCAAGCGCACTGAATCCGATAACCTTGTTCTGTGACAACACGGGTGCCATTGCCTTAGCAAAGGAACCACGATTTCACAAGAAGTCCAGACACATCAAATGACGCTTCAACCTCATCCGCGACTACGTCGAAGGAGAGGACCTAAATATATGCAAAGTGCACACAGATCTGAATGTAGCAGACCCGCTGACTAAACCTCTTCCACGGCCAAAGCATGATCAACACCAGAACTGTATGGGTGTTAGATTTATTACAATGTAATTCACATGATGATGTGAGGGCTAGATTATTGACTCTAGTGCAAGTGGGAGACTGTTGGAATTATGCCCTAGAGGCAATAATAAATATATTTATTATTATAATTCCTGTATCAAGATAATCGTTTATTATCCATGCTATAATTGTATTGAATGAAGACTCATTTACATGTGTGGATACATAGACAAAACACTGTCCCTAGCAAGCCTCTAGTTGGCTAGCCAGTTGATCAATGATAGTTAGTGTCTTCTGATTATGAACAAGGTGTTGTTGCTTGATAACTGGATCACGTCATTAGGAGAATCACGTGATGGACTAGACCCAAACTAATAGACGTAGCATGTTGATCGTGTCATTTTGTTGCTACTGTTTTCTGCGTGTCAAGTATTTGTTCCTATGACCATGAGATCATATAACTCACTGACACCAAAGGAATACTTTGTGTGTATCAAACGTCGCAACGTAACTGGGTGACTATAAAGATGCTCTACAGGTATCTCCGAAGGTGTTAGTTGAGTTATTATGGATCAAGACTGGGATTTGTTACTCCGTGTGACGAAGAGGTATCTCGGGGCCCATTCGGTAATACAACATCACACACAAGCCTTGCAAGAAATGTGACTTAGTGTAAGTTACGGGATCTTGTATTACAGAACGAGTAAAGAGACTTGCCGGTAAACGAGATTGAAATAGGTATGGGGATACTGACAATCGAATCTCGGGCAAGTAACATACCGAAGGACAAAGGGAATGACATACGGGATTATATGAATCCTTGGCACTGAGGTTCAAACGATAAGATCTTCGTAGAATATGTAGGATCCAATATGGGCATCCAGGTCCCTCTATTGGATATTGACCGAGGAGTCTCTCGGGTCATGTCTACATAGTTCTCGAACCTGCATGGTCTGCACACTTAAGGTTCGACGTTGTTTTATGCATATTTGAGTTATATGGTTGGTTACCGAATGTTGTTCGGAGTCCCGGATGAGATCACGAATGTCACAAGGGTTTCCGGAATGGTCCGGAAACGAAGATTGATATATAGATGACCTCATTTGATTACCGGAAGGTTTTCGGAGTTACCGGGAATGACGAATGGGTTCCGGGAGTTCACCGGGGGGGGGGGAACCCACCCCGGGGAAGCCCATAGGCCTTGAGGGTGGCACACCAGCCCTTAGTGGGCTGGTGGGACAGCCCAAAAGGGCCCTATGCGCATTGGAAGAAAAATCAAAGAGAAATAAAAAAAAAGAGGAGGTGGGAAGGGAAGGAAGGACTCCCACCCACCAAACCAAGTCCAACTCGGTTTAGGGGGGGGAGACCTTCCCCCCTTGGCTCGGCCGACCCCCTTGGGGCTCCTTGAGCCCCAAGGCAAGGCCCCCCTCTCCCACCTATATATACGGAGGTTTTAGGGCTGATTTGAGACGACTTTTCCACGGCAGCCCGACCACATACCTCCACGGTTTTTCCTCTAGATCGCGTTTCTGCGGAGCTCGGGCGGAGCCCTGCTGAGACAAGGTCATCACCAACCTCCGAAGCGCCGTCACGCTGCCGAAGAACTCTTCTACCTCTCTGTCTCTCTTGCTGGATCAAGAAGGCCGAGATCATCGTCGAGCTGTACGTGTGCTGAACGCGGAGGTGCCGTCCGTTCGGTACTAGATCGTGGGACTGATCGCGGGATTCTTCGCGGGCCGGATCGAGGGACGTGAGGATGTTTCACTACATCAACCGCGTTCACTAACGCTTCTGCTGAACGGTCTACAAGGGTACGTAGATCACTCATCCCCTCTCGTAGATGGACATCACCATGATAGGTCTTCGTGCGAGTAGGAAATTTTTTGTTTCCCATGCGACGTTCCCTAACAAAATATTGGCGCATTCTTTCTCTGGATAACTCTGTCGCTAGCTTCATCAGTCGCCACTGCTGTCGTCACCGTCTTTAGAACCTCCCTGCTAGCTTCAGTAGTACCCGCAATGCTGACACAAGGGCACACTGTTCTTTGGATAGAAAAAAGAAAACAGTCGCTCCCTATCGTCATCGTTTTTGGTGGTACCGTCAAAGACGCTGGCGACAGAGTATTATTCCTTTTAAATGGACGTGATGTCACAGTTAAATTATATCGTCGTAGATGAAGGTGGTAGGCAGTGTCACCCTATCGACTACCGCCAAGGTCTATGGTGATAGAAAAAGGTTGAGATACTGATTTTTTTTAAACCGGGTTAGATCATGCTTAATTTACGAGGAGGAGACACCCGTCGAGGTGGTCGCCCCGGAGGAGCAGAAGCCGCAGATTGCCCTTGGTCGCCTCATGGGCCCTATGACGATGGCTGGCTGGTCCCTACCACGAGCAACGGATACAAAATTTCGAATATACTAAACCCCCGACAAGAATTTCATGACAAAATGTCAAGGTATACTGATCAATTATATTTCGAAATTTTTGACATTTTAAAATGTTTATTTTTCGATGAGAGGAGCATATGCTCCTATGTGCCAAAGTAAAAAAAATTGAAAGACCCAGCTGATGGCTGGCATATATTTTGAAGCAGGTAGCAGGGCGGGAATACATTGTATGATGGGTGATCGGGGATCAAGGATTAAAAAAAAGAAATTACAGAAACCATGGACCATGGCCGGCCCCCTAGGTGAGAAAAGAAACTGCTCACGGTGGATCCCCAAACGGGTGGTCTAAGAAGACTGCCCCTGCCTGCCTCCATAGCTCGATGGACCTTGCGATGGAGGTGGTGATGTTTGCTAGCCGTGCAGTTTTGTTTCTGAATGTGCAATCATTTCTCTCCTTCCAAATTTCTGAGAGTATCAGGATGGTAATTGTCCTCACCCCTTTTTTGTGCTTCGGTCTTGATTTGATTATCATCTGTGATAAAATTTCTTGTGGCGTGATGCTCCTGCTCCATATGTTTGGGCTCAGCGAAGCACATCCGGTGCGAGACGCCGCGTGCGTCCATGTTTCTATCGCCATTGGGCATTCCCAGAACAGGTGGACCGCTGATTCTAGGCTTCTGAGACATAACTGACAGAAGTACCCGTTTGGCCATCCCCTCCTTTGCAATCTGGCATTGCACCACATCTTGTTCTTTACTACCAGCCAAGCGAAGATTTTGAGACGAGGCGGTGCCCACGTATCCCATATGGTCTTCCTAATTTCCGATCTTGTATTGCCTAGAAATTGGGCTTGATATGCTGAGCTGGCCGAATAAACCCTTGATGCTTCATGCCTCCATTTGATGGTGTCTGAAGTGCGCTCGAGTAGCTGCACATCCGTAGCTTGCAGCCACCTGTGCAAGCTAATCACTTCATGCCAAATATGTGTTGTATGTCCATGCGCAAGGTCCGCTATCCAGGCGTTGTTTTAGAGCGCCTCTTTTACTGACCTATTCTTTCTTCTGGAGTGTTTGAAGAGGTTTGGGTATGTTGTCTTCAGAGTCCCGGATCCAGTCCAGGAGCAATGCCAGAAGGAGGCTGTTGCCCCGTCGCCTAAGGTAACTGAGGTGGAGGCGCTAAATAGTGCTTTGTCGCTCTCATCACATGGTAGCTGCATGCCGTTCCATGGTCTATCCGGGCACGTCCAGGACAGCCATAGCCATCGTAGCCGAAGAGCTCTGCAATAACGGTTCATGTCCAGTACTCCTAATCCACCATTATCAATGGGTGAACATACTACTGGCCAGCTAACTTTGCATTTGCCTCTGCTCATCTCCTCATCTTGCGCCCATAGGAAACAGCGTCGAACCTTATCTATCTCGTCTAGGAATTTCTTTGGCGCTCTTAAAACGGACAGGGCAAGGGTTGGCAGTGCGGTTAGGACGCTGCAAACCAGCACCCGCCGTCCTGCTATATTTAGAAGCCGCCCCTTCCAGCCTGCTAATCTGACCCTAATCCTATCGAGGATGAACTGAAGGTGGACCAAGCGGATCCTAGCCAGGGTGAACGGCAGGCCAAGGTATTTTACCGGGAAACCTACTCTCCCGCCCCCCCCCCCTCGAAGGTTGCGAGCACACCATCCAAGTCTATGGCGTCACAGCGGATAGCGGATACGGTTGACTTTGCCGGATTTATATGCAACCCTGTGGCATGTCCGAAGTCCCTAAGAATGTGGAGCAGCGTGTCCACTTCGTCCCGGTTTGGGTTTGCGAAAATGACAGCGTCATCCTCATAGAGGCTAAGTCGAAGCGAGATATCTCTACCCGGCAGTGGTTGTAATATGTTCATCTTAGTAGCTCTTAGGAGTAGCCTATGCATGGTGTCGATGGCGATGATGAATAAGAGGGGAGACAGTGGGTCTCCTTGCCGCAGCCCCCGCATGTGCCAAATCAGCTGACCCGCCGTTCCGTTTAACATTATCGAGGATGACGCGATGCTGAGGAGTAGCGCAATCCAGTCCCGCCATCACGCCGGGAAGCCTAGCTGCTGCACAAGCTCGAGCAGGTACTCCCAGGAGACGTTGTCGAAAGATTTGGCAATGTCTAACTTGAGCAGCAACGCCGGGGTCTTCTTTCGCTGGAGAGATCTAACTACATTTTGAACGTAGAGGTAGCTATCTTGCGTGGATTTGGAGCACAAGAAGGTAGACTGTGCCAGCGAGATGATGGTGTCAATGACCGTAGCTAGCCGTCTGGAGAGGACCTTTGCTATAAGTTTGGCGGTCGAGTGGATCAGGCTAATCGGCCTGAAGTCCTGCACCTGTGAGGCACCTTGTTTTTTGGCAGGAGAACTACGATGGCAGTGTTTAACTTGGCGAAATCTCCTCCCGCCACATGGTAGAATTGATTGAAAACCCCCATGACGTCTGCCTTGATCAGGGGCCAGCATACTTTGAAGAAGGTCCCCGTGAAGCCGTCCGATCCCGACGCCTTTTCCGAAGGTGATGCCCTAATCGCTTCCCACACCTCTTCCTCTGTGAAGGGGTTATCCAGGCCTCTTCCCTCAACCGATGGCATGTCTAGTGTGTCCCAGTTGATGGCAATGGTGCGGTGAGCCTTCTTCCCTAAGCTATCATGAAAATGCTGGTAGATGATATCCTCCTTGTGCTCGTGCGTGGTGGCTATGCCTGTGCCTATATGTAAGGTGTGGATGAAATTTTTTCTCCTCCTTGCTCTCATTTTGGCGTGGAAAAATCTTGTTCCTGCGTCGCCAAGGCGCATCCATGTGAGTCTTGATGCCTAACGCGTACGCGCGCGCTCGACCGCGGCGAGGCCTAGCAGGCGAAGCTTCAGGAGCTTTCTAAGGTTGTGCTCGGCGTCGGAGAGGCGGCGGTTGTCCTGTGCTACGTCTAGCCGTAGAACCATCTCAGCCGCTATGTGGAATTGTAGCTTTGCATCGCTGAGAAAAGCTTTGGTCCAAATCCTGAGGTCCCGTGCAGTGCGCCTTATCTTCGTGTTTAGCCTACTGAAGGCACATGTAGACTGCACCGGCCTGCTCCAAGCCCTTTCAACCGCGTCGTGCAACCGCGGGAGCTTGGGCCAGAAACTTTCAAATTTGAAAGTTGCGGGGCGGGGAGTGGCGGTAGTGTCGGTGAGGACCAACGGGCAGTGGTCGGAGGTGGTCGTCGATGCCGCATGCAGCAATGCAGAGGGGAAGATACATTCCCATGCAAGCTTGCAGAAGAATTTGTCTATGTTGATGAGTGTGGGGTTTTGGCGCTCGTTGATCCACGTGTAGCGATGGTTCCTACATCTAATCTCTTTCAAACCGGCGGCGTCGATGGCTGCCCTGAACTTGCCCATCAACCTACGATTTAGATTTAGGTTGTTTTTGTCCCTTGCCTCATATATGAGGTTGAAGTCGCCGTTAATTAGCCATGGTTTCATAGCCGGTGGCGCACTAAGGGAGAGTTCGTGGAGGAACATCTCTTTCCTGGCGTCGTCTGCCGGCCCGTATACAGAGGATAGTCAGAAAGGTTGGCTCTGTCCAAGCATAGAGACCCTAGCCGTAATCGCAAAGACCCCAACATCATGAGATACTACTATGGCTAAGTCCTTGTTCCAGAAAATCGCTGCCCGCCGCTAGTGCCGATTGCCGGCAGGGCGATGCATTCGGTGAGGTGAGCTCCTCCTATCTCTCTCACTAGTTGGGGAGACCAAACGTCGAGTTTTGTTTCTTGGAGGCAGAGGACGGCATCACGGTGTGAGGCTGCCATCTCGCAGACGGCTGCACGCATGGCTGGCTGGTTTAGCCTTCATACGTTCCAGCACATTATCGGGTGTAGCCTATCACTCATGGGAGAGACTATCATGACTCCGGTGACTACCTCTAATTGGCCTTAGGCCCAAAGCACACACATCCAACTTAACAGGGGGTCGCCATCGCCCACCAATAGGCCCCAACTCGCGACGGCGATGGAGTACAGCCTCACTAAAACGACACAAATGAAAGAAACCTAGCTCAAACCGGCAAACTGCCGGCTGCCACCGAAGTAGAATGGTACCGGCATCTAACATTACTATACTACAGCCTTCTAGGCAACTCCGTCAGGGCCGTCCATGCGTGCCATGACCCGCAAGGCATAGTCGTCTAGGCGGGTGAGCTTGGCGATGACTCCTATGTCGCCGTCCGTGAGCGGTTCCTCAAACCGGTGCAGCAGTGCCTTCGCTACATCTTCTGTCATCTTCTCCCGCGCTCCGAGCAGTCCCAACTCCTTCACGATGCGAAGGGAGGCGCGTTGCGCCACCGGAACCGTGGACGTGTTTGCCGCCTGCCTCGCGCTGTGCCTAGTTGGTGCAGTTGTGGCCCTGCTCTTCGGGGGAGGCACGGAGCGCCGGGAGGAGGTGCAGAAACCAGAGGCGGCCTGCATCCTCTAAACAGGCGGGGTGCCTGGTGATCGTCTGCCCCTACGAGCTCGAGCTGGCTCACTTGGCTTGTGACAGCCCCCAGCTGGACTTCCATGGTGCACGCCGATGATGGCGTTGCGCGGTTGAAGTGCCCGAAGTCAGATGCCGAAGCCGACAGTGTTGGGCTGAAAGCGTCGAGCTGGAGCGCCTCTCCCTCTAGAACGAGCAGTGAGTTCTCATCGAACTGCCGTGACGCAGCGATGACAGCATCCGCGGCCGCCTGGACGTCAGCTGCCATGCCATCTACAATGAGCGAGGCCAGCATCGACTTCTTTGCCGTCTTGAAGAAATCATCTACCGGGTCCTTACCCTTGCTGTCGTCGCCGTTGCCCTCTGTCTATGTCCTCATGGTTGGGGGGGGGGCAGGGGCCTCGACCTCCCGCGCTGGGTGTGGTGCCGAGCCCCCACCGGCGTCCTTTTGTCACCCCGGCGTCGACCGGAGGTGTCCCTTGATCTACGCTTCGGTGGAGGCGACCGGCTGCACTGACACGGGGTCAGGGGCTGTGCGGGCAGGGCCGGAGCGCGGCTGCATTGGAGGAGCACATCCTTCCAAGAGCGCTGCCCCCACCCCGCGAGCCATCGTCCCCCTCACTGTCCTGCCCACGACCGCCGCGCGGCATGCCACGGCAGCCAAGACTGGCCACTGGTGCGCGGGCCTGCGCTCTGTGCCTCCCAGCGCGCTGCCCGTCCTCGACCCCCATTGTCCAAGAGGCCGGCGCGACTGCCGGGAAGGGCCTGTCGTCTTCGTCGGAGCCGGAAGATGGGAGACCACTCCGGCCGGAATGGGAGGAGCGAGGGGACAGTGGAGTCTAGTCTTCGACCCTATCGACGTGGATGAGCATCGAGTATTCCGTCGTGGCCGGTGGCAGAGCGACCCGCCTGTCCGACGGGGAGAAGCCCTCCATCTCCTCGACGTGACCCGCCCCTCGCGGTAGGACCCCGAGGGTGTGCCTGGTGGGAATACTCGCGACATCGTCAGTCCAAACCCAGCAGGCGAACGTCTTGGTGTGGCCTCTCTCCAGCGTCCTGCTGTCGAGACGGTCCACTCTGACCCGCTTCCCCAGAATCTCCTCTGCCCCCTCCACCGACTAGAGGTGCATCGGGACATCCTCGACTACCACACGGACATGGAGCAGCAGGGAGCCGAAGGAGGGGTGGTCATGCTCGTGCCAGGAGGCGACGTTGAAAACGGCTCCGTCGACGCGGATGGAGCCTCGGCGCACCGCATTGACCTGGTGAGCCGGCTGTGTGAAGATCATGAAGAAGTGCTCTGGGTGGTGCGCCGTGACGCGCAGGGAGTGCACTGGAACGACAAGCTGCGTCTCCAGGGCCCTTCCCACCGCCATGGGGGACGAGGCGTTGACCCCATCGGCGGCAGTGAGGGTGACTGTGTGGCTCCTCAGGAAGAAAATCGCCTGGTCCACCGCCGATGACGGGATGGTCACCGAACGGCTTTCCCTGGGACGGTGCTACGGGTCGACATGGTGGAGCATGGTCGGAAGCAGCGACGACATGGCGGTGGAGGCCGGCGGCGGTGGGAAGCAGATGCGGGCGTGGAGCGACTGGCCGCGAGGAGGTGGGCCTAGCCGGCTCCTAGCCGAGCTGGAGGCACCCGGCAGGAGGTGGCGCTGCGGGCAGAGCTTTGCTATGTGTCCCGCTCTCCTGCAGAGGATGCAGTGCACAGGGTCCTGGCAGTCAGCCAGGCGGTGCCTTCTACTTAAGCAGCGGAAGCAGCGTCCATGGAAGAGGGCAATGAAGGAGGAGGGCGGCGAGCTAGCATTGAAAGCTCGGAAGCGGTCCGTCCGCATCTCCACCGGGCGCGGCCACGAGACCAACAGGTCAGGGGAGGCGCCTCGTCTCTTCCGGTGACTGACCTCAGTCCAATCCCCATCTAAACCCGAAATGGCAAGCAACGGCAATGAAGAGGGGGCGATGACTACTGATTTGATGCGGCGGGACTTACGCGGCTCCGCAGTGTCCGCCGAATCGACAGGAGTCCCGTCAGCGTGTGGCTCCTCTAGCCGCGGATGGTGTGGCCGCACCTGGTCCGTCGGGAGCCCCTGTGCTGGAGCCGCGGACAGTCCAGCGGGAAGAAGGGGCACCCCCGTTGTCGCCGGAGTGGAGCACTCGCCCCTCAGCAGGATTCGCGGCGGGGCGGCTGGATCTGGGGCTGCGATAGCCACACGGCCCTCGGACCGTCCAGCAGACGAGCGGCTGCGCGGGCTGGCAGAGTGGGGGGGGGGGGGGGGGGGGGGGGGCGAAAGCCCTGGGGATCCAGACTGCGTCCGACGCGCCATCAAGACCGGTTGGTGGCCGCCGCGGCCGGAGCGGCACGCGGCGCGAGGAGGAAGGTGACCGCCGAGGCCGGAGCGACCTGCGGCGCGAGAGGGTTGGGGGGTGGACCCACTTGTCAAGTCTCCTCGGTTTACGTGTATGGCTCGAATCTTCGAGGGTGCAAAGGACAAGCATACCGGCGATGCCAAAGTAAATTCGATCCGGCCTGACAAAGGATGTGGAAATCAAATCAGAATCGCACACGTAGGCCCGCGAATCCGATCTGAACTGGAATTGGATGCGCCACCTAGCGATGGAATCCATCAACATAAATAGCAACCACATGGCATAGAAAATCGGTCGACCAGTCGAGAGTCGAGACACACCAAACCGATGGCAGATCAAGCGATCACAGCTATGTCCGCCGAGGCGATGCGAGCGGAATTCGAGTCTGGCACGGCGGCCGACCCGGGAAACGGCGAGCTGTGGCGCCGCTTCGTGAAGTTCGAGCTGGAGGAGGGCGGCGGAATCGAGGCCGCCCGCACCATCTACGAGCGAGTTCTCGCTGCACTTCCCGATGGAGAGACACACATGTGGGACTGGTTCTGGAGGGAGCGCGAGTTCGGCGACGTCGACAGTCAAGGAGCTGTCGGCCTTCTGTTGCGGGCATGACGAGTTCATTTGGAGGTTTATGCCCAAGTATCTGAACAGGCTCAGGGAGAGGCGGAGCACCGCGTGGGACGAAGACATGTTCAGTGATTAGCCATCTTTTGCTGAGATATGTTGAATGATTAGTTATTTTTTGAGGGGACTCTTGAATGATCAGCTCTTACGAGTATATATGCACAAGTTATTAATTCTTGCCGTGTTTACTGTTTTTTCTTTTAAGATCTCAATGTGTCTCTGTTGACAGACTGAAGCTAACGGAGTCAAGAAAGCATTTTTTCCCTCAAAAATCACAGCATGAAACATAACTCTATTTCATGCCATGTTTTGGCTGCCCATGTTTTGATTAATATTGGCAAGATTTTTTGTTTTTTTAGGGATATTGAAAAACAAACATAACCCAAGTAATAAGGTCATTTCTAACCGATACCCTATAACAAGTTATAGGAGGGCACCTAGCGGATCCCCAATGGGCGTTAAGAGGAGGATAAATTATCCTCAGTCGTGTCCTGCCTCCCTATATTTACTCTACCACTCGACGGCTGAGCAAAAAATCCCCATTCCTCCTTTGCCTTCCCCGCTCCACTCCCGCGCCACATCTGTGTGGTGACGCCCCTCCCATCTGTGTCGGTGACGCCCCTCCCACCCCTGCTGGCACTCGCTGTCGTCGTGTCGCGAACGCTTAGTAGGCTCCGCCGCGGTCCTTGGTCACTTGGATTTGTGCCTCCTCGTCCCGTCGGATACGAAAAATGGATGGATCTGTGGCTGCTACCGCCGCCTTCGGACTTGGCGCTTCTGGCCACCGGCGACTATGCCTTCTCATGGATTGGTCAGGAGTCAGAATGCACAGCCCCGGGAACACCTTCGTGCCGCATGCAGGTATTGGCTCCGCCTCTAGCCACTCAAATTTCTCTCGTTGACGGTTCGCCCGCAAAGACACGCCCGACCGTCGCCCTGGGATCGGCACCGGCCGAGCGGCTCGTCGGCTCACCGCAACTTCGGGAGCTCCACCTCACCACATCGGCTTACTTCATAGATTTCCACATGTGTCGCGCATCGTCGCTTCATTGAGCCGGCATTGTTATACCGAAACCGACTTGGGGTTGGGACCTTGTAGGTGCATCTAGTGCCCCTTAGTGGTTTTGGCGGATTGCAGACTTATAGGTTAAGAGACTCATATGATTGTGAGTGTACACATGCTCTATAAGTCGCCGAGGAGTTCGAGTTATTCGAAGAATATCGACCCCTAAAAATGTATGTCTTCGGGTGAAGACTTTGGTCATTCCTTGAAGACTTTGATCGCGAAGAAATTGCAAAGAAATTGCTATTCCTCATGAAGACATTGAAGATGAGGAATTCAGTGTGTCCCGAAGAAAATGCTCTGAAGGCTTTGAAGCTTGAAGATTTACTCTTTCTGTTTCATTTTCTTCATTCTTGAGACATAGGAACACCGTACTGTTAAGGGGGGTCTAGGTAAAACTAAGGAAAGAATTCCCTCATGATGCTCAACTCAAACCTACACCTACCAAATCCTCCATGTGAGGAACATGAGAGACATGAGGACTTTCATAGTTGAAAGTTCCGACCGTTGCCGCACCGCGCGCACCTGTCCCCAATCTTATCCACACAACGGTCATATCTTTGGGGGCATTAATGTCATATCATGTCGGGATGCTCGCGGGCTATAAATAGCCGCCCCCACAACCACTAGCTGGTTGGCTGCTCCGAGAGAAACTGACACTTGTCATTTAGAGCAACCCAATTCTTCGAGGACTTTGAGCGGAAATCATCAAGGACTGAAAAACCCCAAACACCCAAACCATAACCCAAACCTCAAAGTGATTGAGCATCCCTAAAGAGATTGTTGCTGTGTGGAACCAACGCTTGTTACGTTTGAGGACTGTGCATCCTCCAAACGGTTAGGCGTCATGGTCTAGAGCATCCAGCAGTCAATTGTGGATCGCCGGGTGACCGAGTTTGTGAGGTTTTGGAAGTCTGCCCTAAAGACTTACCATGAATGTTGGGCGAGGACTGTGTCCTTAGCTCAAGGAGAATACGGTAGGGACTGTGTGTCCCAGGACTGTGTGTCCTTTGGTTTCAATACCAAGCCTCTCCAAACCAGACGTACAACTGTGACAACAGTTGGAACTCGATCATCAACCACTATATTCATCAAGCTAATGGTTCTATTTCTTCAGCTCTTTTCATTTCCTCAATTACATGTTGAAGACTTTCATCTGTACTGTTTGAAGAATTTGACTGAAGACTTTCTCTGAATTCCTCACCTCAAATTCTTCACTTGAGTTATTCATCATCTGATTATCCTGTATACGTGACCTGTGCAAACCGAACCTATCAATTCACTCTAAGTACTTTGCTTTAGTCGCTTTTGCATATGTGCCTAAGTACTATTTCTGCCGCACTCAGTTCATGACTGAGGACTTTCCTCACTAGGAATTTCCCCAGTGATGAATTTGTTAAAATTGCCTATTCACCCCTCTCTAGTCGATATAACGCACTTTCAATTGGTATCGGAGCAAGGTACTCCCTTGTTCTGTGTGATGTTTAACCGCCTGGAGTTTTAGTTATGTTGACCATAGGTATGATCAAGGTTACTTCAGGTTTTCCTACCTTCGAAGGAAATGACTTCTCCTACTCGAAGAACAAGATGCGCATGCACCTTGAAGCAATTGACAGCGATCTCTAGTACATTGTGGAAAATGGTGTTCCCTCTATCACTTCAACTATCATTGCCGCTGATGTGAAGAAATTCAAGCAACTCGACTCGCAAGAGAAGAATATCTTCTGTGGCCACATGAGCAAAGGTCAGTATGGCAGAGTGAGTGCTTTGGGCTCTGTGAAGCTTATATGATAAAGGTTGTCCAAAGTCAATGAGCGAGTCTCCACACAGCGTGACTCTCGAGTTGGTGTTCTTCTCAATCTCTTCAACCACTTCAAGAGACTGGATAATTAAAGCTGCCAAGATACCTTTGATCGCCTCACTAACATCTCCAATGAGCTTCAGGCTCTTAGAGCCACAACATCACTAACCATGAAGTCGTGAAGAAACTGCTATGATTTCTTGATCCATCATTTGACACACTGGTACTGATGATCCAAGGACAAAGAGACTACAAGATTCTTGATCCTGCTGATATACTTGAGAGACTCAATACTCATGAATTCCAACAAGAAGAGAAGAGATACCTTTATGGACCAAGCTACTCAAGACCTCGTGCGCTGAAGGCAAAGGCTGTTTTCTCATCTAAAGAGGAAGAATCTAACTGCAGTCTTGGTGATCCTAAAGAACTTGGTCAGGAACTTGCTATGCTCGTGAGGAAATTCTAGAAGTTATGAAGGCGTGGCCAGTTCGGAAAGTCTTCAAGAAGAGATGTGAGGAAACCATAATCTTCACCTCAGGACTACAAGAAAAAAACTGCCATAAATGTAAGAAATCTGGTCACTACATTGCTGATTGTCCTTGTTGGGTGAAAGAATCAAGGAAGAAGAAGTACAAGGATGACAGTTCTGATGACTCGAAGAAAAAGAAGAAATCTTCAAAGTCCTCATCGCACAACAAGACCAGTTTCAGAAAGGCTCGGGCACTCACTGGCAAGGAAATGGATTCTGAAGAAAGTATATGAGGAATGTGATGAAGAGGAAGGTTCTGAAGTGGAGTCGGAGTCTGGTGTGGCAAGTCTTGCACTAATAACCCACAAGTATAGGGGATCGCAACAATTTTTGAGGGTAGAGTATTCAACACAAATTTATAGATTCGACACAAGGGGAGCCAAAGAATATATGAAGGTATTAGCAACTGAGTTGTCAATTCAACCACACGTGGAGATTAATTATCTACAGCAAAGTGATTAGTAGCACAGTAATATGATAGTTTTGATGATATTAGCAACGACAATAATAACGGTAACAGTGATAGCAGTGATTTTGTAGCAGTAACGATAGCAGTAGCAACAGTAGTAACTTAGCAAGAATAATATAAGGTAAATTCATAGGCATTGGATCGGTGACTCATTGGATGATATTCATCATGACATAGTTATAACCTAGGGCGATACGGCACTAGCTCCAGTTCATAAATATAATGTAGGCATGTATTCCGTAAATAGTCATACGTGCTTACGGAAAGAACTTGCATGGCATCTTTTGTCCTACCCTCCCATGGCAGCGGGGTCCTACTGGAAACTAAGGGATATTAAGGCCTCCTTTTAATAGAGAACCGAAACAAAGCATTAACACATGATGAATACATGAACTCCTCAAACTACGATCATCACCAGGAGTGGTCCCGACTATTGTCACTCCGGGGTTGCCGGATAATAACACGTAGTAGGTGAATATAACTTGCAAGATCGGATCTAGAACATGGATATAATGGTGATAACATAAACGGTTTAGATCTGAAATCATGGCACCCGGGCCCAAAGTGACAAGCATTAAGCATGGCAAAGTCATAGCAACATCAATCTGAGAACATAGTGGATACTAGGGATAGAGCCCTAACAAAACTAACTCGATTACATGATGAATCTCATCCAACTCCTCACCGACCAGCCAGCCTATGAAGGAATTACTCACTCTCGGTGGAGAGCATCATGGAATTGGTGATCGAGATGTGTTGGTGATGACGAAGATCGAAGATCCCCCTCTTCGGAGCCCCAAACAGACTCCAGATTTGGCCTCCCGATGAAGAACAGGAGACGGCGACGGCTCCGTCTCGTAAATGCGATAATTCTTTCTCTCTGTTTTTTTCCTAAAATAATGTGATTTTATAGCGTCGGTTTTAGGGTCATAGGGGCCACCAAGTGGGGACAACCCACCGTGGCGCACCTAGGGGGGCAGGCACGCCCTGGTGGGTTGTGCCTACCCAGCCCCCTCAGGTGGCTCTTGGCTCCAGGAATTCTCCTTATTTATATAAAAAATTGTCGCAAAGTTTCGTTCCATTCCGAGAACTTCTATTTCTGCACAAAAACAACACCATGCCAATTAGAGTCCAATCATGTGAAAACAACATCAGTCTGGGGTTAGTTTCCTTCAAATCATGCCAATTAGAGTCCAAAACAAGAGGAAAAGCGTTAGGAAAAGTAGATACGTTGGAGATGTATCAACTCCCCCAAGCTTAAACCTTTGCTTGTCCTCAAGCAACTTAGTTGATAAAGTGAAAGTGAAAAAGAAAAACTTTTACGAACTCTTTTGCTCTTGTTTCATAAATAAGCTTAAACAACACTCAGGTTTTTAGCAAAGATTATAGCTAACCATGTTGACAATAACTCTTAAAAATTATATTAACTCATATAAATGACATAATCAACTAGAGAGCAATAATAAGATATCTCAAACAACAACACGTTGTCAAAATAACCATGATACAATATGACAATAGTGGTATCTCGCTAGCTCTTTCTGAGACCACAAAACATAAATGCAGAGCACCCTCAAAGTTCAAGCAGCGACTAAACATTGTAATTCATGGTACATAAGATCCAATCATGATGCACCCAACATTAGCTAGACATAATGCATCAGCATGACAACATTGCTCTCAGGTTCTGGCACTTATTTTAGAAGGTGATGACACAACATAATAGTAAATAAATAGTCCCTTCGCAGAGGGAAGCGGTGATTTGTAGAGGTGCCAAAGCTCAAGTTTTTAAAATAGAGGTAAATGAATTTTTTTGACATGCACCCTTCTCATTTACTTCACGACTATCAGTTATCAATATCTCCCATGCTAAGCACGCTAGTGGCGGTTCCCAAGTGGAAATGTAAAGGTTATGACTCCATTGGGAGTTTTCGTTTGGTTATTTGAGAAATCAATTCTTTTTACAGTTTGGGACTGGGCATCCCTATTACCGCCCTTTTCGCATGCGATGGCGTGTGAATAAACACTTGGCCTGAGAATAACCCGCTTTGCATGGAAGATACCGACTACCTCCTGTCATTCCATGAACGATCGAGGCACACAAAAAGGATATTTATTTGAAGTTTCTAGAGATGGCACATGCAAATTTACTTAGGACGGCAGGGTATGTAATGCCCCAAGAGTGTAACTTGCCTTTATTGGAACCTTCTGTATGTGGGTCCACCTTGTCATTGCAATGAGGAGCCATGCATGTGTTATTTCATGTGTCACCTTGTCATGTTTCCTTTTGCATGCATGCATCTAGTTCTTTCCATGCCTATTTTGTTTGTTGTTCTTGTGATCCATGTTGTGTTGTGGTGTGATGACATGTGATGATAGTGGGTGTTGTTTGAAAGTAGGAAGCCATGTGGTTTGCTCTAGGTTTTTTAAAACTTCTTCCTTTCTCTATTTATCTCAAGCCAATATTCACTTGTTCCATTCCTATTTCTAAAATGCCCATGTTTTAGTATGTTTTGGGGTGAATGTGGTGGTTTGTATTTGTTGTTTTGAAGCTATGTCTTGGGGTGCAAGTATTCACAAAACAGATCAACTTAATGCTGTTTTGTAAATATTTACTTGCTCCAAAAATCCCTTTTCTATTTTTATTAAATAGGTCATAATTTCTTATGACCAGGGGTATTTTAATTTTAATTTTTGGTGCCATAGGTTTCCCTGGGAGTTATTTGTTTTTTTGGTGTTGGATTTAAATAGAAAACCCCCAGGGATTCTTTTCTCTTACTTGTCGCCAGCGTTGGGCCTCTTTCCCTCCCGAGGCCCATCTGCCTCTCTCCTTCCGAGCGAGAGCCCAGGAGAGCGCTCCTTCTCGTGTCTCTGATGGCGTCGTTGCCGTGTCTGCTTTCCGTCTGAGCATCAGAGAGAGAGAACGAGAGAGTATGATGGCACCGTCCCATCCGCGGCTCATATAGCCTTGGCGTCCGTGCCACTGTGCCTAGGGTTCCGCGTTTCCCCCTCCTAGCACCGCCACACCTCCCTCCATCTCTTTCTTCCTCCCCAGGTAATCTCTTTGTAGATTAGGTAGCAGAGAGAGAAGAAGTGCGCCGCCGTCATCCTCCGTGCGTCCGTCGTCTCCGGCGCCGGCCAGCATGTCAAGGGGCTCGGGGAAGGCGCCCGCGCTCCATTCCCGTCCTCGGTGAGGCCGGGGAGCGACCACACCGACGGGCATCTCCACGTCTCCGGCGTGTTCCCGGCGGCCTCGACCCCTACTTCGGTTCTGCAACACGTCGTCGTCAGGGCTTCTTCAGATTGGCTCCGGGTCTTCTTCAGGATGTCTCCTCCGATCGGCACCTCTCCCTCCTTTCACTAGGTGAGCCTAGCCCTTTCTCCCATCCCCCTCGTTAGATCTGGCCGACGGTCGTTGCGTGCCTCTTTTCGAAGAGGAGGACGACAGAACATGTGTTCTAGAGCATGTGTTGATCATTGTTGTGGTTGTGCTCGGGCTGTGAAGAGTGGCAGAGTAGGAGCCTCCAACATCGCAGTAGTAGGTAGTGTAGATGTTCTCCTCGCTGTCGTAGCAATAGGAGTAGGGCAGAGGCCTTGCTCCGGTGAGCATCGCAGCATCGTCTCTGGTGGAGGAGCAGAGAGGGGTACCCAAAAGGGAAACCCCCTCCTCTGTGTCGAGTCCTTGTTCGCATCGTAGTGGTTTGCAGCGTGGTGCCTCGTTAAAGCGGTCGTGGGTTCGAGTCCTGCAGGTGCCAGCCCCTTTTTTGTGTGTTATTTTTCGGCACAGTAGTGCATAGGAACAACTTATGTTGTGCAAGCCCTCTGTTCTGTCGAGCATATGTGTAGTAGCAGAGTGGGTTGTCTTTGTGTGTGAGACCATGGGGTCTAGGGTTCGATCCCTTCCCCTATCCTTTTATTTTTTTGTTGCATTTCTTCTCTGTTTTCTAGGTTTTCTCGTATAGTTGCTGTAGTGGCTTGGTCACCATGTGGGGATTTTACTTCTCCTCACAGCAGCAAGTAGTGCCCCTAGTATTTGTTGCTAGCATGATAGGAGTGCATGTGTAGGCTTGTGTGCTAGTGTAGGAGGAGCTATATGATGTGGTGTATGTTTAGCATGTGGTTTTGCACTAGGCTAGAGTGATGCAATGGTGCGGTTACTCATATATTGGTGTTGATCTTATGCGCTATGACGTGCAAGTGAGAGAGAGTGTGTGTGTGTGTGGGTTTCCCCCCCACATACCTTGTGTGTCTGTTATTATAGTTTCTCATGTGATGTTGTGTGTTCATGTGTGGTGTGTGTGTGTGTGTGTGCATGGTGTGTGCCACACACATGCCCAAGGCATGATGTGCTTGTTAGCACTTGAGGCTACTTATATGTGTAGTTGTAGGATGCATGTTGAGAGTGTAAGTATAGTGAGTGTTCGAACTAGCATGTGTAGGTGTTTATTATATGTTGTGCTTAATGCATGTGTGTGTGGTGGTGTGCTAAGGCACATGAGTATGAGGTCTACCCCTCATGTGCACCATTGGATATGTGAGTGTGTGCATATGCATATGTAGGTGATGAGCTAGTGGAAGCACATGTGATGATGCACTATTCATCTCTATGTGATTCCATGTAGAATTTCCTTTCAAGTTTGTGCCCAATTGTTCTATGCAAGTGCCTATGTATTATATATGTTTTTGGGGTAGAATCATCCCTGGAATCCAATGGTGGGTTCAGATTCCACTTTGGAACACTTTCTGCGAATGTCATACTTCTATTTTGTTCAATGTTTAGAGCTTGGTTCCATGTGATGTGATGAGCCCAAGAGGTTGATTCCTTGTTGTGGAAGTAGAGGGTGATCCCCTCTATAGCATGTTAGTTTTGTTCATACTTAGGAGTTCACGTGTGCAAGTTGTGCCTAGTCAAAGTAGGCATGTGGCTGAAAATTCCAGTTTAGTGAAAATCTGTGATTTTCTCTAAGTCTGAGAATCTTCTTATATTTTGTTCTCCTGTTGTTGTGCTTGTAGAAGTCCTTGTGTTGGGAATCAGCCCTGGATATCAACTGGAAAGTTGTAGCTTTTGTGTTTGTCCATCTCTTTGTCAATTTTCATTCCATTCGGGTTCCTTTAGATATTGTTTTGGGTGCTGTCAAAATGCTTCAGAGCATAAACAACTAGTGAGAATCTGGAATTTTCACTAAGTCCGTGAAAACTGATAATTTTGTCCAAGTTAGCAACTGTGTAACTTTGTGTGAGAAACTCCTTTGAATCAGTTTATTGCTCATGCTTGTAGAGCTTTTGAATAGCTTCTGCCATATATCCTATTTGGCACATTTGGGTGGTTGTATGTGCTTTGCATGTAGCCCTCAAACTTCTATGATGTTGTGGTAATATTTATTTGCACCATCCCATCCATTCTTGATTGTTTTGTGATATGGCAACCTGGGAATACCAGAAGTATGCCATTGGAGTGTGTTGTGTTGGATTTGACACGTAGGACTCTATTTCTTGTTTCGTTGTTTCCGGTTGAACCGTAGCTCCGTTCGTAACGTTCTTTATATGTTTTGCATCGTTTTCGCGTGATGCATCTATTCATGACATCCTCATGCATGTCAATATAGCTTAGAGTGCATTTCTGTCCAGGAACTTGTATTTTTCTTCTCATGGTTGTGCTAGTGACTAGAATTGAGATGCATGTTCATTTCATCTCATGCATCATGTGCTTGTTGCATCTTGTGGTGCTGTTGTTCATTGGATGTTATTCTTATGTTGGGTAGCACTGGGATCGGAGAGCGAGTACGTGGATCCGGGAGAGTACGTGCAGGACGAACAAGAGTAGTTCCAAGATGAGGACATCACATGCAAGATGATATGACCTTGATCCCATCTCTAGACTTGTTATGCTAGATTCACGTTTCCTTCGTCATATGCTCGCTTCCTACCACTGAAATAATTGCCTCCTGACATTGCCATGAAGCCCAAACACTTATTCCTTCCTAACAAATCTTGAATGGCTAAGTAGGCTTTGCTCAGCTTCTAATGTTAGCGTTGCCAGTTGCAGGTGCTTTGTCTCATGTGATAACATGAGTTGATATCATTATGTTAATTCTGTTATTTAATTAATGCACCTATATACTTGGTAAATAACGGAAGGCCTAGCCTTTTGCCGGGTGTTTTGTTCCGTTAGTGCCGCCATAGTTACCGGCTACCGGTGTTTGATTCCATAACTGATCGCTCCTAACACGTTCGGGGTTGTTATGGGGACCCCCTTGATAAATCGTGTAGTGTAAACACTTGTCCGGCAGGACCCAACATTGGTTTTAATCTGCTAATCACTTAATAATAATCTGCATAGGGAATAGCTACCCCGAGGAATTAATCAACAACCCGGGCCAGTGCTCCTCATGAGTGTTGGTCCCACATGAGCGATGTCCGGGGCCCCTCTGGTCACCCAGAGGTTTAGCCATCCCGACGTCTAGCTCATCCGTCGTGTCCTGAGACTGAGATACGCGACTCTTATCGGGGTCGTCGAGACGACGGGAGGTCCTGCTAGTCTTGTCTTATCTTAGCGATATATCTTGCGTATAGGAATCCCGGTGAAGCTTTGGTTCTCCCCAGAGTTGAGGTTTTCCTCTAAGGAATCCGACGAGATCACGAGATTCGTGATAGAGGATTACTTTGCGGCCCGTGACCGTTTGTGATGGACTAGTTGGAGCACCCGTGCAGGGTTTAATCTTTCGGAAATCCGTGCCCGCGGTTATGTGGCAACTTGGAATATTTGTTAACATCCGGTTATAGATAACTTGAACATAATCTAATAATATTGCCAACTGTGTGCGTAACCGTGACTGTCCCCTCCGAAGACCTCTCTTCGGTCGGAAACATGGTGGGGTTATGATTGACGTAAGTAGGTGTTCAGGATCACTTACTGATCAGCTAGTCTTCGCCCGCTAGTATAGACCACCTTCAATACTAGATCTACTATAAGTTAGCCACCATAAATGCTTAGGATGCTGCAACCTAAACACCGAACCTTTCCTTACCTAATAACTTGACTAGTTCTGGTACCGAGGTCATAGATTGCTGAGTCCCCGTGGCTCACAGATTACTTCAACACACCAACAGGTACAGGTACGCCCGACACAGGTGATCCCGACGGCATGTAGCTGGCGTGGCAGTACAACAAGGAGAACGACCGCCTGTACGTGAACTATCCAGAAGACTAAGGCGTGGTCGTGACCGTGGGCAAGCATGCAGGGTAGCATGTCCATTTCTCATGTTATGTAGTCCGTAGCGGAACTACCTTGTCTGAAATTATGCGTGATGTAAACTCTGATATTATTTATGAGATGACAGTTGAATCCCTAATTGTCATTCTATTATTATGTATGTGTTATGTTATCATGCTTGCAAAATGCTTAGATCCGCTTCTTTCCAATTTGGGCCCTCGTTCCCTAAATCGGAAAGGACCGCATCTTAGTCGTTACAAGTTGGTAATCAGAGCCTTACGACCATAGGAGCCTTTGTGTGATCGTACTTGGCAGAGTCGAGTCTAGTAAAATGTTTTGAGTCTTAGTTATATCGGAGAGTAGGATTCTTTTTTCTCCTCTTCCATACTCTGGTGAGGTTCCCGATTTAGGAAATCTTAATTCTACTCCTCTTCTCGCTCTATTTTTTTTAGGATCACGCGGGTATTTTTGAAATCTATATGATTTCGATGTGACGGAGTTCTGTCTTGGTGCCTCCTGTCTGCCTTGATTTCTTCCGGGGAGTTGAGCTCCAGGGGATTCTTGCGCGCATCGCTATCATTCAGATTTCTAAGTATCTAAGAACAAAGGATGTTCGTAATTGCTTCAATACTAGTAGTGGCGAGATAACCCCGATGTCCCTAGTACTGGTGCAGATTGTTCAGGAGTACTGCCATTCTTTGTATCATTGTGATCACGAGGGTCTGTTGTACATGAATGTCCAAGATTCTGGTTATGTGTTGACGGATGTGATACAGTGGACGGGTTAGTATAGGATTTGTGTGAATATTACTCCTTTTATCTGTGTACCAGATTGCATGACGAGATATTTCGGGAATTCATAGGTGGGATATCAAGTAGTATCTTATAGGACAATCTTCCTACAGATGCATGATGTGAGGTTGGGATTCGATATTCAGTGGGTATATTTGTTCACGGTCGTCTTATAGCGGTTCTCGTTGTGTCTTAAAGAGTCCTTGTAGCTCGCTACGACTCGGGGATACTTTGTAAGTCGTGTGCACTACCTTGCATAGGATGGCTACTGTAAATTCGAGCCCGTGCGATCTTATCCATGAAGATATCAGATGAAATCTCGATCATATGTTTGTTTCGAGCAGTTCTAGCTCATACTTGTTTGCAAGTGGCCTTAATCAGAATTTTGGTCGACCGTCACTTTGAGGAAGCATTCTTACTATTTTGTTCGAGTGCAATTGCTAATATTCCTGTTGAGATATTCTTGCCATTTTGATTCAGCTATACCTTCAATTTATTCTGTGGGCTAATGTGTTGTCCGTCTTCAGGATGGCTCCACCAACTCGTCATAATCCAGGGCGTGAGGATGTGCTGCCACCACCTCCTCCTTCGAAGAATCCTCTTCCACCGCCGCCTCCTCCTGCAGAGGCTTGGCAAGCGGTGATGGCTGCTACAACTGCAAACACTCAGATGCTGCTACAGTTTTTGCAAGAGAGGGGTAATCAGCAGCAAGGCAATTTCCAGCATGGTGGCAATCAGTTTGCTAATCTGAGTCAGTTCCTGTCAAATCAGCCGAAGACTTTCACGTCCTGTGACCAGACGTTTGATGCTGAGGATTGGATCCGTGACATGAACACGCACTTTGAATGCAGCAATGTTTGTCCTGAGGATTTTGTCAAGTTTGCTACTTCCAAGTTGAAGGGGCAAGTTCTATCTGGTGGCAATAGTTGATGGATTCCAGGGGTGCTAGAGTGATCACTAGGGATGAGTTCTGCCATGACTTCAGATCCCACTACATTCCGTCCAGCTTCATGGAGGAAATGCGTGAGAAGTTCAGGTGCTTGAATCAAGGTGGTAACTCCGTGTACAAGTACAACGTCGAGTTCCACGAGCTAGCCCGATACGCCTTGCAGGATATCCCTGATCAAAAGAGCAAGATTTATCAGTTCAGAGGTGGCTTGAAAGAATATTTGCAGTTAGGTCTCGCTTTGCACGATCCTGAGGAGTTGATAAGTTCTACAACTTAGCTCTCAGGGCTGAGGCAGTTTTGGTCAGGGTGGAGAATTCTAAGAAGCGCTTCAGAGATTCCAGCTTGTCTTCTACTCAGGTGGTCTAGAAGCAACAGAAGTTTTGGGTGTCTCCTCCTCCTCCTCGGCACACGCAGCAGTTTAAGCATTCTGGTGGCCGTGGTTCTTCCCACCCACCCAACCCAGCTTTCCAGCAGAGATTCCAGCAGCAGAAGCAAGGGCCTCCTCAGACACAGTACCGTCAGCCAGCAGAGGTTACTTGTCACAAGTGTGGGCAGAAGGGTCACTATGCCAACAAGTGCACTTCTCAGCTCCGTCTTCTGCCTCCTCCTCCAGGCAAACCTGCAAGCAATGCTATCGTCAAGTTCAACCCCAGGTCTGCTCGAGTCAACATGGTGAATGCAGCTGAGGCAGAAAACTCGTCAGATGTGATCATGGGTAACCTCCTCGTTAATGATATTCCTGCTAAAGTGTTGTTTGATTCTGGTGCTTTGCATTCGTTCCTCTCCATTCCATTTGCATCCAAGCATAATATTCATGTTGAAGAGCTTCCTAGACCGTTGTTAGTAGTTTCTCCAGGCAAGTTCATGCATGCTAGTACTCCTGCTCCAGATGTGTCTGGCAAGATGGGCAGTTATTCTTTTCTGGCGTCTCCTATTGTTCTCGGCAAGTCTGACATTGATTTGATCCTTGGTATGGACTAGTTGGCCATGAACAAGGCATCGATTGATTTTGAAGCTAAAGAAGTGAAACTTACTCACTCTTCGGAGGACGTGATAATATTGGCGGTGCACGATGATACAATCCGTCTCTTCTCATTGAATGAAAAAGGTGAGATTAATCCTATTTCGCAAGTCCCAGTGGTTTGTGAATATGAAGATGTTTTTCCAGAAGAACTGCGAGGAATGCCTCCGCACCAAGAAGTTGAATTTGTCATTGAGCTTGAACCAGGTACTGAGCGTGTGTGCAAACGGCCGCACAAATTGGGTCCAGAAGAGTTGAAGGAAATTAAGAGGCAACTCGATGAGCAGGAGCGTTTGGGTTTGATCAGACCGAGCTCATCTCCATGGGGCAGTGGAGTTCTGTTTGTCAAGAATAAGGATGGCACAGACCGATTGTGTGTCGATTACCGTCCATTGAACAAGAAGACAATCAGGAACAAGTATCCACTTCCGAACATAAATGAATTGTTCGAACAGTTGAAAGGGGCTAAGATCTTCTCCAAGCTCGATCTCAGAATGGGCTACCATCAAATTTGCATTCGCGAAGAGGATATTCCGAAGACTGCTTTTAGGACTAGTTTTGTCTCGTATGAGTATACGGTCATGTCTTTTGGTCTAGCAAATGCTCCTCCGACATTTTGTCGATTGATGAACTACATATTCTCTTTGTTCAAGAATGAGTTCGTCTTGCTTTATCTCGATGATATTCTGGTCTTTTCTGAAACTGAGGAAGAACATGAAGAACATCTCAGATTGGTGGTTGATAGGCCGAGGGAGTACAAATTATATACCAAGTTTTCCAAGTGTGAGTTCTGGTTGAAAGAAGTCGTCCATCTTGGGCACATCATCTCTGCCGAGGGCATCAAAGTTGATCCGTCGAAGGTGCAGGCCATTGTTGAATGGGAGCCTCCGTAGGATGTGAAGCAGCTTCGAAGCTTTCTCGGGCTTGCAAGCTATTGTAGAAGGTTCGTTGAGAACTTATCCAAGATTGCTAAACATCTCTCAAATCTTATTCAGAAAGGTGTCAAGTATGCTTGGTCTCCAGAGTGTTAGTTGGCCTTCGACACACTCAAAGAGAAGCTCACCTCTACTCCAGTCTTGGTTCCTCCGGATGATTCCAAGCCTTACCAGGTGTTCTGCGACGCCTCTCTTCAAGGTCTTGGTGCAGTTCTGATGCAAGAGAAGAAAGTGGTTGCTTATACCTCCAGGCAGTTGAAGCCAACGGAGAAGAATTATCCTGTGCATGATATTGAGCTAGCAGCAGTGGTGCATGCTCTGATGACTTGGAGACACCTCTTGTTGGAACGAAAGGTTGAAGTGTTCAACGATCACAAGAGTCTCAAGTACATCTTCACCCACCCTAACCTGAATCTCCGTCAAACTCGTTGGGTGGAAATGCTCCAAGATTTTAATCCGAGTGTTGTGTGCACGCCAGGCAAAGCTAATGTCGTGGCAGATGCTTTGAGCAGGAAGGCTTACTGCAATAGTCTCATTCTGAAGCCTCTCCAGCCTGACCTTTGTGAATCTTTCAGAAAGCTCAACCTTCAGTTAGCACCTCAGGGATTTCTTGCAAATCTTCAGATCTCTCCTACCATGGAGGATCAGGTCCGAGCAACACAACTTCTTGATGCAATGGTGAAGAAAGTCAAGATTGGTGTGGCAAAGGGACTTCCCAAATATAAGTTCTTCAGTGTTGATGCCATAGACACATTGTTCTTTGAGGATCGTCTTGTCGTTCCGAAAGGTGATCTCAGAAAGGTAATCATGGAAGAAGCTCATAACTCTCTGCTCTCAATACATCCAGGAAGCTCCAAGATGCATCAGCACTTGAAACAGACCTTCTGGTGGACTCGCATGAAGCGTGAGATTGCTTAGTTCGTAAATGAATGTGATGTATGTCGAAGGGTGAAAGCAGAGCATCAACGTCCAACAGGTCTTTTGCATCCTTTGCCCATTCCCGAGTGGAAGTTCGACCACATTGAGATGGATTTCTTCACCGGGTTTCCGAAGTCCAAGAAGGGTAATGATGCCATCTTCGTTGTCATCGACAAGTTGAGTAAAGTGGCTCATTTTCTTCCACTCAAGGAATCCATTTCGCCAGCTCAACTTGTAGAGTTTTCCACTTCCAGGATAGTGTCTTTGCACGGCGTTCCTATGATGATTTCATCAGATCGTGGAAGTATCTTCACTTCCAAGTTCTGGGACTCTTTTTAGTCTGCGATGGGCACGAAGATTCTCTTCAACACAACTTTTCATCCTCAGACTAGTGGTCAAGTGGAGCGAGTCAATCAGGTCCTTGAAGATATGCTGAGAGCCTGTGTTATCTCTTTGGGCATGAAGGGGGAAGACTGCCTGCCTTTCGCTGAGTTCTCGTATAACAACAGTTATCAAGCTAGTTCAGGCAAAGCTCCCTTTGAGATTCTCTATGGCAGGAAGTGTCGTACCCCGCTCAACTGGTCCGAGACCAGCGAGCGTCAGATTCTTGGGAATGACTTGATAGAAGAAGCTGAAGAGATGTGTCGGGTCATTCGGGATAATCTCAGAGCAGCGCAGTCCCGTCAGAAGAGCTATTATGATAGCAAGCATCATGACATGTCTTATGAGCTTGATGACTTCGTCTATCTCAAGGTGTCGCCTATGAAGGGTACACAATGCTTTGGCATCAAAGGCAAGCTTGCGCCTCGTTTCGTTGGTCCTTTCAAAGTTGTTGGCAAGAGAGGCGACCTTGCGTACCAGCTTGAGCTTTCGTCAAACTTTGCAAATGTGCATGACGTGTTCCATGTCTCTCAGCTCCGGAGATGCTTCAAGACTCCCGAGCGCACTGTTCATCTTCAAGACATCGACCTTCAACCCGACCTATCCTATCATGATCATCCAGTTGCGGTTCTCGAGGCGACTGAGCGCAAGACCCGCAACAAGTCTGTCAAATTTCTCAAAGTGCAATGCTCACACCATTGCGATAAAGAGGCTACTTGGGAACGCGAGGATCACCTCCGTTCTGAATTTCTAGAGTTCTTTCAGTCCTAGATCTCGGGCCGAGATCTCTTTGTAGTGTGGGAGAGTTTGTAATGCCCCAAGAGTGTAACTTGCCTTTATTGGAACCTTCTGTATGTGGGTCCACCTTGTCATTGCAATGAGGAGCCATGCATGTGTCATTTCATGTGTCACCTTGTCATGTTTCGTTTTGCATGCATGCATCTAGTTCTTTCCATGCCTATTTTGTTTGTTGTTCTTGTGATCCATGTTGTGTTGTGGTGTGATGACATGTGATGATAGTGGGTGTTGTTTGAAAGTAGGAAGCCATGTGGTTTGCTCTAGGTTTTATAAAACTTCTTCCTTTCTCTATTTATCTCAAGCCAATATTCACTTGTTCCATTCCTATTTCTAAAATACCTATGTTTTAATATATTTTGTGGTGAATGTGGTGGTTTGTATTTGTTGTTTTGAAGCTATGTCCTGGGGTGCAAGTATTCACAAAACAGATCAACTTAATGCTGTTTTGTAAATATTTACTTGCTCCAAAAATCCCTTTTCTATTTTTATTAAATAGGTCATAATTTCTTATGACCAGGGGTACTTTTATTTTAATTTTTGGTGCCATAGGTTTCCCTGGGAGTTATTTGTTTTTCTAGTGTTGGATTTAAATAGAAAACCCCCAGGGATTCTTTTCTCTTACCTGTCGCCAGCGTTGGGCCTCTTTCCCTCCCGAGGCCCATCTCCCTCTCTGCTTCCCAGCGAGAGCCCAGGAGAGCGCTCCTTCTCCTTTCTCTGACGGCGTCGATGCTGTGTCTGCTTTCCGTCTGAGCATGAGAGAGAGAACGAGAGAGTATGACGACGCCGTCCCTAGGGTTCCGTGTTTCCCCCTCATATAGCCTTGGCGTCCGTGCCCCTATGCCTTGGGTTCCGCGTTTACCCCTCCTAGCGCCGCCACACCTCCCTCCATCTCTTTCTTCCTCCCCAGGTAATCTCTCTATAGATTAGGTAGCAGAGAGAGAAGAAGTGCGCCGCCGCCGTCCTCCGCGCGCCCGTCGTCTCCGGCGCCGGCCAACATGTCGTTCGGCTCGGGGAAGGCGCCCGCGCTCCATTCCCGTCCTCGATGAGGCCGAGGAGCGACCACACCAACGGGCAGCTCCACGTCTCTAGCGTGTTCCCGGCGGCCTCGACCCCTGCTTCGGTTCTGCAACACGTCGTCGTCAGGGCTTCTTCAGATCGGCTCCAGGTCTTCTTCAGGCTGCCTCCTCGGATTGGCACCTCTCCTTCCTTTCTCTAGGTGAGCCTAGCCCTTCCTCCCACCCCCCTCGTTAGATCCGGCCGACGATCGTTGCGTGCCTCTGTTCGAAGAGGAGGACGACATAACCTGTGTTGTAGAGCATGTGTTGATCATTGTTGTTGTTGTGCTCGGGCTGTGCAGAGTGGCAGAGTAGGAGCCTCCAACAGCGCAGTAGTAGGTAGCATAGATGTTCTCCTCGCTGTCGTAGCAGTAGTAGTAGGACAGAGGCCTTGCTCCGGTGAGCATCGCAGCATCGTCTCTGATGCAGGAGCAGCGAGGGGTACCCAAAAGGGAAACCCCCTCCTCTGTGTCGAGTCCATGTTCGCAGCGTAGTGGTTTGCAGCGTGGTGTCTCGTTCAAGCGGTCGTGGGTTCGAGTCCCGCAGGCGCCACCCCCTTTTTTGTGTTATTTTTCGGCACAATAGCGCATAGGAACAACTTATGTTGTGCAAGCCCTCTGTTCTGTCGAGCATATGTGTAGTAGCAGAGTGGGTTTTCTTGGTGTGTGAGACCAGGGGGTCTAGGGTTCGATCCCTTCCCCTGTCCTTTTATTTTTCTGTTGCATTTCTTCTCTGTTTTGCTAGGTTTCTTGTATAGTTGCTGCAGTGGCTTGGTCACCATGTGGGGATTTTACTTCTCCTCACAGCAGCAAGTAGTGCTCCTAGTATTTGTTGCTAGCATGATAGGAGTGCATGTGTAGGCTTGTGTGCTAGTGTAGGAGGAGCTATATGATGTGGTGTGTGTTTAGCATGTGGTTTTGCACTAGGCTAGAATGATGCAATCATGTGGTTACTCATATATTCGTGTTGATCTTATGCACTATGATGTGCAAGTGAGTGTGTGTGTGTGTGTGGGTTTCCCCCCACATACCTTTTGTGTGTGTTTTTATAGTTTCTCACGTGATGTTGTGTGTTCATGTGTGGTGTGTGTGTGTGCATGGTGTGTGCCACACACATGCCCAAGGCATGATGTGCTTGTTAGCACTTGTGGCTACTGTATGTGTAGTTGCAGGATGCATGTTGAGAGTGTAAGTATAGTGAGTGTTCCAACTAGCATGTGTAGGTGTTTATTATATGTTTTGCTTGATGCATGTGTGTGTGGTGGTGGTGTGCTAAGGCACATGAGGATGAGGTATACCCCTCATGTGCACCATTGGATATGTGAGTGTGTACATATGCATATGTAGGTGATGAGCTAGTGGAAGCACATGTGATGATGCACTATTCATCTCTATGTGATTCCATGTAGAATTTCCTTTCAAGTTTGTGCCCAATTGTTCTATGCAAGTGCCTATGTATTATATATGTTTTTGGGGTAGAATCATCCCAGGAATCCAATCGTGGGTTCAGATTCCACTTTGGAACACTTTCCGGGAATGTCATACTTCAGTTTTGTTCAATGTTTAGAGCTTGGTTCCATGTGATGTGATGAGCCCAAGAGGTTGATTCCTTGTTGTGGAAGTAGAGGGTAATCCCTCTATATCATGTTGGTTTTGTTTCATGCTTAGGAGTTCATGTGTGCAAGTTGTGCCTAGTCAAAGTAGGCATGTGGCTCAAAATTCCAGTTTAGTGAAAATCTGTGATTTTCACCAAGTCTGAGAATCTGCTTATATTTTCTTCTCCTGTTGTTGTGCTTGTAGAAGTCCATATGTTGGGAATCATGTGGGGACCCCGACTACCAAGTCGAGTTTGGTGTGCCAAGTGACCCCAAGGATCAATGTTCACTGAACACAGATACTGAATGATATAGTCTTACATCCAAGTACCAAATTATTACATCAACTGACCAGAAGGTCGGGTTTAAGAGCAAGGCCTAAAGCCAAATAAAAGGGATACATCGAGTAGCGGAAACTCGTAAGGGCTAAGCGGTGCCCATGCCATCAAGACTACACCGACAGGCATTCTGACTTGGAAGCGTCCTAGATCGCAGGTCTGTCTCCGACGACGTACTCATCGCCAAACTCCGGTCCTTCCATGTCTGGTCAATAACATAACCAGTGGCAAGCCAATGAGTACTTTGAATGTACTCGCAAACAGCCCATGACATAAAAGGTAATGAATGACATCTACATGCATCTTTAGTGTAACTCATCTGGGTGGGATGATCATGTGTATGCATCAGGTTAAAGAATTACTTTTGAAGAACAGGTTACAAATATTGACATATCCGTAAAGGGTTGAACACACTGGGTTCACCCTAAATGCCAAGTCATCCGACTTGTCATAATCTCAAGGTATTAATGAGGGTTAAACCATCCGGGTTTACCCTATATGTCAAGTCACCGAACTTGATCATATTACTGTGATTAGCATGATTATAGAAAACACCTTTTTACACCACACACACACACACTTGGTTTATGCGGAAACTCAGGACGTAGTTTAAGCAGCACCACCCAACTGTCCTTGACCGTGGGCACGACTATTCGAATAGTTTACACTCTCCAGAGGTAGTACGCTGGACCCACGAGAAACGGAATACTTTCGTGTCATCCACGACACGCGGTATATCACATATACCCGAGGTAAGTATCCGATCATCATCTTTCCCCTGACGATACTAGACAAAGAGATCCACTCGATTGGTACCCAGCCCACATGTTGTACGTCTTACGAGCACCGACTCTGGACTGTATCAACCATGCAGGGACCAACGGTGTGCCTGGAACTCATAATAATGGCATAGTCGTCCTACCTGGCACGACCCCATCACGAGAGTGACACCGATCACTCCCGCCACTAGTAATGTGGCTCTTTGCTAGCACCGACCAGAGTATTCAACAAACCCCCGTCCCATAAAGGGGTATCGTGGTCGTACGGGGTAAGGTTGGGACGGTCGACACATCATAAATCTAATCCATTTCTGAAACCATACTCACACCAAAATCACCGGTGCATCACTTCACCAAAAGTGATCACCAACTCATCATCACCCTCGGGCATTAGTGGCACCCGACGGGTTTTTCATAAACTCTTTATTTAACTCATCATTATGCTTATGATAAAATGCTCTTATATAATTACTTGCCCACATGATATGCCTTAACATTACTTGTCATCATGATAATATCGTGACCTTCACGGTCAAGCTCAATGCAGTGATTATACTATACTAGTCAACATGAAAGTAGCAAGATCCTCGTAGATGGTAAGATCAAGCTCATCATGTTTGTGCTCCGAGGAGCTATGTGAAACTCACTACTATAATGCAAGGGCTTCGAAGAAGCCTTCGATATCATCACATCGGTGATGAACCGGCATCGTGATTACATGCAACGGAAAATACTTGTTATTCTAGCATGCATCATTTTATTTACTTAAGTCATGGCAAAGGGGCATGCTTGCCTTGGTCAGCTAGGTATCCAGGGTCTTCGAGATCTTCCGCTCCGGATCCTCCTTCACTCGGTAATTCTACCGTTGAGAAAGGAATAAATAAATACTAGCTTTTACTAAAACAGTCCACAAAGTGCTTTTAAAAATGTTGCAAGGCTTGAATAAATTCAGGTTATTATTTTGAAAAATGTTCCCTACTGTTTTATTAGCTAAACATATTTATTTAAAAGCAAACAGAAAAAAACAAGTGCTTTTTAATATCATTTTATTATACCAAAATAGTTTCTGTTATTGATAAATGTCAACTATAACAGAATCAAATACTACTCATTTTTAGAAAAATACTGGTGGAAGAATTATATTTTTCTACTGGCTAAATCTTTTTATAAAAATCATTTAGTTTGCTGGAATAAAACAAAAGAAAAAGGCCAGGGAAACAAATCCAGCCGGCCCAGCCAGCAGGCCTGGCCACCAGGCGCGCGCGGGCCAGGTTCAAACCTGACCCGCGGGCCCCTGGGGTCAGCGTCAGCTGCTGCGCGCGCTGGCTGCCCCGGGACACCGACAGGTGGGCTCCACCTGTCGGGTCCTTCTCCTACCTCTGGCCAGAGAGGTGGAGATGGACGCTGGGGAGGCTGCCGTTGTCCTCAAGCCTAGCTAGGAACGGCAACGGGTTCCTCGTGCCTCCGCCTACCTGCTCGTGGTCGGGACGTCACCGGAGGTGGTCTGGGTTGCCGGCGATGAGGTGCTCGTGGCGGAAGGGTTTCGAGTTTGTGTTGAACTAGGGGCTAGGGGTATGGATTTGCTTGGGAGAGTTAGGGGAAATGTTCCTGGTGTCGAGGGGAGTGTAATGGGGGTTCGGCAGCGCAGGAGCCGACGTGTAGCCGGAGATCGACCGGAGCTCGGGAGTGTAATGGGAGCTCGGGCTGGTCAAGGGAGCAAGGAACACTAGTGTAGCCAGTGCTGACCTGCAGCTTAGAATGGAGTCCTTGTCTCTTGTGCTTGGAATTGGGGAGGGGCTGGTTGACTGGGTGCTCAGGGTGTTCTGGTGCTCTAACCCACCAAGTTTGGAGCCTTGACATTGGGTAAAACAGTGGCTAGGAAGGTTTTTACCTTCCTGTCAGTAGGTGTTCGACAGTGACTTGGGGTGCTTCCACCCCACCACTGTAGATGGAACTTAACAGGTTTGGTCTTGGGGTAAAAACATGGGGTTCTACCAAATATGAGCTCCATTGGACAAGTTTGGCTTTGCAAACTTGAAAGAGTCTCAAAGTGACCAATACTGTCCTTTACAAAGGAAGTGTGGTCAAACAGAGTCTCAGAAATCCCATTTTTGGTGTGGAGTCCTTATTTGGGGTGTTAAACACCTCTGCAAAGTTTCAGCTCCATTGGAAAAACTTTGAAATGTAGAGTTGTTCCAACTCTACTCTGGACACAGAGGGTTTTGGGCTCTCTAAGTGCACTTACCCACCGTGGATCAAGGTGAGATTTTAGGTGAGCACCTAATATGGTTTGGGAGGGCTCCTGTAATTTTATGGGAATTTATTGAGATACTTTCCTTTGGAAACATCTCAAAAAGCCAAAACAGACAGAAATGGTTTTCAGGGTTTTACTCAAATAATATTAATATAAAATAGGGTTGAAAATCTTATGTATGGAAAATATATGTCCTTCTGAGCTTCCATGAATTTTCTCAGAATTTTCTAAGGCAGGAAGGTAATTTTCCTTGTGGAAATATCATTACTGGCCTTAGAAATAGACATAGATATAAAATAGAAAAATAATATTTTAAATCACCAAATAGTGTTTTTAATGAATGAAGATGACAATAGGATCAGATCACCAACTTTAGTTGGAAGTGACACTTGGCTTCATGAGCTAGTAGTGCATCCCAACATGATGAAGATGATCTTGATGCAATAGAAAAAGGGTTTTTGATGAGAGCAAAATAATAGGTTTTTATGGGTTTGAGTCATCACACAAGCTAGCATATATTCAAACAAGGGTTGACATTGCACTCACAACATTATTTGAAAAAGTTTAAACAAGCTCTGATTTTTGCAACACAGAAAACTGGGAATGAAAAACAGGGTGTGACAGACCTATCCTCCTTACAAGAATCTCGTCCCCGAGATTCCTAAGCTAAGCGCTGAACAGCTCGGGAAATTCTGATCGGAGATAGTCTTCACGCTCCCATGTGGCTTCTGCTTCAGTATGGTTGCTCCACTGAACCTTGAAAAACTTGATGGTGCGGCTTCTGGTGCAACGCTCTGCTTCGTCCAAAATGCGGATCGGTCTCTCGCGGTAGGTGAGATCTGGTTGAAGGTCAATAACTTGCTGATCAATGTACTTGTAAAGATCGGGACGGTTCGGTACTTGCAAACACTTCCTGAGCTGTGACACGTGAAACACGTTGTGCACACCCGAAAGTTCAGGAGGTAGCTCCAGCTGATAAGCTACTTCCCCGCGCCTTGCCGTGATCTTGAAGGGTCCAATGAACCTTGGAGCTAGCTTCCCCTTGACATGGAAACGCTTGGTCCCCTTGAGAGGCGTGACTCGCAAGTACATTTGGTCTCCGAGGACAAACTCCATGTTCCTGCGGCAAGGGTCCGCATAGCTCTTCTGCCTTGACTTAGGTGCCTCCAAGTTTTCTCGGACAAGTTGAACCTTGTCCCCGGCTTCCTGCAGTGCTTCTGGCCCGAAAACTAGCCCTTCACTAGTTTCGGACCAATTGAGCAGGGTGCGGCATTTCCGCCCATATAATGCTTCGAATGGGGCCATCTGAAGACTGGACTGGTAGCTGTTGTTGTAAGAGAACTCAGCAAATGGTAGGCAGTCTTCCCACTTGGCACCATGGGCCAAAACACAAGCGCGGAGCATGTCCTCAAGTATCTGATTTACTCTCTCGGTTTATCCGCCCGTCTGCGGGTGGAAAGCCGTACTGAAGGAGAGTTTGGTTCCAAGGGCTTCCTGAAACTTCTTCCAGAATCTTGAGGTGAACTGCGTGCCGCGGTCGGACACAATCTCTTTGGGGACTCCATGGAGACTCACCACTCGATGAATGTACAGACTGGCCAGCTGGCTGCCATCGTAAGTGGTGTTAACGGGAATGAAATGAGCCACCTTGGTCAAATGATCAACTATGACCCAAATGGAGTTATTGTTGGAAATATGCCCTAGAGGCAATAATAAATTAGTTATTATTATATTTCTTTGTTCATGATAATCGTTTATTATCCATGCTATAATTGTATTGATTGGAAACACAATACTTGTGTGGATACATAGACAAAACACTGTCCCTAGTAAGCCTCTAGTTGACTAGCTCGTTGATCAAAGATGGCCAAGGTTTCCTGGCCATAGGCAAGTGTTGTTACTTGATAATGGGATCACATCATTAGGAGAATCATGTGATGGACTAGACCCAAACTAATAGACGTAGCATCTTGATCGTGTCATTTTGTTGCTACTGTTTTCTGCGTGTCAAGTATTTGTTCCTATGACCATGAGATCATATAACTCACTGACACCGGAGGAATGCTTTGTCTGTATCAAACGTCGCAACGTAACTGGGTGACTATAAAGATGCTCTACAGGTATCTCCGAAGGTGTTAGTTGAGTTAGTATGGATCGAGACTGGGATTTGTCACTCCGTGTGACGGAGAGGTATCTCAGGGCCCACTCGGTAATACAACATCACACACAAGCCTTGCAAGCAATGTGACTTAGTGTAAGTTGCGGGATCTTGTATTACGGAACGAGTAAAGAGACTTGCCGGTAAACGAGATTGAAATAGGTATGCGGATACTGACGATCGAATCTCGGGCAAGTAACATACCGAAGGACAAAGGGAATGACATACGGGATTATATGAATCCTTGGCACTGAGGTTCAAACGACAAGATCTTCGTACAATATGTAGGATCCAATATGTGCATCCAGGTCTCGCTATTGGATATTGACCGAGGAGTCTCCCGGGTCATGTCTACATAGTTCTCGAACCCGCAGGGTCTGCACACTTAAGGTTCGACGTTGTTTTATGCGTATTTGAGTTATATGGTTGGTTACCGAATGTTATTCGGAGTCCCGGATAAGATCACGGATGTCACGAGGGTTTCCGGAATGGTCCGGAAACAAAGATTGATATATAGGATGACCTCATTTGAATACCGGAAGGTTTTCGGAGTTACCGGGAATGTACCGGGAATGACGAATGGGTTCCGGGAGTTCATCGGGGGGGGCAACCCATCCCGGGGAAGCCCATAGGCCTTGGGGGTGGCACACCAGCCCTTAGTGGGCTGGTGGGACAGCCCAAGAAGGCCCTATGCGCCATAGGAAGAAAATCGGAGAGAAAATAAAAAAAAGGAGGAGGTGGGAAAGGAAAGAAGGACTCCACCCACCAAACCAAGTAGGACTCGGTTTGGGGGGGGAGACCTTCCCCCCTTGGCTCGGCCGACCCCCTTGGGGCTCCTTGAGCCCCCAAGGCAAGGCTCCCCCTCTCCCACCTATATATACGGAGGTTTTAGGGCTGATTTGAGACGACTTTTCCACGGCAGCCCGACCACATACCTCCACGGTTTTACCTCTAGCTCGCGTTTCTGCGGAGCTCGGGCGGAGCCCTGCTGAGATAAGATCACCACCAACCTCCGGAGCGCCGTCATGCTGCCGGAGAACTCTTCTACCTCTCCGTCTCTCTTGCTGGATCAAGAAGGCCAAGATCATCGTCGAGCTGTACGTGTGCTGAACGCGGAGGTGCCGTCCGTTCGGCACTAGATCGTGGGACTGATCGCGGGATAGTTCGCGGGGCGGATCGAGGGACGTGAGACGTTCCACTACATCAACCGCGTTCACTAACGCTTCTGCTGTACGGTCTACAAGGGTACGTAGATCACTCATCCCCTCTCGTAGATGGACATCACCATAATAGGTGTTCGTGCGCGTAGGAAATTTTTTGTTTCCCATGCGACGTTCCCCAACAGTGGCATCATGAGCTAGGTTCATGCGTAGATGTCTTCTCGAGTAGAACACCAAAGTTTTTGTGGGCGGTGATGTGCGTTTTGCTGTCCTCCTTAGTCTTTCCTTGATTCCGCGGTATTGTTGGATCGAAGCGGCTCGGACCGACATTACTCGTACGCTTACGAGAGACTGGTTTCATCGCTACGAGTAACTCCGTTGCTCAAAGATGACTGGCGGGTGTCAGTTTCTCCAACTTTAGTTGAATCAGATTTGACCGAGGAGGTCCTTGGATGAGTTTAAATAGCAACTCATATATCTCTGTTGTGGTGTTTGCGTAAGTAAGATGTGATCCTACTAGATACCCATGGTCACCACGTAAAACATGCAACAACAAAATTAGAGGACGTCTAACTTGTTTTTGCAGGGTATGCTTGTGATGTGATATGGCCAACGATGTGATGTGATATATTGGATGTATGAGATGATCATGTTGTAATAGATAGTATCGACTTGCACGTCGATGGTACGGCAACCGACAGGAGCCATAGGGTTGTCTTTATACTAATGTTTGTGCTTGCAGATGCGTTTACTATTTTGCTAGGATGTAGCTTTAGTAGTAATAGCATGAGTAGCACGACAACCCCGATGGCGACACGTTGATGGAGATCATGGTGTGACGTTGGTGACAAGAAGATCATGCCGGTGCTTTGGTGATGGAGATCAAGAAGCGCATGATGATGGCCATATCATGTCACTTATGAATTGCATGTGATGTTAATCCTTTTTGCACCTTATCTTGCTTAGAACGACGATAGAATTATGAGGTGATCTCTCACTAAAATTTCAAGACGAAATTGTGTTCTCCCCGACTGTGCACCGTTGCGACAGTTCTTCGTTTCGAGACACCACGTGATGATCGGGTGTGATAGACTCAACGTTCACATACAACGGGTGCAAAACAGTTGCACACGCAGAACACTCGGGTTAAGCTTGACGAGCCTAGCATGCGCAGACATGGCCTCGGAACACATGAGACCGAAAGGTCGAGCATGAATCGTATAGTTGATATGATTAGCATAGAGATGCTTACCACTGAAACTATTCTCAACTCACGTGATGATCGGACTTGAGATAGTGGATTTGGATCATGTACCACTCAAATGACTAGAGAGATGTACTTTTTGAGTGGGAGTTCTTAAGTAATATGATTAATTGAACTAATTGTCATGAACATAGTCTAATGGTCTTTGCGAATTACGATGTAGCTTGCGCTATAGCTCTACTATTTTTATATGTTCCTAGAGAAAATTTAGTTGAAAGTTGATAGTAGCAAACTTTGAAGAGGATTGTCCTCGTTGCTGCGTAGAAGGCTTATGTCCTTAATGCACCACTCGGTGTGCTGCACCTCGAGCGTCGTCTGTGGATGCTGTGAACATCCGACATACACGTTTCTGATGACTACACGATAGTTCAGTGCAAAATACTTAATGGCTTAGAAGCAAGGCACCGAAGACGTTTTGAAACGTCATGGAACATAAGTGATGTTCTAAAGAGATGAAATTGTGATTTCATGCTCGTGCCCTTGTTGAGAGGTACGAGACCCCCGACAAGATTCTTTGTCCACAAAGTAAAGGAGAAAAGCTCAATCATTGAGCGTGTGCTCAGATTGTCTGAGTACGACAATCACTTGAATCAAGTGGGAGTTAATCTTCCAGATGAGATAGTGATGGTTCTCCAAAGTCACTGCCACCAAGCTCTGAGAGCTTCGTGATGAACTATAACATATCAAGGATATATACAATGATCCTTGAGCGATTCGCGATGTTTGACACTGCGAAAGTAGAAATCAAGAAGGAGCATGAATAGTTGATGGTTTGTAAAACCACTAAGTTTCAAGAAAGGCAAGGGCTAGAAGGGATACTTCGTGAAACGGCAAAACAGTTGCTGCACTAATGAAGAGACCCAAGATTAAACCCAAACCCGAGACTAAGTGCTTCTGTAATGAGGGGAACAGTCACTGAGGCGGAGCAACTCTAGATACTTGGTAGATAAGAAGGCTGGAAAAAGTCGAAAGAAGTATATTTGATATACATGATGTTGATGTATACTTTACTAGTACTCCTAGCAGCATGAGGGTATTGGATACCGGTTCGGTTGCTAAGTGATTAGTAACACGAAATGAAAGCTACGGCATAAACGGAGACTAGCTAAAGGCGAGGTGACGATACGTGTTGGAAGTGTTTCCAAGGTTGATATGATCAAACGTCGCACGCTCCCTCTACCATCCGGATTGGTGTTAAACCTAAATAATTGTTATTTGATGCTTGCGTTAAGCATGAACATGATTGGATCGTGTTTATTTCAATACGGTTATTCATTTAAAGAGAATAATGGTTACTCTATTTTCTTGAATAATCACCTTCAATGGTTTATTGAATCTCGATCGTAGTGTTACACATGTTCATGATATTGGTGCCAAAAGATATGAGGTAATGATGATAGTACCACTTACTTGTGGCACTGCCGCTTGAGTCATCTTGGTATAAATTGCATGAAGAGGCTCCATGCTGATGGATCTTTATACTCACTTGATTTTGAATCACTAGTGACATGCAAATAATACCACATGAGCAAGGCCTTGTTTTCATTGAGATGAAATAAGATAGTGACTTGTTGGAAGTGATACATTTTGATGTATGCAGTCCAATGGGTGCTGAGGCACGCAGTGGATATCATTGTGTTCTTACTTCAATGACGATTTGAGTAGATACTAGAGGATTTGCTTAATGAATCACAAGTATGAAATATTGAAAAGTTCAATTCTGTTTCGGAGTGAAGTTCGTCGTAACAAGAGGATAAACTGTCTACGATATGATCATAGAAATGAATATCTGAGTTACGAGTTTTGGTATGCAGTTAAGACAATGTGGAAATTGTTTCGTGGTTCATGCCACCTAGAACATCATAGTGTGATGATGTGTCTGAACGTCATAGCCACACACTATTTGGTATGGTGCATGCTATGATGTCTCTTATCGAATTACCACTATCGTTTATGGGTTAAGCATTAGAGACAACCGCATTCACTTTAAATAGGGCACCACGTATTTCCGTTGAGATGACAGAGTATAGACTGAGGTTTAGAGAAATCTAAACTGTCGTTTCTTGAAAGTTTGGGGTTTCGACACTTATGTGAAAAAGTTTCAGTCTGATAAGCTCGAACCCAAAGCGGATAAATGCATCTTCATAGGATATCCAAAACAGTTGGGTACATCTCCTATCTCAGATCCGAAAGCAAAGTGTTTGTTTCTAGAAACGGATCCTTTCTCGAGGAAAGGTTTCTCTCGAAAGAATTGAGTGGGAGGGTGGTAGAACTTGATGAGGTTATTGAACCATCACTTCGACCAGTGTGTAGCAGGGCGCAGGAAGTTGTTCCTGTGGCGCCTACACCAATTGAAGTGAAAGCTGATGATGGTGATCATCGAGCATTGGATCAAGTTACTACAAGCCTTGTAGGTTGACAAGGTCACGTACTACTACAGAGTGGTACGGTAACCCTGTCTTGGAGGTCATGTTCTTGAGCAACAGTGAACCTACGAGTTATGGAGAAAGCAATGGTGGGCCCAGATTCCGACAAATGGCTGGAAGCCATGAAATCCGAGAGAGGATCCATGTATGAAAACAAAGTGTAGACTTTGGAAGAACTACTTGATGGTCATAGGACTATTGAGTAAAGATGGATCTTTAAAAGGAAGACAGACAATGATAGTGATAAGTCACTATTAAGAAAAGCTCGACTTGTCGCAAAGATGTTTCCGACAAGATCGAACAGTTGACTATGATGAGACTTTCTCACTCGTAGCGATGCTAAAAGTCTGTTAGAATTATGTTAGTAGTTGCTGCATTATTTATGAAATATTGCATGTAGGATGTCAAAACATTGTTTCCTCGACGGTTTCCTTGAGCAAACATTGTATGAAATACAACCATGAGGTTTTGTCGATCCTAAAGATACTAGCAAGTATGCAAGCTCCAGCGATCCTTTAAATGGACTGGTGCAAGCATCTCGAAGTTGGAATATACACTTTGATGAGATGATCAAGGATTTTGGGTTTGTACAAGGTTTATGAGAAACTTGTATTTCCAAAGAAGTGAGTGGGAGCACTATAGAATTTCTGATAAGTATATGTGGTTGACATATTGTGGATCAGAAGTAATGTAGAATTTCTGTAAAGCATACAAGGTTGTTTGAAAGGAGTTTTCAAAGGAATACCTGGATTGAGCTACTTGAACGTTGAGCATCAAAGATCTATAGAGATAGATCGAAAGCGCTTAATGGAAGTTTCAACAAGAAGCATGCCTTGACAAGTTTTGAAGGAGTTCAAAATAGATCAGCAAAGAAGGAGTTCTTGGTTGCGTTGTAAGGTGTGAATTTGAGTAAGACTCAAAACCCGACCACAGTAGAATAAAGAGAATAGACGAAGGTCGTCTTCTATGCCTTAGTCGTAGACTCTAAAGTATGCCATGCTGAGTACCGCACCTGATGTGTGCCTTGCAGCAAGTCTGTTAAGAGGTACACAGAGTGATCCAGGATTGAATCACTGATCAGCGGTCAAAGTTATCCTTAGTAACTAAATAGACTAAGGAATTTTTCTCGATTATGGAGGTGGTTAAAGAGTTCATCGTAAAGGGTTACGTCGATGCAAGCTTTGACACTAATCCGAATAACTATGAGTAGTGAAACGGATTCGTATAGTAAAGTAGATATTTGGAGTATTTCCGAATAGCACATAGTAGCAGCATCTATAAGATGACATAAAGATTTGTAAAGAACGCACGGATCTGAAACTTTCAGAACCATTGAGTAAAAACCTTTCTCACGAGCAAGACGTGATCAGACCCCAGAACTATATGGGTGTTGGATTCGTTGGAATCACATGGTGATGTGAACTAGATTATTGACTCTAGTGCAAGTGGGAGACTATTGGAAATATACCCTAGAGGCAATAATAAATTAGTTATTATTATATTTCTTTGTTCATGATAATCGTTTATTATCCATGCTATAATTGTATTGATTGGAAAGACAATACTTGTGTGGATACATAGACAAAACACTGTCCCTAGTAAGCCTCTAGTTGACTAGCTCGTTGATCAAAGATGGCCAAGGTTTCCTGGCCATAGGCAAGTGTTGTTACTTGATAACGGGATCACATCATTAGGAGAATCATGTGATGGACTAGACCCAAACTAATAGACGTAGCATGTTGATCGTGTCATTTTGTTGCTACTATTTTCTGCGTGTCAAGTATTTGTTCCTATGTCCATGAGATCATATAACTCACTGACACCGGAGGAATGCTTTGTGTGTATCAAACGTCGCAACGTAACTGGGTGACTATAAAGATGCTCTACAGGTATCTCCGAAGGTGTTAGTTGAGTTAGTATGGATCGAGACTGGGATTTGTCACTCCGTGTGACGGAGAGGTATCTCGGGGCCCACTCGGTAATACAACATCACACACAAGCCTTGCAAGCAATGTGACTTAGTGTAAGTTGCGGGATCTTGTATTACAGAACGAGTAAAGAGACTTGCCGGTAAACGAGATTGCAATAGGTATGCGGATACTGAGGATCGAATCTCGGGCAAGTAACATACCGAAGGACAAAGGGAATGACATACGAGATTATATGAATCCTTGGCACTGAGGTTCAAACGATAAGATCTTCGTAGAATATGTAGGATCCAATATGGGCATCCAGGTCCCGCTATTGGATATTGACCGAGGAGTCTCTCGGGTCATGTCTACATAGTTCTCGAACCCACAGGGTCTGCACACTTAAGGTTCGACGTTGTTTTATGCGTATTTGAGTTATATGGTTGGTTACCGAATGTTGTTCGGAGTCTCGGATGAGATCACGGATGTCACGGGGGTTTCCAGAATGGTCCGGAAATGAAGATTGATATATAGGATGCCCTCATTTGATTACCGGAAGGTTTTCGGAGTTACCGGGAATGTACCGGGAATGACGAATGGGTTCCGGGAGTTCACCGGGGGGGCGCAACCCATCCCGGGGAAGCCCATAGGCCTTGGGGGTGGCACACCAGCCCTTAGTGGGCTGGTGGGACAGCCCAAGAAGGCCCTATGCGCCATAGGAAGAAAATCAAAGAGAAAAGAAAAAAAAGGAGGAGGTGGGAAAGGAAAGAAGGACTCCACCCACCAAACCAAGTACGACTCGGTTTGGGGGGGGAGACCTTCCCCCCTTGGCTCGGCCGACCCCCTTGGGGCGCCTTTAGACCCAAGGCAAGGCTCCCCCTCTCCCACCTATATATACGGAGGTTTTAGGGCTGATTTGAGACGACTTTTCCACGGCAGCCCGACCACATACCTCCACGGTTTTTCCTCTAGATCTCGTTTCTGCGGAGCTCGGGCGGAGCCCTGCTGAGATAAGATCACCACCAACCTCCGGAGCGCCGTCACGCTGCCGGAGAACTCTTCTACCTCTCCGTCTCTCTTGCTGGATCAAGAAGGCCGAGATCATCGTCTAGCTGTACGTGTGCTGAACGCGGAGGTGCCGTCCGTTCGGCACTAGATCGTTGGACTGATCGCGGGATAGTTCGCGGGGAGGATCGAGGGACGTGAGGACGTTCCACTACATCAACTGCATTCACTAATGCTTCTGCTGTATGGTCTACAAGGGTACGTAGATCACTCATTCCCTCTCGTAGATGGACATCACCATAATAGGTCTTCGTGCGCGTAGGAAATTTTTTGTTTCCCATGCGACGTTCCCCAACAGTTTTGACCCTTATTTGACCGGGGCAAACCGGTGATGAAGTCCATGCCGACTTTGTCCCACTTCCATTCCGGCACTTGATGAGGTTGTAGCAATCCTACGGGTCGTTGGTGTTCAGCCTTGACTCGCTGACATACATCGCATTTAGCGACATAGGAGCCAATTTCCCTCCTCAGGCCATGCCACCAGAATCATTCTCGGATGTCTTGGTACATCTTGGTACCACCGGGATGTATAGAGTACGATGTGTCATGTGCCTCTTGCAGGATCAAGTCCTTAAGTTCGGCCTTATTGGGTACGCATAAGCGTTTCCCATACCACACTACTCCTTGCTCATCAATCGAGAATCCTGGGGCTTTGCCTTCTCGCACCTTCCTCTTGAGGCCTTCGATACTCTTGTGCCCCTTCTGGGCTTCCTTGATGTCGTCTGCCAGAGTAGGCTTGACTTCGAGGTTGGCCAGGTACCCTGGTTCGACTATCTCAAGTCCAAAGCCCTCCATCTCTTCATACAAGGCGGGTAACCTTTCCTTGAGCGCGACGTTCAAGGAGCCTGCCTTCCGGCTCAGGGCATCGGCTACCACGTTTGCCTTGCCGGGATGGTACTGAATGCTGAGGTCATAATCCTTGATTAACTCAAGCCATCTCCGCTGTCTCATGTTCAGTTCTCTCTGGGTGAATATATACTTCAGACTTTTGTGGTCTGTATATATCTCGCATCGCTTTCCCAGAAGGTAATGTCGCCACGTCTTCAAAGCATGCACTACCGCTGCTAACTCGAGATCATGGGTGGCGTAGTTCTCCTCATGCGGTCGCAGTTGTCGTGACAAGTACGCCACGACCCTGCCATCTTACATCAGGACTCCACCGAGCCCGGTTCCTGAGGCATGACAATATATCACGAATTCCTTAGTGATATCTCGGGTAGCCAATACCAGAGCGGTAGTTAGCCTCTTCTTCAGCTCCTAGAAGCTTGCTTCACACGCCGGTGTCCATTCGAACTTCCGGCCTTTCTTCAAGAGTTGAGTCATAGGTCGAGCGATGTCGGAGAATCCCTCGACAAACTTGCGGTAGTATCCCGCGAGCCCGAGGAAACTCCTGACATCCTTCACGTCCTTGGGTGATTCCCAGTTGGTCACTGTAGAAATCTTGGACTGATCCACGGCTAAACCGCGCGCCATCAGGGTATGACCCAGAAATCCAACTTTGTTCAGCCAGAACTTACACTTGCTGAACTTGGAGTAAAGTTGGTGCTCTCGAAGCTTTCCCAGAACTAGCCTCAGGTGTTGCTCATGCTCTTCTTCGGACTTGGAGAAGATTAGTATGTCATCGATGAACACGACGACAAACTTGTCCAAATATTCCATGAAGACCTTGTTCATGAGGTACATGAAGTAGGCTGGGGCATTTGTTAAACCGAAGGGCATAACCGTGCATTCATACAGACCGTACCGGGTCACGAATGCAGTCTTGGGTATATCTTCTGGTCGGATCTTCAACTGGTAGTATCCTGACCGGAGATCGATCTTGGAAAATACCCTGGCCCCGTTTAACTGGTCAAATAGGTCTTCGATCTTGGGGAGCGGGTACTTGTTCTTAATTGTTACTTCATTAAGGGAACGGTAGTCGACGCAGAGTTGAATGGTACCATCCTTCTTTGAAACAAATAGAACAGGTGATCCCCAAGGTGACGCACTCGGACGAATGAACCCTTTCCTGAGTTGCTCATCCAGCTGTTTCTTCAGCTCTGCCAACTCCTCGGAACCCATCCTGTAAGGCTTTTTATAAATAGGCCTCGATCCGGGCATAAGCTCAATGATGAACTCAATGTCTCGGTCAGGAGGCATTCCGGGTAGCTCGTCAGGAAAGACGTCCGGGTATTCACAGACTATAGGCACTCGATCAAGCTCTACCTCGGAGAGACTGTTGATTCGAGGTTCGTGAGCTGGTACTGGTTTGGAGACGAACTTGACCTTGACCCCTTAGTTGCTTATCATGGTGATGGCTCTGTTGGCACAGTCCAAAAGACTCTGGTGTTTGGCCAACCAATCCATACCGAGGATTACTTCCACACTTTGTGATTTAAGCACAATGAGGTCTGCCAAGAAACTCGTCCCATTGATAACTATCTTGACCCTTCTACACCCTAGGTTGGTCCTTAATACCGCTCCTGGGGTTTGAATTGCCATCTGTCCGCGGAGTAAAGTGGGTTTTAAACCGCATTTCTCCGCAAACGCTTGAGTAACAAAAGAATGCGAAGCACCACAATCAAACAACACTGTTGCTGGAGTCGAGTTGACGAGGAACATACCCAGAATGCAGTTCGGGTCTTCCTGTGCTTCTTCTGCAGTGATGTGATTGATCCGGCCCCTACCATTGAACTGCTGGCTGCGGGGGGCCTGATTCCTCCCAGGTGCACCTTGACCGGGGTTGGGTGCATTGGGACGCGGTGCGTCGGGCTTCTTTTTGGGGCACTGCCTGGAATAGTGCCCAGTCTGACCACACCCAAAGCAGGTGACTTGCCCTGGAGGGTTGGGCTTGACTCCACCGTTGTTTGGCGGTTTGACTACTGGCTTGACTTGCTGCTGAGGCTGAAAATTCTGGCGGAACACCGGGTACTTGTACTGTTGCTGCTGAAAGTTGGGTCTTACAGGTGCTGACTGCCACGTTCTTGGTCTTGCATTCCCGGTTCCTCCACTTCCTATCAGCTTGCGCTTGCGGGTGTCGTCCATTGCACGACGCTTATCTTCCAGCATAACCGCTTTGTTAACCAACTCGCTGAAAGTCTGGCAGTCGCAAACCACCAGCTGGTATTGCAGGGACTGTTGCAACCCTTCCATGAAGCGTTTCACCTTAGCGGCCTCAGTTTTAACATCTTCAGGGGTGTACCTTGACAAGAGATTAAACTTCTGCAGGTACTCCTTAACAGTTCCACTGCCCTGCCTTAAGGCTCGGAATTCTCGCTTCTTAATGGTCATCAGTCCAGGCGGAATGTGAGCCACGCGAAATCCTCCCTTGAACATCTCCCACGTGACGACTTGTCCTGCCCGCATGATCTGGAATCCATCCCACCATGCCCTGGCGGTGCCTCCGAGACAGTGAGAAGCATAAAGGACCTTATCATGATCATCGGTGCACTTGACCAACGCAAGGAGGTCTTCAATGGTGCGAATCCAGTCATCGGCGTCTAGGGGTTCGGTCGACTCCGTGAATATAGGGGGCGTAGTCCGCATGAACTCAGAAAGAGTAGAGCGACCACCGCCATACTCATTCCGCGGCTGGTTGTCCACCAGTACTTGGGTTAGCTGCTGGATAGCGGCATTGCTGGCTTGACGCTCCTCTCGAAGAGCTTGAAGGAACTGAGCCATCGTCAAGTTCTCAGGAGGAGGTGGTGGCGGAGGGTCTCTAGGTTGCTCATGGTGACCTCCAGCGTGAGCTTCCCCTTCGGTTCCCTGCGGCGTCCGTGAGGAGCCGGCACCGGGGTTTGCCGAAGGTGCTGTTGCGGGTTGCGTTCACCAACCTGTCATAGAAACAGACAGGTCAATATGCCACCTTGCTTGGGAGTACAATGATTTGCTCCTAGTAAGAGGGGGTCCAATACGTGCATGTGCCAAGTTTTTAGACCAAAGTTTTTGACAAACTGGAAATTGCATTCATGACAACTAGGTGACATAGTCACTTATAGAGTGCCCAAGGCAATAGGTGACTTACATGAAGCACACATACGCGATTAAAAACGGATACAAGGATACTCTATACTCGGGTACTCTGATTGCCTATGCTAAGCCTACGCGGCGGACTGCTCGGTCTCAAAGGCGGACTCAACAGGATCCTCGTCTTCAACATCTTCCTCCTTTATAGGAGTGGAAGATAGAATCTGCACGTCTCGGCGTCTCTTGGGCGAGGCGACGAAGATCTCAGTGTATTCTTCCGCTGTCAGGCGACGACTCTGAAGAGGGACTGTCTGGATGGGTAACACACCACCCCTAGTGGCAACAGTTGTCCTCCCTTCAGGTGAGCTCGCCTTCTTCACTTTGCGGTTCTGCATCTTCTCTGTGTGGAGCAGGCCTTTGACTAGGTGCAGCTCTTGGCGAAGCTTTACTGATTCCTTAACCAGGAAGTGTGTCAGGGTGTCTGACGAGAGACTGAACTAGGTCTGAAACCTAAGTGGCATCCCATCCTCCGTGGCTGGGGTGAGTGTCCAGCTCCCATCCACTCCTTCCTTAATGAAAGGTAGATGACGAGTGACAGGCTCATTAGCCATCTCAGGGAGGATGTTGCGGAGTTGCACGAGTGCCTCTCGTGCAACCGTCTCCACTGCCATCATCAGTTCTCCCATCTGTGGTCCTTCAAAGAACCAACTAGACGGGGAGTCATTAGCCTTCACTATCACGTCCACGTGATATCCCTTGGTGTCGGCGTTGACCCAATGCTCGTGGTAGAGGAAGATGGGCGTGCTTCGTATGTGGCACTTCTCAAGACAATCCACCAGAAGTAGTGGCAGGTCCGTCTCCGACGGCGTACTCATCGCCAAACTCCGGTCCTTCCATGTCTGGTCAATAACATAACCAGTGGCAAGCCAATGAGTACTTTGAATGTACTCGCAAACAGCCCATGACATAAAAGGTAATGAATGACATCTACATGCATCTTTAGTGTAACTCATCTGGGTGGGATGATCATGTGTATGCATCAGGTTAAAGAATTACTTTTGAAGAACAGGTTACAAATATTGACATATCCGTAAAGGGTTGAACACACTGGGTTCACCCTAAATGCCAAGTCATCCGACTTGTCATAATCTCAAGGTATTAATGAGGGTTAAACCATCCGGGTTTACCCTATATGTCAAGTCACCGAACTTGATCATATTACTGTGATTAGCATGATTATAGAAAACACCTTTTTACACCACACACACACACTTGGTTTATGCGGAAACTCAGGACGTAGTTTAAGCAGCACCACCCAACTGTCCTTGACCGTGGACACGGGTATTCGAATAGTTTACACTCTGCAGAGGTAGTACGCTGGACCCACGAGAAACGGAATACTTTCGTGTCATCCACGACACGCGGTATATCACATATACCCGAGGTAAGTATCCGATCATCATCTTTCCCCTGACGATACTAGACAAAGAGATCCACTCGATTGGTACCCAGCCCACATGTTGTATGTCTTACGAGCACCGACTCTGGACTTATCAACCATGCAGGGACCAACGGTGTGCCTGGAACTCATAATAATGGCATAGTCGTCCTACCTGGCACGACCCCATCACGAGAGTGACACCGATCACTCCCGCCACTAGTAATGTGGCTCTTTGCTAGCACCGACCAGAGTATTCAACAAACCCCCGTCCCATAAAGGGGTATTGTGGTCGTACTGGGTAAGGTTGGGACGGTCGACACATCATAAATCTAATCCATTTCCGAAACCGTACTCACACCAAAATCACCGGTGCATCACTTCACCAAAAGTGATCACCAACTCATCATCACCCTCGGGCATTAGTGGCACCCGACGGGGTTTTCATAAACTCTTTATTTAACTCATCATTATGCTCATGATAAAATGCTCTTATATAATTACTTGCCCACATGATATGCCTTAACATTACTTGTCATCATGATAATATCGTGACCTTCACGGTCAAGCTCAATGCAGTGATTATACTATACTAGTCAACATGAAAGTAGCAAGATCCTCGTAGATGGTAAGATCAAGCTCATCATGTTTGTGCTCCGAGGAGCTATGTGAAACTCACTACTATAATGCAAGGGCTTCGAAGAAGCCTTCGATATCATCACATCGGTGATGAACCAGCATCGTGATTACATGCAACGGAAAATACTTGTTATTCTAGCATGCATCATTTTATTTACTTAAGTCATGGCAAAAGGGCATGCTTGCCTTGGTCAGCTAGGTATCCGGGGTCTTCGAGGTCTTCCGCTCCGGATCCTCCGTCACTCGGTAATTCTACCGTTGAGAAAGGAATAAATCAATACTAGCTTTTACTAAAACAGTCCACAAAGTGCTTTTAAAAATGTTGCAAGGCTTGAATAAATTCAGGTTATTATTTTGAAAAATGTTCCCTACTGTTTTATTAGCTAAACATATTTATTTAAAAGCAAACAGAAGCAAACAAGTGCTTTTTAATATCATTTTATTATACCAAAATAGTTTCTGTTATTGATAAATGTCAACTATAACAAAATCAAATACTACTCATTTTTAGAAAAATACTGGTGGAAGAATTATATTTTTCTACCGGCTAAATCTTTTTATAAAAATCATTTAGTTTGCTGGAATAAAACAAAAGAAAAAGGCCACGGAAACAAATCCAGCCGGCCCAGCCAGCAGGTCTGGCCACCAGGCGCGCGCGGACCAGGTTCAAACCTGACCTGTGGGCCCCTGGGGCAGCGTCAGCGGCTGCGCGCGCTGGCTACCCCGGGACACCGACAGGTGGGCTCCACTTGTCGGGTCCTTCTCCTACCTCTGGCCAGAGAGGTGGAGATGGACGCCGGCGAGGCTGCCGTTGTCCTCAGGCCTAGCTAGGAACGGGAACGGGTTCCTCGTGCCTCCGCCTACCTGCTCGTGGTCGGGGCGTCACCGGAGGTGGTCTGGGTTGCCGGCGATGAGGTGCTTGTGGCGGAAGGGTTTCGAGTTCGTGTTGAACTAGGGGCTAGGGGTATGGATTTGCTCGGGAGAGTTAGGGGAAATGTTCCTGGTGTCGAGGGGAGTGTAATGGGGGGTCGGGCAGCGCAGGAGCCGACGTGTAGCCGGAGATCGGCCGGAGCTCCGAGGCGGAGGGGCCTCGGTCGATCTCGAGCACCGGGGCTCTGCGAGCTCGATTGGGCGGCTAGGAAGTGCCTACTGGTGGTGCTGAAGCTGCTTGGAGGGTGCTGGAGTGCCGGGGGGGTCTATTTATAGGCCAACGACGGTGACCCGACTCGGGCACGCCGGTTGCTCACCGGGGTACGCGTGCAAGCACAGTGAGGTGCTGGCCGCGAAACCACGGGTTCGGGACGTGGTTTAGGGCCTCCTGATGCAACGGCCGCAGAGCGAAAGGGAGTGGGGACGAACTGCAGCGACCGTGCATGCTCGGCCGCGTCGGGCGCGCACGGGCACGCGTCGCCTGAGCTCTTGCACGAGGGGAAGAGGGTCCCTGGGGTACTTTGCACTGAGGGGCTGTCGGGGGAGTGTTTGGACACTACTGGGGAGGCTGGGACCGGCCGGAGTGTCGGTCCCCTTGTGGTGGCTCTCTGCAGCGCGCCCAGAGCGCAGTTTTGGCATGCCACGGCATGCTGGCTCGCTCTGGGGCACTTGGGACGTGTCCACCATGTCCTCAGGGTTGCTGGGAGTGTGCCTAGCTGCTGTGGTTTAGTGGGAGCTCGGGCTGGTCAAGGGAGCAAGGAACACTAGTGTAGCCAGTGCTGACCTGCAGCTTAGAATGGAGTCCTTGTCTCTTGTGCTTGGAATTGGGGAGGGGCTGGTTGACTGGGTGCTCAGGGTGTTCTGGTGCTCTAACCCACCAAGTTTGGAGCCTTGACATTGGGTAAAACAGTGGCTAGGAAGGTTTTTACCTTCCTGTCAGTAGGTGTTCGACAGTGACTTGGGGTGCTTCCACCCCACCACTGTAGATGGAACTTAACAGGTTTGGTCTTGGGGTAAAAACATGGGGTTCTACCAAATATGAGCTCCATTGGACAAGTTTGGCTTTGCAAACTTGAAAAAGTCTCAAAGCGACCAACACTGTCCTTTACAAAGGAAGTGTGGTCAAACAAAGTCTCACAAATCCAATTTTTGGTGTTGAGTCCTTATTTGGGGTGTTAAACACCTCTGCAAAGTTTCAGCTCCATTGGAGAAACTTTGCAATGTAGAGTTGTTCCAACTCTACTCTGGACAGAGAGGGTTTTGGGCTCTCTAAGTGCACTTACCCACCTTGGATCAAGGTGAGATTTTAGGTGAGCACCTAATATGGTTTGGGAGGGCTCCTGTAATTTTATGGGGATTTATTGAGATACTTTCCTTTGAAAACCATTTCTGTCTGTTTTGGCTTTTTGAGATGTTTCCAAAGGAAAGTATCTCAATAAATTCCCATAAAATTACACGAGCCCTCCCTAACCATATTAGGTGCTCACCTAAAATCTCACCTTGATCCAAGGTGGGTAAGTGCACTTAGAGAGCCCAAAACCCTCTCTGTCCAGAGTAGAGTTGGAACAACTCTACATTGCAAAGTTTCTCCAATGGAGCTGAAACTTTGCAGAGGTGTTTAACACCCTAAATAAGGACTCCACACCAAAAATGGGATTTGTGAGACTCTGTTTGACCACACTTCCCTTGTAAAGGACAGTATTGGTGCCTTTGAGACTTTTTCAAGTTTGCAAAGCCAAACTTGTCCAATGGAGCTCATATTTGGTAGAACCCCATGTTTTTACCCCAAGACCAAACCTGTTAAGTTCTATCTACAGTGGTGGGGTGGAAGCACCCGAAGTCACTGTCGAACACCTACTGACAGGAAGGTAAAAACCTTCCTAGCCACTATTTTACCCAATGTCAAGGCTCCAAACTTGGTGGGTTAGAGCACGAGAACACCCTGAGCACCCAGTCAACCAGCCCCTCCCCAATTCCAAGCACAAGAGACAAGGACTCCATTCTAAGCTGCAGGTCAGCACTGGCTACACTAGTGTTCCTTGCTCCCTTGACCAGCTCGAGCTCCCACTAAACTACAGCAGCTAGGCACACTCCCAGCAACCCTGAGGACATGGTGGACACGTCCCAAGTGCCCCAGAGCGAGCCAGCATGCCGTGGCATGCCAAAACTGCGCTCTGGGCGCGCAGCAGAGAGCCACCGCAAGGGGACCGACGCTCCGGCCGGTCCCAGCCTCCCCAGTAGTGTCCAAACACTCCCCCGACAGCCCCTCAGTGCAAAGCTACCCCAGGGAACCTCTCCCCCTCGCACAAGAGCTCAGGCGACGCGTGCCCGTGCACGCCCGATGCGGCCGAGCATGCACGGTCGCTACAGTTCATCCCCACTCCCTTTCCCTCTGCGGCCGTTGCATCAGGAGGCCCTAAACCACGTCCCGAACCCGTGGTTTCGCGGCCAGCACCTCACTGTGCTTGCACGCGTACCCCGCTGAGCCACCGGCGTGCCCGAGCGGGTCACCATCATTGGCCTATAAATAGACCCCCCGGCACTCCAGCACCCTCCAAGCAGCTTCAGCACCACCAGTAGGCACTCCCTAGCCGCCCAATCGAGCTCGCAGAGCCCCGGTGCTCGAGATCGACCGAGGCCCCTCCGCCTCAGAGCTCCGGTTCATCTCCGGCTACACGTCGGCTCCTGCGCTGCCCGACCCCCCATTACACTCCCCTCGACACCAGGAACATTTCCCCTAACTCTCCTGAGCAAATCCATACCCCTAGCCCCTAGTTCAACACGAACCCGAAACCCTTCCGCCACGAGCACCTCGTCGCCGGCAACCCAGACCACCTCCGGTGACGTCCCGACCACGAGCAGGTAGGCGGAGGCATGAGGAACCCGTTCCCGTTCCTAGCTAAGCCTGAGGACAACGGCAGCCTCGCCGGCGTCCATCTCCACCTCTCTGGCCAGAGGTAGGAGAAGGACCCGACAGGTGGAGCCCACCTGTCGGTGTCCCGGGGCAGCCAGCGCGCGCAGCCGCTGACGCTGACCCCACGGGCCCGCAGGTCAGGTTTGAACCTGGCCCCCGCGCGCCTGGTGGCCAGGCCGGCTGGATTTGTTTCACTGGCCTTTTTCTTTTGTTTTATTCCAGCAAACTAAATGATTTTTATTAAAAGATTTAGCCAGTAGAAAAATATAGTTCTTCCACCAGTATTTTTCTAAAAATGAGAAGTATTTGATTCTGTTATAGTTGACATTTATCAATAACCGAAAGTATTTTGGTATAATAAAATGATATTAAAAAGCACTTGTTTGCTTCTGTTTGCTTTTAAATAAATATGTTTAGCTAATAAAACAGTAGGGAACATTTTTCAAAATAATAACCTGAATTTATTCAAGCCTTGCAACACTTTTAAAAGCACTTTGTGGACTGTTTTAGTAAAAGCTAGTATTTATTTATTCCTTTCTCAACGGTAGAATTACCGAGTGACGGAGGATCCGGAGCGGAAGATCTCGAAGACCCCGGATACCTAGCTGACCAAGGCAAGCATGCCCCTTTGCCATGACTTAAGTAAATAAAATGATGCATGCTAGAATAACAAGTATTTTCCGTTGCATGTAATCACGATGCCGGTTCATCACCGATGTGATGATATCGAAGGCTTCTTCGAAGCCCTTGCATTATAGTAGTGAGTTTCACATAGCTCCTCGGAGCACAAACATGATGAGCTTGATCTTACCATCTACGAGGATCTTGCTACTTTCATGTTGACTAGTATAGTATAATCACTGCATTGAGCTTGACCGTGAAGGTCACGATATTATCATGATGACAAGTAATGTTAAGGCATATCATGTGGGCAAGTAATTATATAAGAGCATTTTATCATAAGCATAATGATGAGTTAAATAAAGAGTTTATGAAAAACCCGTCGGGTGCCACTAATGCCCGAGGGTGATGATGAGTTGGTGATCACTTTTGGTGAAGTGATGCACCGGTGATTTTGGTGTGAGTATGGTTTCAGAAATGGATTAGATTTATGATGTGTCGACCGTCCCAACCTTACCCCGTACGACCACGATACCCCTTTATGGGACGGGGGTTTGTTGAATACTCTGGTCGGTGCTAGCAAAGAGCCACATTACTAGTGGCGGGAGTGATCGGTGTCACTCTCGTGATGGGGTCATGCCAGGTAGGACGACTATGCCATTATTATGAGTTCCAGGCACACCGTTGGTCCCTGCATGGTTGATACAGTCCAGAGTCGGTGCTCGTAAGACGTACAACATGTGGGCTGGGTACCAAAGGAGTGGATCTCTTTGTCTAGTATGATAAGGGGAAAGATGATGATCGGATACTTACCTCGGGTATATGAGATATACCGCGAGTCGTGGATGACACGGAAGTATTCCGTTTCTCGTGGGTCCAGCGTACTACCTCTGCAGAGTGTAAACTATTCGAATAGCCGTGTCCACGGTCAAGGACAGTTTGGTGGTGCTGCTTAAACTACGTCCTTAGTTTCCGCATAAACCAAGTGTGTGTGTGTGTGGTGTAAAAAGGTGTTTTCTATAATCATGCTAATCACAGTAATATGATCAAGTTCGGTGACTTGACATATAGGGTAAACCCGGATGGTTTAACCCTCATTAATACCTTGAGATTATGACAAGTCGGATGACTTGGCATTTAGGGTGAACCCGGTGTGTTCAACCCTTTACGGATATGTCAATATCTGTAACATGTTCTTCAAAAGTAATTCTTTAACCTGATGCATACACATGATCATCCCACCCAGATGAGTTACACTAAAGATGCATGTAGATGTCATTCATTACCTTTTATGTCATGGGCTGTTTGCGAGTACATTCAAAGTACTCATTGGCATGCCAGTGGTTATGTTATTGACCAGACATGGAAGGACCAGAGTTTGGCGATGAGTACGCCGTCGGAGACGGACCTGCGATCTAGGACGCTTCCAAGTCAGAATGCCTGTCGGTGTAGGCTTGATGGCATGGGCACCGCTTAGCCCTTACGAGTTTCCGCTACTCGATGTATCCCTTTTATTTGGCTTTAGGCCTTGCTCTTAAACCCGACCTTCTGGTCAGTTGATGTAATAATGTGGTACTTGGATGTAAGACTCTATCATTCAGTATATGTGTTCAGTGAACATTGATCCTTGGGGTCACTGGGCACGGCGAACTCGACTTGCTAGTCGGGGTCCCCACACCTATATAATTGGTAAATAACGGAAGGCCTAGCCTTTTGCCGGGTGTTTTGTTCTGTTATTGCCACCATAGTTACCGGCTACCGGTGTTTGATTCCATAACTGATCGCTCCTAACACGTTCGGGGTTGTTATGGGGACCCCCTTGATAAATTGTGTAGTGTTAAGACTTGTCCGACAGGACCCAACATTGGTTTTAATCTGCTAATCACTTAATAATAATCTGCATAGGGAATAGCTACCCCGAGGAATTAATCAACAACCCGGGCTAGTGCTCCTCATGAGTGTTGGTCCCACCTGAGCGATGTCTGGGGGGCCCTCTGGTCACCCAGAGGTCTAGCCATCCCGACGTCTAGCTCATCCGTTGTGTCCTGAGACTGAGATAAGCGGCTCTTATCGGGGTCGTCGACACGACGGGAGGTCCTGCTAGTCTTGTCTTACCTTAGCGATATATCTTGCGTATAGGAATCCCGGTGAAGCTTTGGTTCTCCCCAGAGTTGAGGTTTTCCTCTAAGGAATCCGACGAGATCACGAGATTCGTGATAGAGGATTACTTTGCGGCCCGTGACCGTTTGTGATGGACTGGTTGGAGCACCCCTGCAGGGTTTAATCTTTCGGAAAGCCGTGCCCGCGGTTATGTGGCAACTTGGAATATTTGTTAACATCCGATTATAGATAAATTGAACATAATCTAATAATATTGCCAACTGTGTGCGTAACCGTGACTGTCCCCTCCGATGACCTCTCTTCGGTCGGGAACATGGTGGGGTTATGATTGACGTAAGTAGGTGTTCAGGATCACTTACTGATCAGCTAGTCTTTGCCTGCTAGTATAGACCACCTTCAATACTAGATCTACGTAAGTTAGCCACCATAAATGCTTAGGATGCTGCAACCTAAACACTGAACCTTTCCTTACCTAATAACTTGACTAGTTCTAGCACCGAGGTCATAGATTGTTGAGTCCCTGTGGCTCACAGATTACTTCAACACACCAACAGGTACAGGTACGCCCGACACAGGTGATCCCGACGGCATGCAGCTGGCATGGCAGTACGATGAGGAGAACGACCGCCTGTACGTGAACTATCCAGAAGACTCAGGCGTGGTCGTGATCGTGGGCAAGCATGTAGGGTAGCATAGCCATTTCTCATGTTATGTAGTCCGTAGCGGAACTACCTTGTTTGAAATTATGCGTGAGGTAAACTCTGATATTATTTATGAGATGATAGTTGAATCCCTAATTGTCATTCTATTATTATGTATGTGCTATGTTATCATGCTTGCAAAACGCTTAGATCCGCTTTTTCCAATTTGGGGCCTCGTTCCCTAAATCGGAAAGGACCGCATCTTAGTCGTTACAGGGTAATACCGCATATAGGTTGGTATGGCGGACTCATCTGGAATAACTTGGTTTTGAGGTTTTTGATGTACAAGCAGAGTTCCCACTTAGTATAGGCGAAGGCTAGAAAATAGGTTGAGAAGCGGCCAGCTAGAGAGCAACAACGGTCATGAACATGCATTATGCATAAGTAACATTGGATACTAGCATGAGTAGGATATGAACACCATGAACATAAATATCATAAAGGCTATGTTGGTTTTGATTCAACTACATGCATGAACATGTGCCAAGTCAAGCCACTCGAACATTCAGAGGAGGATACCATATCATCATACTAAATCACAATCATTTTAACACAATGTTCATATCCAAGATAAGTCATTATTCACTCCTCTCTACTTATGCATGGCATGAGGAACTATAATATCTAATTATCATTGCAAACATGTTTGATCATAACAGATTGAATCATGGATACTAGGTTAAACATATTTACAAAAACAGAACAAGTCGAGTTCATACACGTTTCTCTCTCCCACGACTAGTTCATCTAATATCGTCATTATTGCCTTTCACTTGCACGACCGAACGATTTGAAAATAATAATAGTGCAAGAGTGCCAGCTGGAATCTGCAAACATTTTATTCAAAAGGAGAAGACAAGGTAATATGTGCTCTTTATCAGATCAATAATGATGCAAATGAGAGCTAATTAATATGTTCATCATGGTCTTTTCCTCGGTATGTGTCAATAAAAAGAAAAGAAATTCAGAGAAACACACTAAAATATTTTAGGAGTTTTTGTTTTTTCGCAAACGAGCAAATGAAAAGAGAAAAGAAAAAACGAGAAAAACTATTTACACGATAAAGCTCCCAACAAGTAAAAAAAGAACAAGGAAATCTTTTTGGGTTTTATTTTTAGTACTACAAAAATTTAAACTAGAGAGAAAAAATAAAAAAAATCAAGAAACATGTTTTTGGATTTTCTCAAAGTTTTTCAAACACACAAGAAGAAAGCGAGAAAATAAATTAAACGTGGATGATACAATGAAAAAGTGTGGACACCGACAACTGGGATGAAATGTGTGAACATGAATGTAATGTCAATGTGAATACGTACTACCCCAAGCTTAGGCTTTTGGTCTAACTTGGTAATCACCAGTCGCAGAAGCCGTGAGGTTCAATGTTGAAGTGCCGGGAGCAGGCACCATAGGGTCCCATTGTTGAGGCTCCTCCTGTGCCGCAACCAGGTTGTTCCGGTAAGCGACAATGTCCTCAGGCATAATCTTGTATCCTCCCTTGGCAACATGATCAAACAAATCAGGTGCAGGCAAGATAATAATATCACGAGTGTTTTCACTGAAAACTAAGTTGTACAACATATCAATATCAGGGTAATCAACTGCAATAAACTGGTGGTCCTCCATAGCTGCTCTATCTAGGTAAGCTCTTTGCAAATGATGATGATGCTGGCGTATCTGCACGTTGAAGTGAGTCGCCAAGCGAGTAGCGTAAATGCCCCCATGTATTTTTCCCTTGGATCTGTTAAGGTGGAGGCGACGTGTCACAATAGCTCCCAAGCTATAATTGTTGTCGGCATAAAGTGCATGACGCAAAACAGCAAAGTCTGGGGCGCTAAATGCACCCACCTTCTCTCTCGCTAGAAAGCACTTTGCAATAAATACGGCAAAATAATGCACGTCAGGGAACTGCAAGATAACAACGGTGGTGCTCGATACTCCTCTCTCATCCCTCACTATCAGAGTATGGTAAAAACCTTCAAACTCTGAGGGCTTAGGCTCTACTAAATCCCTATCAGAAGGAAGCATGCATAAGTCACAAAATTCATTAAGTGGTATCTGGTGGGTTTCAGCATATAATTTAAATTGCACCTCAGGGGGATTATTCCTAGAATGAAAATGAAAGTTTTGCACGACGGAGTTTGTGAGGAGATAATACTGTTCGCATTCAACTGCAATGAAGTCGGTGAGGCCGACATTAGCAGCATATTGTATGAACTCTTGAAGGATTCCAGTCCCTTCCATGAACGCATTATGCGGCGACTCGCACGGTCGTAGTTCCGCCATCCTCCGGGTATGGAGATCATTATCAAATGACTCCCCAATAATCCCCTTGGAGTTCTTGTTGGAAGAAAACTTCCTAAAGAAACTCATCCTTTTCCTATGAACAAAATTCTGAATTTTTTGGTCCACAAAATTTTTCTCAACAAAACTTCACAAAAAATATAGCAACTACTCATAGGGATGTATAGAGGCCATAGCAAGCATTCAAACTACTTAGAACTCTAAGAATTCAACATGCAAGCTCATCTACAATAGCACCAAGATTAGCTGATTATTCCAAATATAAACTACTAAAACAAAAACTAATTGGACACATGGAGGAGTCACATACCAAGCAAAAAAAAAATCCTCGAAACAGTTTCAGAAATGGAGCTTCAAGCAAAGAGATCGAAATCCGTGGTTTCGGGAGCAAGAACACGAGAGAGAGAGTGATAATGATTTGTTTGGGTGAATGGAGTGATGTGGGAAGAAGAAGTAAGTGAGGGGGGCCACGTGGGGACCACAATCCACCATGGCGCATGGGGGTCCTGGCGGGCCCAGGTCCGTTGTGCCCACCTGGTGCACCTCCCTCAGATATTATTTGCAACAAAAATTCAGAAATATTCAGAGAAAAATCGTGTTAAATTTTCACGGCATTCTGAGGACTTTTATTTTCGGGTCATTTTTTATTGCACAGAAAACTCAGAAAACAGACAAAGCATGGCATTTTATTTTATTTAACTAAGAAAAAAAGAAAACAAAAGGTAGGGACAGAAGGTAGTGCTCACTAAATTCATCAACTTCATACCTCTAAAAAATGATCCATTAATAAGGTTGATCAAGTCTTATGAACAACCACTTTCGATTAATATGAAACCGAAGAACTTTCATAAATCACTAAGTTACCTCAATGGGGATATGAATTTCCCCCACAATAAGCATTTCATATTTCTTTTTAACAGTAGGTAGAGGTAGTTGAAAAATTCCAATATTGATTGTCGGAGATTTTTCAATAACATTAATACCATTCACTTGGAATTGTTTCTTCCGAAAGTGCACCGTATGCTCATTACCATTGATATGAAAAGTGACCTTGCTTTTATTGCAATCAATAACAGCCCCTATAGTATTCAAGAAGGGTCTACCAAGGATAATCCACATGTAGTCGTCCTCGGGCATCTCATGTATAACAAAGTTAGTCAAAATAGTAACATTAGCAACAACAATGGGCACATCCTCACAAATACCGATAGGTATGGCAGTTGATTTGTCAGCCATTTGCAAAGATATTTCAGTAGGTGTGTGTTTATCAAATCAAGTCTTTTATATAAAGAGAAAGGCATAACACTAACACAGGCTCCCAAATCACATAAAGCAGTTTTCACATAATTTGTTTTAATGGAGCAAGGTATAGTTGGTATTCCCAGATTTCCAAGTTTTTTAGGTACTCCATCTTTAAAAGTATAACTAGCAAGCATAGTGGAGATTTCAGCTTCCGGTATGTTTCTCTTATTGGTGATGATGTCTTTCATATACTTTGCATAAGGAGGCATTTTTAAGATATCAGTCAAGCGAGTTCGTAAAAAGACTGGCCTGAGCATTTCAGCAAAGCATTCAAAGTCTTCATCATCTTTCTTTTTAGTTGACTTAAGTGGAAAGGGCATAGGCTTTTGAACCCATGGTTCCCTTTCCTTTCCATGTTTTATAGACACAAAGTCTCTTTTATCATATGTTTTATTCTTGGGTTGTGGGTTACCAAGATCAACAGTTGGTTCTATCTCAACATCTTTACCTAGTTCTTTATCATTTGTTTGACTCTCCTCATGAACCTCATCATTATATTTTTCATTATTAGAAGGTGATTGTTCATTACCAGATTGAGTTTCAGCATCATAGATAGAAACTTCATTATCACTATCAGGAGGTTTTCTATTTCAGGTTCACTAGAGACAGGCAAAGTCCTATGATTTTTCTTCTTCTTTTTCTTTTTAGAAGAACTAGGTGCATCAGGGTTAATTCTTTGAGAGTCTTTTTCAATTCTCTTTGGGTGTCCCTCAGGATAGAGTGGTTCCTGAGTCATTTTACCTTCTCTAGTGGCTACTCTAACGGCAAAGTCACTTATATTATTGTTCATTTCATCAAGTAACTCCATTTGAGATTTAACAACTTGTTCTAATTGAGTTTGAACCATAGAGGAATGCTTTCCTACACCTCTAACATCATTTGAGATTCTAAATAACAAGTCACTTAAGCAAGCAATCATATCAGAGTTGTATTTCAATTGTTTCATAACATTTGCATTGAAGTTATATTGCTTTCTAATGTAATTATCAAACTCATAAAGGCATTGACTAGGATGTTTATTACGAGGATCATCACTATCATTGAATTTCATTGAAGATTTTACCTCTACCACCTTAGGTGGTGGTGGTGCTTCTAGCCCATGTATTTCTTTGATAGGTGGTAAATATTTTACATCTTCGGCATTAATACCTTTTTCCTTCATAGATTTCTTTGCCTCTTGCATATCTTCAGAACTGAGATGTAAGATACCCCTCTTCTTCTAAGTGGGTTTAATAGGTGTTTCAGGAGGAGTCCAATCATCATAATTTTTCAACTGTTATTCAATAATTCTTCAGCTTGCCCAATAGTTCGTTCCCTGAAAACACAACCAACACAGCTATCTAGGAAATCCCTAGAAGCATCGGTTAGTCAATTATAGAAGATATCAAGTATTTCATTCTTCTTAAGAGGATGATCAGGCAAAGCATTAAGCAATTGGAGAAGCCTCCCCCAAGCTTGTGGGAGACTCTCTTCTTCAATTTGCACAAAGTTAAATATTTCCTACAAGGCAACTTGTTTCTTATGAGCAGGGAAATATTTTTTAGAGAAGTAATAAATCATATACTGGGGATTCCGCACACATCCAGCAGCAAGAGTATTGTACCAAGCTTTAGCATCACCCTTTAATGAGAATGGAAATAACTTGAGAATATAGTCATAGCGAATCTTCTCATCATGAGTAAAAAGGATGGCTATATCAGTCAACTTAGTACGATGTGCTACAACAATTTCAGTTTCTTAACCATGGAAAGGATCAGATTCAACCAAAGTGATTAACTCTGGGTCAATAGAGAATTCATAATCCTTATCATCAATAAAGATAGGTGAAGTAGCAAACTCAAGATCACATTTCATTTTGGCATTCAGAGATTTTTCCTTATACTTGCATAATAATTTCTCTAGATCATCTCTATCCTTAGAAGCAAGAATATATCTAGTTGCCTCCTCACCCATAGTATAACCATCTGGTACCTTTGGAAATTCATGTCTAGGAGGACTAGTTCTAGTAGGTGTTTCAAGATTCTCAGTTTCAAGTTCATCATCAGATTCAACAATATCATGTTGTCTTGCTCTAGCAATTTGTTCATCAAGAAATTCACCTAGTGGCACATCATCATTAAGCAAGGTACTAGCATCAGCATGAGTAGTATTCATAGTATAAGTAGCATCATCAATAACTTGCGACATATCAGAATTAATAGCATGTTTTGGTGTTGCAAGTTCACTTATAACAAAAGGTGAATCTAAAGCGGAGCTGGATGGCAGTTCCTTACCTCCCCTCGCCTTAGAGGAAAAAATCTTAGTCTTAGCATCCTTTAGATTCTTCACAGTGTAGTATGATAATAATCCCAAGTGACTCAATAAATATTGCTATGCTCCCCGGCAACGGCGCCAGAAAAAGGTCTTGATAACCCACAAGTATAGGGGATCGCAACAATTTTCGAGGGTAGAGTATTCAACCCAAATTTATAAATTCGACACAAGGGGAGCCAAATAATATATGAAGGTATTAGGAGCTGATTTGTCAATTCAACCACACCTGGAGATTAATTATCTTCAACAAAGTGATTAGTAGCACAGTAATATGATAGTTTTGATGATAGTAGTGATACGTCTCCAACGTATCTATAATTTTTGATCGCTCCATGCTATTATATTATCAACTTTGGATGTTTTATATGCATGAATATGCTATTTTATATTATTTTTTGGGACTAACCTATTGACCTAGAGCCCAGTGTCAGTTTCTGTTTTTTCCTTGTTTTTGACCTTTTTCAGCTAGGAATATCAAACGGAGTCCAAACGGAATAAAACTTTCGCCATGATTTTTTATGGAAAATATCAAAAATACCAGAAGAAAAAGATACCGGAGAGGAGTCCCGAGGAAGCCACGAGCCAGGGAGGCGCGCCCACCCCCCTGGGCGCGCCTGGGAGGATCGTGACTCCCTCGTGGGTCCCCCTAACTTGTTCTTAATGCCATCTGGTCTTATAAATACAGAAACATCCAGAAATAATCCTAGTTCCGGAGTTTCGCCGCCGCAAGCCTCTGTAGCCACAAAAAACAAATCGGGAGCCCGTTCCGGCACCCTGTCGGAGGGGGAATCCATCTCCGGTGGCCATCTTCATCATCCTGGCAATCTCCATGACGAGGAGGGAGTAGTTCTCCCTCGGGGCTGAGGGTATGTACCAGTAGCTATGTGTTTGATCTCTCTCTCTCTCGTGTTCTTGAGATGTCACGATCTCGATGTACCGCGGTCTTTGCTACAATAGTTGGATCCTATGATGTTCTTCCCCCTCTCCCTTCTTGTAATGAATCGAGTTTCCCCTTTGAAGTTATCTTATCGGATTGAGTCTTTAAGAACACTTGATGTATGTCTTGCACGTGTCTATCTGTGGTGACAATGGGATATTCATGTGAGTACTTGATGTATGTTTTGGTGATCAACTTGCGGGTTTCGTGACATTGGGAACCTATGCATATGGGTTGGCACACGTTTTGACTCTCCGGTAGAAACTTTGGGGCACTCTTTGAAGTTCTATGTGTTGGTTGAATAGATGATTCTGAGATTGTGTGATGCATATCGTATAATCATGCCCACGGATACTTGAGGTGACAATGGAGTATCTAGGTGACATTAGCGTCTTGGTTGATGTGTGTCTTAAGGTGTTATTCTAGTACGAACTCTAGGATAGATTGAACGGAAAGAATAGCTTCATGTAATTTTACTACAGACTCTTGAATAGATCGATCAGAAAGAACAACTTCGTGGTGGTTTCGTACCCGACAATAATATCTTCATTTGTTCTCTGCTATTAGTGACTTTGGAGTGAATCTTTGTTGCATGTTGAGGGCTAGTTATATGATCCAATTATGTTATCATTGTTGAGAGAACTTCACTAGTGAAAGTATGAACCCTAGGCCTTGTTTCCATGCATTGCAATACCGTTCGTGCTCACTTTTATTATTAATTACCTTGTTGTTTTTATAATTTCAGATTACAAAAACCTATATCTACTATCCATATTGCACTTGTATCACCATCTCTTCCCCGAACTAGTGCACCTATACAACTTACCATTTTATTGGGTGTGTTGGGGACACAAGAGACTCTTTGTTATTTGGTTGCAGGGTTGCTTGAGCGAGACCATCTTCATCCTACGCCTCCCGCGGATTGATAAACCTTAGGTCACCTACTTGAGGGAAAATTTCTACTGTCCTACAAACCTCTGCACTTGGAGGCCCAACAACGTCTACAAGGAGAAGGTTGCGTGGTAGACATCAAGCTCTTTTCTGGCGCCGTTGTCGGGGAGTTTAGCGCTTGAAGGTATATCTTTAGATCTAGCAATCAAATATTTTTGTTTGTTGTTTTATTACTAGTTTAGTTTATTAAAAGAAAACTACAAAAAAAATGGAATTAAGGTTGCCTCATATGCTTCATCTTTTTAATGTCTTCGTGAAAATGAGGGAAATGAAAATTGTGCTCAAGTGCTCAAAGAAGAATTACATAGAATGCTTGGCATAAAATATGTGAATGATGAGCATGATTGCAATGTTGTTAGTATGAATTCTTTGAATACCCATGATGCTAATGATATGCAAAGCCACAAGCTTGGGGATGCTATGTTTGATGAAGATGATCTTTTTAGTTCCCCCACTTTGAATGATCAAAATTATTATGATGAAAGCATGCCCCCTATCTATGATGATTATTGTGATGATACTTATGCTATAAAGAAGAATGATAATAAAACTTGTCACAATTATGAGTACCCTCTTACTGAACATTACTCTTTTAATGTTGAAACAATTCATAGTGTTCAAGTCTTTTACGATACTCCCACTACTATTGATGAGAATAAATTTCCTTATGTGGAGAGTAGTAAAATTTCTATGCTTGTAGATCATGAAAAGAATGCTATAGGTGCTGGTTATATTGTTGAATTCATTCATGATGCGATTGAAAATTATTATGAGAGAGGATCATAGGCTTCTACATATTGCAATAATATCAAGCTTCCTCTCCATGTGTTGAAACTTTTGAAGTCATGCTTGTTTTATCTTCCTATGCTAGTTGATTCTTGCTACAGTAAATTGTTTGATCACAAAATCCCTATGCATAGGAAGTGAATTGGACTTAAATGTGCTAGTCATATGCTCCATGATGCTTCCATTATGTTTCAATCCTTATCTTTTATGTGAGCATCATTGAAATCATCATGCCTAGCTTGAAAGGCATTAAAGAAAAGTGCTTGTTGGAAGACAACCCAATATGTATCCTTACTATTTTTGTGTGTTCAAATGATTAAGATACTGTATTAATCATGTTTTATTGCCTTAGTTTCAATAAAGTGCCAAGTAAAGCCTTTATGATTAGTTTGGGTGATAGTTGTTTGATCATGTTGAAAAAGACAGAAACTTTGCGGTCGCAAAATCATTTATAATTTCTATCCAGAGAGTGATTTTAGGTTGATTATTTTTTCTTATGATTGATATAAAAATTTCCTTAATTTTCATAATTGTTTCAGAATTTTTGGAAGTGCAGAAGTATGGTTATCATTCGGATCATTACAGACTGTTCTGTTTTTGACAGATTCTGTTTTCAATGCATAGTTTGCTTGTTTTTGTGTTTCCATAGATTATATTGAGTAATATAAATTGAGAAAATAGTAAGATACAGTAGGCATTGTGTGAAAATAATTATGAGTCTTGTTTTGACAGTACCCAAGTGATTGATTTGCTCGTTATCATACTAACCCATCTCACGAAGTTCCGTTAAGTTTTGTATTGTGAAGTTTTCAAGTTTTGGGTAGAGTTTCGATTGACTATGGAACAAGGAGTGGCAAGAGCCTAAGCTTGGGGATTCCCAAGACACCCCTAAGCCATATTCAAGGACACCAAAGAGCCTAAGCTTGGGGATGCCCCGGGAAGGCATCCCCTCTTTCGTCTTCAATCCATCGGTAACTTTACTTGGGGCTATATTTTTATTCACCACATGATATGTGTTTTTCTTGGAGCGTCATTTTATTTTATTAGTACTTGATTGCTGTTATTTATATTAATGTTTTGCATCATTTAGTTCAATAAAAATGTCAAGGATAGCCTTTACCATGCTTAATTTGCAAGTATAGGAGTTGCTGTTCCAAAACAGAAAGTTTGCTTGCAGTGCAAAAATTCCCTCGAAATTTCTGTATGTCAGAATAACTTGAAATTTGGACACAGTATGATCTTATGAATTCTCTACAGCGTGGAATTGTTTCAGAATTTTTGGAGTTAATTAAGTATGGATCTTCCTGCATTCTTCACAGACTATCTCCTCCTTTTTTTCTCACAACCTCCACCATATTCTATTCCACCTATAGTGCTATGACCATGGCTCACGCTCATGTATTGCGTGAGAGTTGAAAAGGTTTGAGAAAGTAAAAGTGTGAAAACAATTGCTAGACTAAGACCGGGGTTGTTCATGATTTAAATACGTTGTGTGGGGAAGATGGAGCATAGCGAGACTATATGATATTGTAGGGATAACTTTCTTTGGCCATGTTATTTCGAGAAGACATGATTGCTTTGTTAGTATGCTTGAAGTATTATTGTTCTTATGTGAATATTAAACTTTTTTGCTTTGAATCATATGGATCTGAATATTCATGTAACAATATAAGTTAGGTAGCATTCCACATCAAAAATTCTGTTTTTATCATTTACCTGCTCGAGGACGAGCGGGAATTAAGCTTGGGGATGCTTGATACGTCTCCAACGTATCTATCATTTTTGATCGCTCCATGCTATTATATTATCAAGTTTGGATGTCTTATATGCATGAATATGCTATTTTATATTATTTTTTGGGACTAACCTATTGACCTAGATCCCGGTGCCAGTTTCTGTTTTTTCCTTGTTTTTGACCTTTTCAGATAGGAATATCAAAGAGGAGTCCAAACGGAATAAAACTTTTGCCTTGGTTTTTTATGTAAAATATCAAAAATACCAGAAGAAAAAGATACCAGAGAGGAGTACCGAGGAAGCCACGAGCCAGGGAGGCGCGCCCACCCCCCTGGGCGTGCCTGGGGGCTCATGACTACCTCATGGGTCCCCCTGACTTGTTCTCGATGCCATATGGTCTTATAAATACAGAAACATCCAGAAATAAACCTAGATCAGGAGTTTCACCGCCGCAAGCCTCCGTAGCCACCAAAAATCAATGGGGAGCCCGTTATGGCACCCTGTCGGAGGGGGGATCCATCTCCGGTGACCATCTTCATCATCCCGGCGATCTCCATGACGAGGAGGGAGTAGTTCTCCCTCGGGGCTGAGGGTATGTACCAGTAGCTATTTGTTTGATCTCTCTCTCTCTCGTGTTCTTGAGATGTCATGATCTCGATGTACCGTGGGCTTTTCTACTATAGTAGGATCCAATGATGTTCTTCCCCCTCTCCCTTCTTGTAATGAATTGAGTTTCCCCTTTGAAGTTATCTTATCGGATTGAGTCTTTAAGAACACTTGATGTATGTCTTGCACGTGTCTATCTGTGGTGACGATGGGATATTCATGTGAGTACTTGATGTATGTTTTGGTGATCAACTTGCGGGTTTCGTGACATCGGGAACCTATGCATATGGGTTGGCACACGTTTTTACTCACCGGTAGAAACTTTGGGGCACTCTTTGAAGTTCTATATGTTGGTTGAATAGATGATTCTGAGATTGTGTGATGCATATCATATAATCTAGCCCACGGATAGTTGAGGTGACAATGGAGTATCTAGGCGACATTAGGGTCTTGGTTGATATGTGTCTTAAGGTGTTATTCTAGTACGAACTCTCGGATAGATTGAACAGAAAGAATAGTTTTGTGTTATTTTACTACGGACTCTTGAATAGATCGACCACAAAGAATAACTTTGTGGTGGTTTCGTACCCGACAATAATCTCTTCGTTTGTTCTCCGCTATTAGTGACTTTGGAGTGACTCTTTGTTGCATGTTGAGGGCTAGTTATATGATCCAATTATGTTATCATTCTTGAGAGAACTTCACTAGTGAAAGTATGAACCCTAGGCCTTGTTTCCACGCATTGCAATACCGTTCGTGCTCACTTTTATTATTAATTACCTTGCTGTTTTTATAATTTCAGGTTACAAAAACCTATATCTACTATCCATATTGCACTTGTATCACCATCTTTTAGCCGAACTAGTGCACCTATACAACTTACCATTGTATTGGGTGTGTTGGGGACACAAGAGACTCTTAGTTATTTGGTTGCACGGTTGCTTGAGAGAGACCATCTTCATCCTAAGCCTCCCGCGGATTGATAAACCTTAGGTCACCTACTTGAGGGAAAATTGCTACTGTCCTACAAACCTCTGCACTTGCAGGCCCAACAACGTCTACAAGGAGAAGGTTGTGTAGTAGACATCAAGTAGCAGCAATAATAATAACGGTAAGAGTGATAGCAGTGATTTTGTAGCAATAACGATAGCGGTAGCAACAGTAGTAACTTAGCAAGAAAAATAAAGGTAAATTCGTAGGCATTGGATCGGTGACTCATTGGATGATATTCATCATGAGACAGTTATAACCTAGGGCGATACAACACTAGCTCCAGTTCATAAATATAATGTAGGCATGTATTCCGTAAATAGCCATACGCGCTTATGGAAAGAACTTGTATGACATCTTTTGTCCCACCCTCCCGTGGTAGCGGGGTCCTATTGGAATCTAAGGGATATTAGGGCCTCCTTTTAATAGAGAACCGGAACAAAGCATTAACACACGGTGAATACATGAACTCCTCAAACTACGGTCATCATCGGGAGTGGTCCCGAGTATTGTCACTCCGGGGTTGCCGGATCAGAACACGTAGTAGGTGACTATAACTTGCAAGATCGGATCTAGAACATGGATATAATGGTGATAACATAAACAGTTCAGATCTGAAATCATGGCACCCGGGCCCAAAGTGACAAGCATTAAGCATGGCAAAGTCATAGTAACATCAATCTCAGAACATAGTGGATACTAGGGATTAGGCCCTAACAAAACTAACACGATTACATGATGAATCTCATCCAACTCCTCACCAACCAGTGAGCCTGCGAAGGAATTACTCACTCCCGGTGGGGAGTATCATGGAATTGGCAATGGAGATGTATTGTAGCTGACGAAGGTCGAAGATCCCCCTCTCCGGAGCCCCAAACGGACTCTAGATCTGGCCTCTCGATGAAGAACAGGAGACGGCGGCAGCTCCGTCTCGTGAAATGCGATAATTCTTTCTCTCCCATTTTTTTCTGGAATAATGTGATTTTATAGGATCGGTTTTAGGGTCATAGGGCCCACCAGGTGGGGACAATACACCAAGGTGCGCCTGGGGCGGGGGGCTGCAGGCACGCCCTGGTGGGTTGTGCCCACCCAGGTGCCCCCCTCAGGTGGCTCTTGGCTCCAAAAAATCTCCTTATTTATATAAAAAATCCTCGCAAAGTTTCGTCCCATTCCGAAAGTTTTTATTTGTACACAAAAACAACACCATGGTAGTTCTGCTGAAAACAACGTTAGTCTGAGGTTAGTTTCATTCAAGTCATGCAAATTAGAGTCCAAAATAAGAGGAAAAGTGTTAGGAAAAGTAGATAAGTTGGAGATGTATCAGGCACTAGCTACCACATTCATCAACAAGTCCATCTTCAACCTTGAAGAAAATGGCAACGTCAATAACACTGATGACTATGATGATGACTTCACTCCCACCTATTGCTTCATGGCAAAAGGTTCAAAGGTACCAAGCCACACATCCTCTTCCGATTCTAGTGATTGTGAACCTGATGATTATCAAAAACCTAGTTACTATAAACTTGCCAACATTGCCACTAAGCAACAAAGTGCTACTGAAAAGCTTCAGAAACTGCTAGACAAAAACGATGATCTGTTGAATGACGAAATGAATCATACTCAAATCCTCACTGAAGATGTTCAAAGTCTTCAGTCTAAATTTGATAGTCTTCAAGATCGTTATGGTACACTCTTGGCTGATCATGAGAAGCTTTCCTATGAATTTCTTCAAAGGAAGCTAGATCTTGAGAAGTTGAAAATGTCCTATGATGACCTTAGAATGGAAAATGATTCATTGCTTGCTCAACATATCAGTGCCGCTCAGGACGAATTCATTCCACCATGTCTGAAATGCATTGAACGTGAAACTGCTAATTCTTCACCGGAAACCTCAAATGCTTCTATCGCTATAAATTCTTCAACTGTTCCTCTGGTATCAAATTCTTCACTTGAGGAAACCACAAACGCTACTGACAAAAATGTAGGGTTGGAGGAATTGTAAGTGATAGGCATATACAAAAGTCTCAAAGGGAATCAAACCCTTTGCGATGTGCTCAAAAAGCATATTCTGAACAGGAACCCGAGGAAACAAAGCATTGCCTTTGAGAGGAAACTAAACGTTGATGGGTCTGCTACCTCTTCAGCTTGCGTTGGTTTTTCCCTTGAAGAGGAAAGGGTGATGCAGCATAGTAGCAATAAGTATTTCCCTCAGTTTGAGAACCAAGGTATCAATCCAGTAGGAGTATTAAGATGAGGCACCAATTTACCTGCGCAAAAACAAACAAACTTGCACCCAACGCTATAAAGGGTTTGTCAATCCCTTCACGATTATTTGCAAGGTGAGATATGAATGTGGAACGTGCAACAAAGTAAAAGTGTAGATCTGAAAATATGATGTGAAGTAGACCCGTGGGCCATATTGTTCAGTAGAGTCTTCTCTCATGATAGCAAGTATTACGGTGGGTGAACGAATTACTCTCGAGCAATTGATAGAATCGCGCAAAGTCATGATGATATCTAAGGCAATGATCATACATATAGGCATCATGTCCGAGACAAGCAGACCGATACTGTCTGCATCTACTACTATTACTCCACACATCCACCGCTATCCAGCATGCATCTAGTGTATTGAGTTCATACCAAACAGAGTATTGCCTTAAGCAAGATGACATGATGTAGAGGGATAAATTCATGCAATATGATATAAACCCCATCTTTTTACCCTTGATGGCAACAAAATGATGTGTGCCTCGCTACCCCTTCTATCACTAGGTGAGGACACCGCACGGTATGAACCCAAAACCAAGCACTTCTCCCATTGCAAGAATTATAGATCAAGTTGGCCAAAAAAAACCACAAGTCGAAGAGAATTACAAGGATACGAAATCATGCATATAAGAGATCAGAGGAGACTCAAATAATATTCATAGATAATCTGATCATAAATCCACAATTCATCGGATCTCTGCAAACACACCACAAAAGAAGATTACATCGGATAGATCTCCATGAAGATCATGGAGAACTTTTTACTGAAGATCCAAGAGAGAGAAGAAGCCATCTAGCTACTAGCTATGGACCCGAAGGTCTGTGGTGAACTACTCACGCATCATCGTAAAGGAAATGGTGTTGATGAAGAAGCCCTCCGTGTCCGAATCCCCCCTCCGACAGGGCACCAGAATGTGCCCCAGATTGGATCTTGCGGAGACACAAGCTTGCGGCGGCGGAAAATTATTTTCATGGCTCTCTCTGGTGGTTTTGGATTTTTAGAGACTTTATAGGCGGAAGAAGTAGGGCAAAGGAGCCACGGGGGGCCCACATGCCTGCTAGGCGCGCCCCCCAGGCCGCGGCTAGGGGGCTTGTGACCTCCCCTGAGGTCCTTTGCCTTGGTTCTCAAGTCCCCTGCGTATCTTCTGTTATGGAAAAAAATCATTCCGCAGGTTTTGTTCCGTTTGGATTCTGTTTAATATTCTCCTCTGAAAAAGGTCAAAAATGCGGAAAAAACAGAAACTGGCACTTGGCACTGAGTTAATAGGTTAGTCCCAAAAAAGATATAAAATAGCTATTCATGCATACAAAACATCCAAAGTTGACAAGATAATAGCATGGAACCATCAAAAATTATAGATACGTTGGAGACGTATCAAGCATCCCCAAGCTTAACTCTTGCTCGTCTTCGAGTAGGGAAGTGATAAAGACTGAATTTTTGATGTGGAATGCTACCTAACATATTTGTCCGTTGTAACTTCTTTCTTGTGGCATGAATGTTTAGATTCGTAAGATTCAAAACAATAGTTTACTATTGACATGAAAACAATAATACTTCAAGCATACTAGCAAATTGATCACGAACTTTTGAAACAACAAGGCCAAAGAAAGTTATCCCTACAAAATCATATAGTTTGGCTATGCTCCATCATCCCCACACAACGAATTTAAATCATGCACAACCCCGGTATTGGCCAAGTAATTGTTTTCGCACTCTTACTTTCTCAAACTTTTTCAACTCTCACGCAATACATGAGCGTGAGCCATGGATATCTCACTATAGGTGGTATAGAGTGTGGTGGGGGTTGTGAGGCAAAAAGAAGGAGATGGTCACATTGACTTGGCGTATTAATGGGCTATGGAGATGCCCATAAATAGATATCAATGTGAATGAGTAGGGATTGCCATGCAATGGGTGCACGAGAGCTATAAGGGTGTGAAAGCTCAGAAGGAAAACTAGTGGGCGTGCACCCAACTTGTTTGCTCACGAAGACCTAGGGAAATTTTGAGCAAGCCCATCATTGGAATATACAAGCCAAGTTATATAATGAAAATTCCCACTAGTATATGGAAGTGTCAAAACAAGAGACTCTCTATCATGAAGAACATGGTGCTATTTTGAAGCACAAGTGTGGAAAAAGATAGTAGCATTGTCCCTTCTCTCTTTTTCTCTCATTTTTTTTGTTTGGGCTCTTTGGCCTATTTTCCTTTTTTTGGTGGGCATATTTGGCCTCTTTTTTTTATCTCCTCACATGGGACAATGCTCTAATAATGATGATCATCACACTTTTATTTACTCACAAGTCAATACTTAGAACAATGATGACTCTATAGGAAATGCCTCCAGCAGTGTACCGGGATGTGCAACGATCTAGCTTAGCGTATGATGTTGAAACATCTTGCTAGCTATCTTACGATCATGCAACGACAATGTGAAAGTGACGGCACAAGTCATGAGACGGAACGGTGGGAGTTGCATGGCAATATATCTTGAAATGGCTATGGAAATGCCATAATAGGTAGGTATGGCGGCTATTTTGAGAAAGGTATATGGTGGGTTTGTGCACCGGCGAAAGTTGCGCGGCACTAGAGAGGCTAGCAATGGTGGAAGGTGAAAGTGCATCTATACCATGGGCTCACATTAGTCATGAAGAACTCATATACTTATTGCAAAAGTTTTATTAGTAATCGAAACAAAGTGCTAAACGCATACTCCTAGGGGAAGGGTTGGTAGGTGTTAACCATTGCGCGATCCCGACCGCCACACAAAGGATGACAATCAATAAATCAATTATGCTCCGACTTCCTAACATAGCGGTTCACCATACGTGCATGCTACGGGAATCACTAACTTCACCCAAGTATTTCTAGATTCACAACACCCTACTAACATAACTCTAATATTACCAAATCCATATATCAAAACTAATTGGTAGGAATCAAGCTTCTCTTACTAATCAATGCACTTGAATATGGAAGTTTTTATTATATCCTCTTTGGATGCCTATCATCTTTAGGACTATATTGATAGCTCACGCCAATTACCAAGTTACTTAGAGAGAGCACTCTCAAAAAGATATAAGTGAAGATCGAGAGTTTTTATTTCTACAAAACATGACACCACCGTGCTCTAGAAAGATTTAAGTGAAGCACTAGAGCAAAATTATCTAGCTCAAAAGATATAAGTGGAGCACATACGAGCTAAATTGCCTAACTCAAAAGATATAAGTGAAGCTCATTGAGTATTCTAGGAAATTCATGATGAGTGCATGTCCCTATCAAAAATGTGTGCAGCAAGGATGATTGCGACAAAACAATAAGAAAAGACTCATATAATACACGAAGCTCCAAGCAAAACACATATCATGTGGTGAATAAAAATATAGCTCCAAGTAACGTTACCGGTGGATTGAAGACGAAGGAGGGGATGCCTTCCCGGGGCATCCCCAAGCTTAGGCTTTTTGGTGTCCTTGAATTTGGCTTGGTATGCCTTGGGTATCCCCAAGCTTAAGCTCTTTCCACTCTTTATCCCATTGTGCATGAGAACATCACCCAAAACTTGAAAACTTCACAACACAAAACATAAACAGAAACTCGTGATATAATTAGCATAAGAAAACAAACCACCACTCTTTAGGTACTGTAGAAAACTTGATGTCTATTTAGATTGGTGCTATATTACTGTATTCTCACTTTTCCATGGCTAGTACCCCCCCGATACTATCCATAGTTTCATCAAAATATGCAATCAACACAACAAAAACAGAATCTGTCAAAAATAGACCAGTCCGTAGCAATTTGTATATTTCGTATACTTCTGGTATCCCACAAATTCTGACAAATTATGACAATTAGGGAAATTTGCATATAAACAAGCAACGAAAAGAATCAACTCAAAATCTCTTTCTGTATAGGAATTAAAAATAATTTCGTGAGCACAAAGTTTTTGTCTTTTTCAGCATGATCAAACAACCATCACCAAAACTAATCATAAAGGTTTTACTTGGCACAAACACAAAAATAAACACAAAAAACACAATCATAAGAGAATTATGATGGTGTGGACACAACAAAACAGAAAGCAAAAAAGCAAAGATAAATTCATTGGGTTGGCTCCCAACAAGCGCTATTGTTTAACGCCCTTAGCTAGGCATAAGGCGATAAAATCAAGTATCATCGTCTTTGGTGCTCAAACCATAAGTAGCCCTCATCGTGGATTCATAAGACAATCTTATTTTCTTTCTAGGAAAGTGTTCCATGCCCTTCTTTAATGGAAATTGAAATCTAATATTGTCACATCCCTCACACCTTAAGGAAGTGATGAAGGAAAGCTCAAAAACCCTAGCCACTTCTTTAAATAAAGGAATCCTCAAACTAGTTAAAATCAATGAATCCAAAATGGCCTCAAGAAAAGTTCAAACTTTCTGATAAATCATGAAAGTAAATGAGCAATGAAGAATACCATTTTCTTGACACTTTAAGTATTTTAAATAAATGCAAAAAGCTACTGGTTTCAAGTTTTAAATTTGAAATTAGAAACATTAAATTTTCAAAAATGTTGAAAACTCTGGAAATGGTTGGAAATATTCCAACAAATATTTTAGGGTGCTTAACATAGCATTTACATTTTATTTGGGAGCTGAAATAATTAGTAAATCAATTTTAGTATTTAAAACAGCAACAGAACAGAAAAAAAATTGGAAAACCTTACCTGTCGCCTAGCCGGCCCAGCCCAGCTCCTCCTGTCATCTCCCTCCTCGCCAGTAGGAGCAGGAGGTGGTCGCCGCGTCGCCGCGCGCCTCCACGCAGCTCCCTAGCTGCCTGGCCGCCGTTTCGCGCTGGCAAGCACGGGGATAAGCTCCCCGTGGCCGACCCTATCCATTCCCAGCGCCAGATCCCCCCTCCTCTCGGATCTCTCCTCCCTCCATGTGCCGCCATTGGAGTCCGAGCAAAGCTCGAGCTGCCCGTGCCCCTAGCCATAGGATCCCCTCTCTGAGTACGCCGTTAGCTCCGCCTCGTCGATCTGGTCCTCCCTGCAGAAGCCGAAGCTTCCCCGAGCCCTGCAACGCCCACGGCACCGTCGTCTTCAACCTTCGGCCGTCGGCGAGCTCTGCTCGATTCGTCGCCCTCAGCCCTTCCCCGAGCCGTCTAAGCTCTGCTCTGCACTCCCCGTGAGCATGCGGTCATTTCTCCTAAGATCTCCCCGTCGATCCCCTCCTCTAGGCCTAGTTCCACCGGAGCCCGACAAGATCCGCCGCTGCAGCTCGTTGCCGGTAGCCCTCCGGTGATCAGCTCGTCCTTCCGAGGGCACCAACAGCTTCAGGCCATCGCGTAGATGTTGTTGGAGCTAAGAACCGTGCCTAGTTCTCTCTGTATCAATGGCCTCGATGACGCCCGAACCTTGGCCGCCGCCAAGCTCGTCGCCGGCGTCATCTCCGGCCAGATCAGCCCCGGCTAAGTGCAGAAATGGAGTTGCGGGAGATGTGCCGTTCTTCTGGTGCTCTCCGCGCAGCGTTTGGCCCCTTGGGCGCCGTTTCCGAGCCCCTCCACCGTTTTGGTGGTCGCCGGAGGCTCCCCGCCGGTGAGGACGACCTCGCCGCCGGTGGATCTCGGCTGGCCTGAGCCACTGACGGGTGGGGCCAGCCTCTGGATAGTTTAGAGATAATAAAAATAAATCAGATTAATAAATAAGACACTGATATGTGGGTCCAATGAGTTTAATTAACTAAATAAGATTAATCCTAATCTAAAATTGACCAGAGAGACTGACCAGTGGGTCCCACTGGTCAGGTTTGACTTTCAACGGCCAGATGGACCTGCTGATGTCATGCTGATGCAATAGAAGTATTTTCCAGTATAAAAATAATTCCACAAATGTTTAAAACTTCAAAAATTCATAGAAATTAACCTGTAACTCCAATGAAAATAATTTATATATGAAAAAGTATCAGAAAAATTCAAGGAATCTGAATATGCTAGTTTCATTCATGTTTGAAAAAGTTACACAACCCAAACATGTAGATTAATGAATAAGTCAATTCTTATAAATATTTTATAAATGGAATTTGGAAAATATTCAAATTTCATTATGAATGACATGATCAATCAATGTTCTAATAACAAACCAGTACCTTAACATGACATCCCATGCATGCTAACATCAAGTTGATCTGAGCATCAGGTCGAATCAATTAAATCGGTATCCGAGAATACCTCGTTTGAATTGATATTTGAATGTGATTCAAATCAACTTCAAACCTAATACATGTCGATTTTATTAGTTTATCACTTTGCATTCTCATGCCATGCTCATGCATCATCTTGTTTGCATATGATTGTTATTGATTGTTGCCCTTCATCTCGGTAGGCTCCGCACCCCCGGATTCCACCGAATATCCGCCTGACGGATATTGTCCCTCCTCTGAGCAACAAGGCAAGCAACCATGGCCGGACTTCCGTACGGGTTACTCTCAGATAGGCGATAAACCTGGACTAGGTACTAGTGTGGTTAACGGTCGTGGCCGACTCCCTCGCTGGGCTTCCGCTTGAAGGTTGCCGAGGTGCATGACGTGAACATGGCGATAAGTGGCGAGAGCGTGTGTGACGAAGTACAACCCTGCAGGATTATGATCTATTCGAATAGCCGCGTCCGCGGATATGGACTACTTCGAGACATATGTTGTACATAGATAACTCAATGGCTACTCATAAAATTTTCAAGATAAGCGTGAGTATCGTGAACGGCAATTCCGTATGGAGACGGGATGATTCCACGATAGTGTATTGTTGTGGTGTTAGTGGACTCGTGTGCGAGAAATCAAGTTGTCACAATTATTAGAAATGCAAGATGTTTAGCCACGAGTCAAATGCTGGCTTTCCGCATGAAACCCCACAATACTCTTTTGATATCTTGCATGAGTAGTTAGATATCCTGAAGTCTTGCTGAGTACCTTCGTACTCATGTTTGCTTCATAAATGTTGCAGAGGTTGCTAATGACCCTAATGGAGGGTTCTTCTTAGACATCGACGACGACGAGTAGCTGGTGTCCCAGCTACGATCTGGCCCTACGTTGGATCTGTAGTATAGTCAGGCCATGTGCCTTCTAGTTGCCCTGTCTGTACTCAGACAGTTTAAACTCTTCCGCTGGCTTGTAACTGAATGACTGCTTTTATGGGTCGTGAGACCCTTAATATGTAATATTATGTGTGTGGCTCTTCCGGGCCTCTTAAATAAAGCTTGTATGTTTATGGTTATGTTGTGATGCCATCGATGTATCTATACATATCGGTATGCTATGCGTACGTGTGTCGTACTTGATATGTGTGGGGTTCGATTACCTAGTCGTGGACTTTAGTAGCACTCCTTACAAGGAAATGCCCCTTTGTGATCCAACGAGCCTTGGTAGTTCGCTACTGCTCCGGAAAAATTGGTTGACCGGCATGTGTCCTTCTTAGCTGTTGTGTCTGTCCCCTTTGGGGAAATGTCACGCGATGTAATGGAGTCCTTGTAGCTTGCTACGACTCGTCTACACTCGCTGGTGACCGACACCTGCTTTGTTGGGTCATGTATGTCTGTCCTTGTGCGGTACTGCCACTTTGGTTTGTGACTAGACTTGTCGATCCGGGTTCTTTGACATTGGAATGCTAGCGACACTATTGCATACGTGAGTCAAAAGACGCAAACGGTCCCGGCTAAGGTAAGGCTGCAGCCGTGGAGTTAACCGTGCTTGAGACCGCAAAGAGATGCGATGTGTTACAGGCTGGATTCCTATGACTTAGGATCGGGGTCCCGACAGCGGTGGTATCAGAGCCTGACTGACTGTAGGATTACTAAGCCAAACTGGTCGAAGTTGAGTCTAGAATTGCTCTAGTTATATATAAGGGAATTGTTTGTGGAAGGGAACGTAAGACTCTTGTTCTCTTCTCAAGTTATTCTATTCTGGTCATCCTCGTCTTTTCTGCGGGAATTAAGGACTAGGCTACTCATCTTCTTCTAGGCTCGTGTTTCTGATGGGTAGATTATAGGACTACGGGTCAAGAGATATTGGGTTTCTTTCTTTCCTAAGAAAAAGGAAGTAAGTTTGATGACCAGAGATTGGAACTTGATAGTTGAGTGGTTACGCTATTCCATTTTGGGTTGTCTCAAAATTTGTTTTTGAGCATTTACAGCCATTATGCTGCCCAATTTTGCATTCAGAGCTCTAATGCTTTTGCATTACTCTCTATTTACAGATGCCTGACCGTCCTTCTCGTCAGGTGGTACGTCTTACTAGGTGCATTGATGTGCCGGGTCATACGGCCATGCTGGTCAGGGTGATGTCGGTGTGCGGTTACCGCTGGTACCCCGAGTACACAGTGGAGGAACAGTACCGAGACTTCAATCAGAGCTAGTACATCTGTACTGTTAGGGTATTTCCAGACTACCCTGGAGCTGAGAAGCCAATCCATTGGTCCTATGGGTTGGGAGTCACTGTTGACATGGTAGTACAAGATGCTGCATATTCAATGCTGACCATTATGAGAGCGAGACATGCACTGCTGCAGAATTCAGAGTTCTGCTATGTTCCGGCCTCTCAGCCTGGTGAAGAGGGATACCTCAGTGGAGTCTATTTTGATTCTTCTATGGAGGATCCACTACTGCAGTCCACTGTTGAGATGCTAGAGAACAGAGACAGGGATGCTCGTGCTCTCCGCATGGAGCTATATGCTACCCGTGGCCGTCTGTGGACGGCTTTGACGCAGCTGGCACCGGTAGTCCAGACAGGGTATGGAGAGATGGAGATGCTGAACCCTGTTAGGACCCATCTTCCGGCTCACGTTGACTAGCCAGCTATAGGAGGAGTCACACCTCTTCGAGGACCCCTCTTACCACCAGTCAGGGGACCAAGGCCACATCCGTGTCCTTATGGATCCGAGGGATCTCAGGCTAGAGTGTTTCCTGATCCGCAGGTTGAGCTTCCAGGTCATGGAGGTAATCTCTATGAGATGTTCTATGCGGATGCCTGAGCTGTGAGCGGAAGGATAGTATGGTAGTAGCGTACGTTCACAGTCCTGCGTGACTTGTGAAGTATGCCTGTGATGTGAAATGAATTCCGGAGGCCTAGATAAATAATGTATAGGAAGCTTGTAAGCCTATGATGAGTAGTTTCATAATTTCAGTAGTTTGCTCTTTGGTTAAGGTTGTACTGAACTATGTAAGGGTGTGTATGAACCATGGTGTATATATAGCAGTTGCTTGTTACCATGCTGTTCGGATATTCATTTCCGCATTCCGTGTGTTCAGTACATTCTTAATCCATAGCTAGTATTGATATGATATTGGTCTAAGCTGTGAGTTTGTTTGTCAGGATGGTGTTCACCAGGTTGAACCATGCCCCTGGTCATGAGCAAGGCGAGGGTAGTCAAGTGTCACAGGAAGACCTGCCTCACCTGCCTTCTCTGGCGGAAATGATGCTTGAGGCAGAGAGAAAGAAAAGAGAGACCAACCGACTGTTAGAGCGTATTGAGCAGAATACAGCTCGACAGCCTAGGAATGCTGCAGTGTCCCTCAATGACTTTGTGAAGCTGAATCCTCCAAAGTTTCATCATTCCGTCGATCCCCTCGACGCTGATGACTGGCTGTGCAGCATCTCACGCAAGATTCGCTCTGCGAATGTGTCTGAGGCTGATAAGGTGACCTTTGCGGCGTATTTCCTGGAAGGACCCGCCAATCTGTGGTGGGTGAACTTTGAAGCTATGCGTCCTGCTGAACCAGTAGCCACATGGGCAGACTTCAGTGCAGCCTTTCGTCTGCACCATATTCCAGAGGGCCTGATGGACACAAAGAGAGAGGAGTTCTGTGCCTTCACTCAGGGCAAGTTGACTGTGGATGCCTATAGCCGCGAGTTCGGTAATCTCGCCCGCTATGCAACAGAGGAGGTGTCTACTGACGCCAAGAAGCAAGCAAGGTTCCGTAAGGGTCTGAGCCCTGAGCTCCGTCGTGATCTGCGCCTCCATGAGTGTGCAAGATTTCAAGCCCTGGTCAACAAAGCGATCAGTGCCGAGACTGGTCATACTGACTTCGAAGCCACAAGGAAGCACTCCTGTGACTTCGGCCCATCTTCTGGTTCCGCGTTTCCAAAACGCAGGATGTGGGTTCCGAACAGTTCTCTGCCACCAAGATACACTCCGAGGCCATCCTACGTGGCGCCTCAGACGAATCAGGCCAACCCTCCAGCAAAAGCTTATGGTGGTCCAGCTAGCAATGCTGCACCACGTGCCAACCAAGTGATATGCTACAAGTGTGGAGAACCAGGGCACTATTCCCGTGAGTGTCCTCAGAATGTGGGTGCCAAGCAACCCGAAAAGTCCGTCGGGCAAGCCAAGTCGGGCAAAGCTTACTATGTGAAGCCAACTCCTGCACGTGGCCGTGTGAACTATGTGTCAGCAGAAGAAGCTGCAGAGGATCCTGACGTCATGCTGGGTACACTTCTTGTTAATCATCACCCAACGTCTGTTCTCTTTGACACTGGGTCTTCTCATTCCTTCATTTCAGAAAGTTATGCACAGTTGCATAACATGTCTTTTTGTGATATGCCAATCCCATTGGTTGTCCAAACTCCTAGTAGTAAATGGCAAACCTCTAGGATAACCTATGACAATGAAATTCTAGTAGACAGGCTAGTTTTTCTAGCCTCATTGATAGCATTGAAATCTTCGGATATTAATATCATCTTGGGCATGGACTGGATGTCAGCTCACTATGCCAAGATTAATACCCATTCTAGAAATGTCCAGCTTACCCATCCCTCGGGTGAGATAGTAAATGTCTCTACTCGAGTTGCCAAATGCCAACTCTATTCCCTAAATGCCAAGCCCCTTCCGGAACTTGAAGACATTCCGGTAGTCCGTGACTTCCCGGATGTCTTTCCAGAGGAGCTGCCAGGAATTCCACCTGACAGAGATGTGGAGTTTGTGATAGATCTTGTTCCAGGAACTGTCCCAATAGCCAGAAGACCTTATAAGATGGCACCCCTGGAGCTAGCCGAACTTAAGAAGCAACTAGATGAGGCCTTGGACAAAGGTTTCATTCGTCCTAGCTCTTCTCCTTGGGCTTGTCCCGTCCTCTTCGTCAAGAAGAAAGACGGAACGGATCAGATGGTTGTAGATTACCGACCAGTTAATCTGGTCACCATAAAGAACAAGTATCCGCTCCCCAGGATCAACGATCTGTACGATCAGCTCGCTGGATCCTCAGTCTTCTCCAAAATGGATTTGAGGTTGGGATACCATCAAATCAAGATTAAGAACGGGGACATTCCAAAAACGGCTTTTGTTACTCGTTATGGCCAATACGAGTACACCGTCATGTCCTTCGGTTTAACCAATGCCCCAGCCACTTTCTCTCGTCTGATCAATTCAATCTTCATGGAGTATTTGGACAAATTCGTCTTGGTATACCTCAATGATATTCTCATTTACTCGAAGAACGAACAAGAACATGCCGAGCATCTAAGGCTGGTATTGATGAAACTTCGAGAGCATCGCCTTTATGCCAAGTTTTCAAAATGTGAATTCTGGTTACTAGAAGTGACCTATCTAGGACACGTAATCTATGGTAAGGGTATTGCTGTCAATCCCGAGAGAGTTCAAGCTGTCCTTGATTGGACTCAACCTGAATCGGTTAAGCAAGTTAGGAGTTTTCTTGGTCTAGCGAGCTATTGTCGCCGCTTTGTCGAGAATTTCTCCAAGGTTGCAAAGCCTCTAACTGAACTCCTCAAGAAGGATAAAAGGTTCGAGTGGACACCATAGTGTGAGCATAGTTTTCAGGAACTGAAAAGACGCCTGACTTCCGCACCTGTTTTGCTACCACCAGATTTTTCTAAGGACTTTGTTATCTATTGCGACGCCTCGCGACAAGGATTAGGTTGCATTCTCATGCAAGATCATCATGTGATCGCATACGCATCTCGACAGTTGCGTCCAGATGAGGATAATTATCCCACACATGACCTTGAGCTTGCAGCTATGGTCCATGCACTAAAAATCTGGCGACATTACCTTTTGGGTAATCGTTGCGAAATATTCACTGATCACCAAAGTCTGAAATATATCTTCACCCAACCGGATTTGAATCTCAGGAAAAGACGGTGGGTTGAGTTGATCTCGGATTACGACTTAGGGATAACTTACACCCCGGGGAAGGCCAATGTTATGGCCGATGCACTAAGTCGTAAATCTTATTGTAACAATTTGATGCTACAACAAGGTCAACCACATCTCTATGAGGACTTTCGGAAGTTGAATCTTCATATTGTTCCTCAAGGATTCCTTTCTACCCTGGTGGCGAAGCCTACTCTTAAGGATCAAATTATAGCTGGCCAAAAGCGTGACAAGGGTATATCACGGATCAAGGAGAATATTTTTAGCGGAAATGCTAAAGAATTTTCTATGAACGATCAAGGTTTTGTGTTCTTCCAGAATCGTCTAGTGGTTCCTAAGAACCCACACCTAAGGCAGTTAATCCTTAAGGAGGCTCATGATTCTCCTCTCACCATTCATCCCGGTAGTACTAAGATGTATCAAGACCTACGCCAGAGGTTCTGGTGGACTAGGATGACGAGAGAAATTGCTGAGTTCGTCGCTAACTGCGACGTTTGTCGTTGAGTTAAGGCAGAACATCAAAGGCCTGTTGGCACCCTTCAACCTCTAGCTATTCCTGAATGGAAATGGGATAAAGTTAGTATGGATTTCATTACCGGATTTCCCAAGACCAAGAAAGGAAATAATGCTATCTTTGTGGTCATTGACCGTCTTTCCAAAGTGGCTCATTTTCTTCCTGTTCGTGAGAGCATAACAGCTAGCCAGCTAGCAGAGTTATATATCTCCCGAATAGTGTCTCTTCATGGTGTTCCCCTGGATATTAACTCGGACCGTGGGAGTATCTTTACTTCTCGCTTCTGGGAAAGTTTTCAGAATGCCATGGGGACTCACTTATCTTTTAGCACTGCTTTCCATCCCCAATCAAGTGGTCAAGTAGAAAGAGTGAATCAAATCTTAGAAGATATGCTCTGAGCTTGTGTTATATCGTTCGGTATGAATTGAGAGAAGTGCCTTCCATTCGCCGAATTCGCTTATAACAATAGTTACCAATCAAGCTTGGGCAAAGCTCCTTTTGAAGTTCTCTATGGACGAAGATGTCGAACACCTCTTAATTGGTCAGAAACCGGAGAGAGGCAACTCTTTGGCCCGGATATGATCCAGGATGCAGAAGAGCAGGTTCGCATTATTCGTGAAAAGTTGAAAACAGCCCAGTCTCGTCAAAAGAGCCAATATGATCGTCATCATAAGGTTGTGACCTTTGAAGTTGACGAGAAGGCTTACCTTCGGGTTACACCTTTGAAGGGTACCCATCGATTCGGTATCAAGGGCAAGTTGGCTCCTCGTTACATTGGTCCTTTTTGCATTCTTGCCAAACGAGGAGAAGTTGCTTACCAGTTGGAACTTCCTCCACATCTTTCCAAGGTTCATGATGTTTTCCACGTCTCGCAACTCAGGCGTTGCTTTTCGGATCCTATCCGTGAAGTGGACCACGAAACGCTTGATCTCCAAGATAACCTTTCATACCGAGAATACCCCGTGCGTATTCTTGATCAAGCGAAGCGTACCACTTGATGTCGAAACCTCAAGTTTCTTAAAGTTCAATGGTCAAATCATTCTGAAAAGGAGGCAACTTGGGAAAGAGAGGATCGTCTCCGACTTGAGTATCCTGCGTTATTCCCGACGACTTCTAAATCTTGGGACGAGATTCCTTTGAGTGGGGGTGAGTTGTCACATCCCTGACACCTTAAGCAAGTTAGTCTTGTGCTCATGTCTTCTTTGCATTGCATCTAAGAAAATTTCAACAAGAACAAAGGAAGTGATGAAGGAAAGCCCAAAAACCCTATCCACTTCTTTAAATAAAGGAATTCTCAAACTAGTTAAAATCAATGAATCCAAAATGGCCTCAAGAAAAGTTCAAACTTTCTGATAAATCATGAAAGTAAATGAGCAATGAAGAATACCATTTTCTTGACACTTTAAGTATTTTAAATAAATGCAAAAAGCTACTGGTTTCAAGTTTTAAATTTGAAATTAGAAACATTAAATTTTCAAAAATGTTGAAAACTCTGGAAATGGTTGGAAATATTCCAACAAATATTCTAGGGTGCTTAACATAGCTTTTACATTTTATTTGGGAGCTGAAATAATTAGTAAATCATTTTTAGTATTTAAAACAGCAACAGAACAGAAAAAAAAATGGAAAACCTTACCCGTCGCCTAGCCGGCCCAGCCCAGCTCCTCCTGTCGTCTCCCTCCTCGCCAGTAGGAGCAGGAGGTGGCCGCCGCGTCGCCGCGCGCCTCCACGCAGCTCCCTGGCTGCCTGGCCGCCGTTTCGCGCTGGCAAGCACGGGGATAAGCTCCCCGTGGCCGACCCTATCCATTCCCAGCGCCAGATCCCCCCTCCTCTCGGATCTCTCCTCCCTCCTTGTGCCGCCATTGGAGTCCGAGCAAAGCTCGAGCTGCCCGTGCCCCTAGCCATAGGATCCCCTCTCTGAGTACGCCGTTAGCTCCGCCTCGTCGATCTGGTCCTCCCTGCAGAAGCCGAAGCTTCCCCGAGCCCTGCAACGCCCACGGCACCGTCGTCTTCAACCTTCGGCCGTCGGCGAGCTCTGCTCGATTCGTCGCCCTCAGCCCTTCCCCGAGCCGTCTAAGCTCTGCTCTGCACTCCCCGTGAGCATGCGGTCATTTCCCCTAAGATCTGCCCGTCGATCCCCTCCTCTAGGCCTAGTTCCACCGGAGCCCGACAAGATCCGCCGCTGGAGCTCGTCGCCGGTAGCGCTCCGGTGATCAGCTCGTCCTTCTGAGGGCACCAGCAGCTTCAGGCCGTCGCGTAGATGTTGTAGGAGCTAAGAACCGTGCGTAGTTCTCTCTGTATCAATGGCCTCGATGACGCCTGAACCTTGGCCGCCGCCAAGCTCGTCGCCGGCGTCATCTCCGGCCAGATCAGCCCCGGCTAAGTGCAGAAATGGAGCTGCGGGAGATGTGTCGTTCTTCTGGTGCTCTCCGCGCAGCGTTTGGCCCCTTGGGCGCCGTTTCCGAGCCCCTCCGCCGTTCTGGTGGTCGCCGGAGGCTCCCCGCCGGCGAGGACGACCTCGCCGCCGGTGGATCTCGGCTGGCCTAAGCCACTGACGGGTGGGGCCAGCCTCTGTATAGTTTACAGATAATAAAAATAAATCAGATTAATAAATAAGACACTGATATGTGGGTCCAATGAGTTTAATTAACTAAATAAAATTAATCCTAATCTAAAATTGACCAGAGAGACTGACCAGTGGGTCCCACTGGTCAGGTTTGACTTTCAACGGCCAGATGGACCTGCTGATGTCATGCTGATGCAATAAAAGTATTTTCCACTATAAAAATAATTCCAGAAATGTTTAAAACTTCAAAAATTCATAGAAATTAACCTGTAACTCCAATGAAAATAATTTATATATGAAAAAGTATCAGAAAAATTCAAGGAATCTGAATATGCTAGTTTCATTCATGTTTGAAAAAGTTACACAACCCAAACATGTAGATTAATGAATAAGTCAATTCTTATAAATATTTTATAAATGGAATTTGGAAAATATTCAAATTTCATTATGAATGACATGATCAATCAATGTTCTAAGAACAAACCAGTACCTTAACATGACATCCCATGCATGCTAACATCAAGTTGATCTGAGCATCAGGTCGAATCAATTAAATCGGTATCCGAGAATACCTCGTTTGAATTGATATTTGAATGTGATTCAAATCAACTTCAAACCTAATACATGTCGATTTTATTAGTTTATCACTTTGCATTCTCATGCCATGCTCATGCATCATCTTGTTTGCATATGATTGTTATTGATTGTTGCCCTTCATCTCGGTAGGCTCCGCACCCCCGGATTCCACCGAATATCCGCCTGACGGATATTGTCCCTCCTCTGAGCAACAAGGCAAGCAACCATTTTGATCATCCTGATAAATCCCATGTTCTTGCTCCTGCACTTATTTATTGCATTAGGATCAAATGCTTTTGCCACGTTAGTTGAACCCACTTCCTTTGCATGACCTAACCTTGTCATAGTAAATAGCCGAACCTTGCAACCTAGCATACCTGATGGTTGCTTGAGCCATGATGTGCCTTATCCTGTTATGCATGCTATGCCTAGAGTTGTGTACGGTCTGTCATCTGGGAGATGAACAGAATTGTGAGAATGTGTTTGGTAAGCAAAGGTTGTGTGTTGAATCTGATTTGGTAAAGGTACCGGTGAAAGGCTGTGTAGGAGTACATGGCGGGTTGTTTCATTGGAACCGTCCTTAGGAACTGAGTTCCGTGTATGTAATCCAAGACCAGATACTACCACATGCTGGGCCCTGAAATATGACCCCGCTCGGCCTATTAATCGCTTAGTACTCGGTCCAGGAGTTGCAAGTAGTTTCTGGTGTTTATAGTAATGCTGGAGGCCGTGCATGGTGCTGACCTGAGAGGTGGGCCGTGATGCGGTAGGCAGTGGCACGGTGTACCAAGTGGCACCCGGATGGTGGCCTTGGGAACCCTGCGCACATCATTTGAGGCCGTGGCGGAAACCTCGGCCGGACTTCCGTACGGGTTAGTCTCAGATAGGCGATAAACCTGGACTAGGCACTAGTGTGGTTAACGGTCGTGGCCGACTCCCTCGCTGGGCTTCCGCTTGAAGGTTGCCGAGGTGCATGACGTGCACATGGCGATAAGTGGCGAGAGCGTGTGTGACAAAGTACACCCCTGCAGGGTTATGATCTATTCGAATAGCCGCGTCCGCGGATATGGACTACTTGGAGACATATGTTGTACATAGATAACTCAATGGCTACTAATAAAATTGTCAAGATAAGCGTGAGTGTCGTGGACGGCAATTCCGTATGGAGACGGGATGATTCCACGATAGTGTATTGTTGTGGTGTTAGTGGACTCGTGTGCGATAAATCAAGTTGTCAAAATTATTTAAAAATACAAGTTGTTTAGCCCCGAGTCAAATGCTGGCTTTCCGCATGAAACCCCACAATACTCTTTTGATACCTTGCATGAGTAGTTAGATATCCTGAAGTCTTGCTGAGTACCTTCGTACTCATGTTTGCTTCATAAATGTTGCAGAGGTTGCTAATGACCCTAATGGAGGGTTCTTCGTAGACATCGACGACGACGAGTAGCTGGTGTCCCAGCTACGATCTGGCCCTACGTTGGATCTGTAGTATAGTCAGGCCATGTGCCTTCTAGTTGCCATGTCTGTACTCAGACAGTTTAAACTCTTCCGCTGGCTTGTAACCGAATGACTGCTTTTATGGGTCGTGAGACCCTTAATGTGTAATATTATGTGTGTGGCTCTTCCGAGCCTCTTAAATAAAGCTTGTATGTTTATGGTTATGTTGTGATGCCATCGATGTATCTATACATATCGGTATGCTATGGGTACGTGTGTCGTACTTGATATGTATGGGGTTCGATTACCTAGTCGTGAACTTTAGTAGCACTCCTTACAAAGAAATGCCCCTTTGTGATCCAACGAGCCTTGGTAGTTCGCTACTGCTCCAGACACATTGGTTGACCGGCATGTGTCCTTCTTAGCTGCTGTGTCTGTCCCCTTTGGGGAAATGTCACGCGATGTAATGGAGTCCTTGTAGCTTGCTACGACTCGTCTACACTCGCTGGTGACTGGCACCTGCTTTGTTGGGTCATGTATGCCTGTCCTTGTGCGGTACTGCCACTTTGGTTTGTGACTAGACTTGTCGATCCGGGTTCTTTGACATCGGAATGCTAGCGACACTATTGCATACGTGAGTCAAAAGACGCAAACGGTCCCGGCTAAGGTAAGGCTGCAGTCGTGGAGTTAACCGTGCGTGAGACCGCAAAGAGATGCGATGTGTTACAGGTTGGATTCCTATGACTTAGGATCGGGGTCCCGACAAATATTCCCTTCCTTCATATCGATGACAGCACCAATAGTCCTTAGGAAAGGTCTACCAAGAATGATGGGACATGTCAGATTGCAATCAATATAAAGCACAATGAAATCTACGGGTACATAGTTCCTATCTGTAATAATAAGAACATGATTGATCCTTCCCATAGGTTTCTTAACAGTAGAATCCGCAAGATGCAAATTAAGAGAGCACTCATCAATCTCATTGAAGCCTAGAACATCACATAAAGACTTTGGAATAGCGGAAGCACTAGCACCCAAATCACACAAAGCATTGCATTCATTGTTTTTAATCTTGATTTTGATAGTAGGTTCCCACTCATCATGAAGTTTTCTAGGAATAGATATCTCCAACTCAAGTTTCTCTTCAAGAGATTTCATCATAGCATCAAGGATATGATCGGTAAAGGCCTTATTTTGGCTATAAGCATGTGGAGAGTTTAGCATGGATTGCATCAAGGAAATGCATTCAATCAAAGAGCAACTATCATAATTGAATTCCTTGAAATCCAAAGTAGTAATTTCATCACTACTCAAAGTTATGATATCCTCTACTCCACTTTCAGTGCTTTTAGCATCAAAATAAATAGACTCCGAATCATTGGGGCGTTTCTCAACCAAAGTGGATTCATATCCAACCCCATCATCATTAGCATTGACATTAGAAAACAAGGATTCAATACGAGTCACATCAAGCACTTTAAGATCTTCGTGATTCTCATCACAAGAACACGCCTTTTTACGCCATTCATGTCTATCACGAATTTGGGCGGTTCTTTCTTTACTCTCATTCATGGAAACACGCATAGCTTTCAAAGTTTCATCCATATTAATCTTGGGAGGAGCACATCTCAATTTCAAAGCATCAATATCAAGCGACATTCTATCAACGGTCCTAGCCAAGTCATCAATTTTGAGGAGTTTTTCTTCTATGGACGCATTGAAAATCTTTTGCGCGTTGATAAACTCTTTAATATTAATCTCAAGATCAGAGGGTAATTTATTCTAATTTCCATGAGCATTGTTGTAGGAATTGCCAAAGTTATTAGAGGGATTACTAGGAAAAGGCCTAGGAATAAAGTTACCTCTATAAGCATTGTTGTTGCCAAAATTATTCCTACCAACAAAATTAACATCCAAGCTTTCATTGATATTCTCAATCAAGGAAGACAAAGGCATATCATTTGTATCAAGAGGAGCACCTTTACTAGCAAACAATTTCATTAACTCATCCATCTTAGCACTCAAAGAGTTACTTTCTTCTATAGCATGCACTTTTTTACTAGTAGGTGACCTTTCAGTGTGCCATTGAGAATAGTTTGTCATGATATTATCTAGGAGTTTTGTGGCTTCTCCTAGTGTGATTTCCATGAAAGTTCCACCGGAGGCAGAATACAAGATATTTCTAGAAGCAAAATTCAAACCAGCATAGAAGATTTGTATAACCATCCAAAGACTCAAGCCATGAGCGGGACAATTTCTAATCATCAATTTCATTCTCTCCCAAGATTGTGCAACATGTTCATGATCTAGTTGCTTAAAATTCATGATATCATTACGGAGAGAGATAATCTTAGCCGGTGGAAAATACTTGGATATATAAGCATCTTTACACTTGTTCCAAGAATCAATACTATTTTTGGGTAAAGATGAAAAGCAAGTTTTTGCTCGATCTCATAATGAGAACGGAAATAGGTTCAATTTAATCACATCATTATCCACATCTTTCTTCTTTTGCATATCGCATAACTCAATGAAGGTATTAAGATGGGATGCGGCATGTTCACTAGGAAGGCCGGAAAATTGCTCTTTCATAACAAGATTCAGCAAGGCAGCATTGATTTCATATGATTCCGCACTAGTGGCGGGAGCAATCGGAGTACTAATAAAATCATTATTATTAGTATTCGAGAAGTCACACAATTTGGTGTTTTCAGTCATGCTGACTCAGCAAGCAGACAAGCACACAAGCGAATAGAAAGCAAGCGAAAGAAAAGGGCGAACGAAAAAGGCAAATATTTTTGTAAATTTTGTTTTTTTTTCAGAAGTCGGGGAGAGGAAAACGAGAGGAAAAAGGCAAATAATGTAAATGCAAGAGATGAGTTTGCGATAGTTACTTGGATATGCTTCACTTTGAATACTCCCCGGCAATGGAGCCAGAAATTCTTCTTGCTACCTCTTGAGCTTGCGTTGGTTTTTCCCTTGAAGAGGAAAGGGTGATACAGCACAGTAGCGATAAGTATTTCCCTCAGTTTGAGAACCAAGGTATCAATCCAGTAGGAGTATCAAGATGAGGCACCAATGTACCTGCGCAAAAACAAACAAACTTGCACCCAACGCTATAAAGGGGTTGTCAATCCCTTCACGATTATTTGCAAGGTGAGATCTGAAGGTGGAAAGTGCAAAAAAGTAAAAGTGTAGATCTGAAAATATGATGTGAAGTAGACCCGGGGGCCATAGTGTTCACTAGAGGCTTCTCTCATGATAGCAAGTATTACGGTGGGTGACCGAATTACTGTCGAGCAATTGATCGAATTGCGCAAAGTCATGATGATATCTAAGGCAATGATCATACATATAGGCATCACGTCCCAGACAAGTAGACCGATACTGTGTGCATCTACTACTATTACTCCACACATCGACCGCTATGCAGCATGCATCTAGTGTATTGAGTTCATAACAAACAGAGTAACGCCTTAACCAAGATGACATGATGTAGAGGGATAAATTCATGCAATATGATATAAACCCCATCTTTTTACCCTTGATGGCAACAACACGATGCGTGCCTTGCTACCCCTTCTGTCACTAGGTGAGGACACCGCACGGTATGAACCCAAAACCAAGCACTTCTCCCATTGCAAGAATTATAGATTAAGTTGGCCAAACAAAACCCACAACTCGAAGAGAATTACAAGAATACGAAATCATGCATATAAGAGATCAGAGGAGACTCAAATAATATTCATAGATAATCTGATCATAAATCCACAATTCATCGGATCGCGACAAACACACCGCAAAAGAAGATTACATCGGATAGATCTCCATGAAGATCATGGAGAACTTTGTATTGAAGATCCAAGAGAGAGAAGAAGCCATCTAGGTACTAGCTATGGACCCGAAGGTCTGTGGTGAACTACTCACGCATCATCGGAGAGGCAATGGTGTTGATGAAGAAGCCCTCCATGTCCCCTCTGGCAGGGCACCAGAACGGTCCCCAGTTGGGATCTTGCGGATATAGAAGCTTGCGGTGGCGCAAAATTATTTCGTGGCTCTCTCTGGTGGTTTTGGATTTTTAGACAATTTATAGGCGGAAGAGGTAGGGCAAAGGAGCCACGAGGGGGGGGCACAAGCCTGCTAGGTGCGCCCCCCCAGGCCACGTCTAGGGGGCTTGTGACCTCCCCCGAGGTCCTTTGCCTTGGTTCTCAAGTCCCCTGCGTATCTTCTGTTATGGAAAAAATCATTCCGCGGGTTTTATTCCGTTTGGACTCCGTTTAATATTCTTCTCTGAAAAAGGTCAAAAATAGAGAAAAACAGAGACTGACACTTGGCACTGAGTTAATAGGTTAGTCCCAAAAAAGATATAAAATAGCATATTCATGCATAAAAACATCCAAAGTTGACAAGATAATAGCATGGAACCATCAAAAATTATAGATACGTTGGAGACGTATGAGGGTCATACTAGAAACATGAGCAGTACCCCAAAACCTCATGGGTTGCTGTGAAAAGGACCTCCCATTGATCCATCCACTCTAACAGGCTTTGCATGTGAAATATCTTATTCCTCCGACGAGTCATTTGACTCCAACTATAAACTGTTCAAAAATCAAGCTGGTGAAGTATTTGCTCGATATGTTGGAACTAACTGTAGGAATGGACCACCCCTCAGGAAAATCTGGGTTCCCAAAAGCTGCTTGGAAAGTCTTCAGGTAAATGTCCTCATGACACCACCAGTGAAGAAGAGGAACCCCAGATCAAATTCCTCAGGTGGACCAAAGTCTTCACGAGGATCAAATTCCTCAAATGGTCAAAATTATGCTCGTACTCGCACTAATGCTTCTGATATGCGGGGAAACTACAAGGGACATGAATATGTGCACTATTCCTCAAATCACTATGTTCATAAGTCCTCAAAGAATTTCTCTGCCTATTCATTTGAGTACTCTAACCCACCCCCAGTGAAAAGAAGTACATTAGCTTCAATGCCTCAATTCTCATATGGTGCTCATGGGATGATGAACTCTTTGCCATCCCTTTAGATGTGGGTGGTGAAGAAATCGAACTTATCACTTCTACAGGTCAGGTCTCCAGATGAAAGTCATCATTTGAATAATTTGCTCAAGAAGTGAGGAAATTGCTTGATAGGACGCAAGCTAAATCATGATGAAATGATCCATCATTTCACACATCCTCATTATGTCCTCAAATTTATTTTTGTGATGAAATTCAAATATGATGAAATTGATATCATATTATTCAATGTGAGGCATATGAGATGGTAAGTAGTACTAATTCATCTGCAGGATGACCAATCCAAGAACACAGAGTGGGTTCTTGACAGTTGATGTACAAATCACATGACTCGTGATAAAAGCTTATTGATGAATATCCCACTGACTCCATCACCACTGAAGCATATCACCTAAACTAACAAGGGTAAAAGCAAGGTATTGAGACTTGGCAAAGTGGCTATCTCTAAGGACCGACACATGGACAAAGTCATGCTTGTCGAATCCCTTGGGTTTAACCTCATGCCATTCTTAATGCTTTGTGATCTTGATATGATTGTCATCTTTGCAAAATATATATGTGTAGTCATCATGGAATCTGACAAATCTGAAGTCATCGAAGGCTTTAGGAGAGGAGACTTGTATATTGTTGACTTCTCTACAGGTCCTCAACTAGCCATGTGTTTACTAGCAAAACCTCAAAAGGCTGTCTATGGCATCGACGACTTGGTCATGCATGCATGAGGAATTTGCCCACACAAGCAAAGAAGAAGCATGTCGTTGGCATCGAGACTGTCAAATTCCGCAAGGACCATCTCTGCGGGGCTTGTGAGTCTGGAAAGATGACTCCAAACACCCCTGGAAGTGAACATGACTACCACTCGTCCGTTTGAATTGCTTCACATGGATCTCTTTGGACCTACTCATTATGCTATTCTAACCAATGCATCATCTCTATATGGCTTTGTCATTGTTGATGATTATTCTCGATATACTTTGGTGCATATCATTCTATATAAAATTGAAGTGCAGGAAGTCTTCAAACGATTTTCCTCAAGGGCCTCGATGAACTTCCGCGTCAAGATCAAACACATCACGAGTGACAATGGGGAAGAATTCAAGAATACTGGCCTTGATGATTATCTTGATAAACTTGGTATTACTCACAAATTGTGTGCTCCTTATACTCCTCAACAGAATGGTGTCGTTAAGCGCAAGAACAGGACCCTAGTTGAAATGGCATGGACTATGCTTGAAGAATATTAGACTCCTCGTCGCTTTTGGCCTCACGCAATCAACACTGCCCGCCACATTATCAACAGGGTATATCTTCACAAATTCCTCAAAAAGACTTCATACGAACTCCTCACTGACAAGAAACCCAATGGAAGTTATTTCAAAGTCTTTGGTGCAAGATGCTGGATTAGTGATCCTCACCATAGCTCAAAATTTTCACCAAAAGCACATGAGGGTTTTTTGCTCGGTTACGGAAAGGACTCGCACTCCTACAGAGTCTTCAACACCTATCACAACAAGGTTTTTTAAACTGTAGATGTGTGGTTCGATGAAACTAATGGCTCGCAAAGAGAGCAACTGCCTCCTGTGCCAGATAAATTGACTCCTCGAGAAGCTATTAAGCACAAGGCTACTAAAGATATCATTCCTACCGAGGAACAACCTCTTGTTCAAGAAGTTGTTCCCAACAATGATGAAACTCAAGCGGGTGCGCGTGAGGAAATTGCTCTAGATCAAATTCCTTAGCCCAATCAAAGTCTTCAACCAACGCATCCAATGATTGCAAATGAAGTGGAAATTGACAAAATCCTCGATGACATCAATGCGCAAGGTCCTCTCACTCGCTCAAAAGTTTCACATTTAGTTAACTTTTGTGGGCATTTCTCCTTTGTGTCTATCACAGAACCCTCAAAAATTGATGAAGCCTTCATGGAACCCGAGTGGATACAAGCCATGCAAGATGAACTTCTTCAGTTCAAGCTAAATGATGTATGGGAACTCGTCAAAAGAACTAGTCCTGGAAAGCACAATATCATCGGCACCAAGTGGATCTCCCGAAACAAGCAAGATCAGGATGGTCAAGTTGTGAGGAACAAGGCACGACTTGTAGCCCAAGGCTACACACATGTTGAAGGAATTGACTTTGATGAAACTTTTGCGCCGGTCCGGTGGGGTACGTTGCACCCTATCAAATTGCACGACAGCGCGACGTGGCAAGTGGTGCTCGACGACATAGACACAAATCATGGGCACGATGCACCGACAGAGAAGCCTGTTATGCCTGCACATCACGTTTAGCTCAAACCCCCACTCTCGTTCATCATACAATCGCCAATTAACCTATTACAAAAAAGCAGGTAAGCTCATGTGAAAATACTGTCAAAAATATTCAAAATCTAGTTTGTATACCTTGAAAGCCGCCAGACCATCAAGCTCGTAGGTGAAGACCTTGTACAAAACCTTGGATCTGCCCATGTAGATACCCACCACGCCCCAAGCGTATGCGACAGTCTTGTATTGAGCTTCGTAGTCATCTTCTCCATATTCAGTCCATGGACGATTGATACGTCCCAAACGTATCTATAATTTCTGTTTGTTCCATGCTCTTTTGGGTGACATTGCTATATGTTTTGTTACACTTTCATACCTTTTTACACATATTTGGACTAACCTACTAACTCAGTGCACCCAGTGCTAGTTTCTGTTTGCAGATGTCTTTTAATTGCAGGGACTTTACCCCAATTTATACAGCCCCAAAAATTCTGAGAAAAATATATAAAAATGAGCATGACGAAAGCTTCACGAAGCATCAAGGTGGGTCAAAGGGGAGCTAGGCCTCACCCAGGTGGCCACCTAGCGCGGGCCCCCTCCTGGCCGCGCCACCAGGTGGCCTGGGCGGCTGGTCCACCCCCTAGCACCCTCCTTTGACCTATATTTACCCCTCGGACAAAAAACCCTAAAGATATATCCAGAATCACGAATTTCTCCCCTGTTCCGCCGCCGCAGCGCTTCCGAGATCAGGAGCGCCAGAAGACCTCTTCCCGGCACCCTGTCGGAGGGAGGATTGACCTCCAGGAGCTTTTCCACCACCATGGACGCTTCCCGGACGTGCTGATGGATAAATTGTCTACTTGTCTTGGCGTACTACCCATTACTTTTGAGCCTCTAACTTTCTTGTAGCATGATTAGCATTGAGGTGCATTTATAATTCTGTCAATTGCCCAACCATAATTTGTTTACCCAGCATAGTTGTTTATCGTCTTTTGGGAGAGAGAAATCACTAGTGAACATCATGGGACTCTGGTCCATATTACCACCATTGTTTACACCCCATCATTTACTGCTATTATTAAATTTTCCATTGCAATCACTATCGCTATTCTCGCTTGTGTTTTGATCCTTTGCAAACTACAAGGCCGGAGAGATTGACAACCTCTCTGAACTCGTTGGGAGCAAAGTTATTTGTTGCATGTGTAGGTCCACGTCTTCTGCTAGCGCCAGAGCAGCGAACACCTACTTGTTGATCCTCGGGGTCCTCCAAGTTCGATAAACCTTACAGTCCCCATGTAAAGGAAATCTGATGATGACTACATCTCAACCATCCACTTGCGGTAACCAACGAGGGGCGAGAAGTATATCCATCAACTAGTCATCAAGCAAATTTCTGGCGTCGTTGCCGGGGACTCCAGTCTTCAAGATAGGGGAGTTGCACACTATCTTTTACCTTTCCTTTTTAGTCTTGTTAGTTTGCTTTCTAGTTTTTGCTTTAGAGTCTTATACCAAAACCACAAAAAAATTAGTGCTTTTAGTTGTCCTTTCGGCTTAGTACAACATGTTAGCGTTTGATGCTTTGAGGGAATCTGAGGTCCTAGATTTCCATCAAAGGAATGGAGAAAATATGAAGAAGGCTTGGGATAGAATTTCTGAAGCACATAAAAGAATTATTCCTTGGATGCCTATCAAAATTGTGGTTAGAAATTTTTATCGTGGTCTTTTTATATGGTGTAAACACTCTCTTGATATTATAGCTGAAGGAGATTTTTTAGAGTGTGATGAGGTAGAGCTCTTGATATTATACATGGTCTATCTAATTACCTTGTTTATGATCGTGGATTTGACACTATTATAGATAGACTTTCTACCATTGAAAGAATAATAGATGCTCTAGACTTAAGAGAAAGAGAGAAACCCATGGTTGATAAGAAAAAGATTTTGAAAATAGATGATGACTGGGAGGCTTTTGTTAGAATTAGCATCTCTAACCAAGACTTCCTTTCTTATTGTGATATTGGATCCATGGTTTCTACAATGCGAAAAGTTGTTTATGATTCTCTAAGCCTTTTAAACATGGACAATTTTTCATCTTATCATGAACATGCTAATGGGGATATTTTTTAGATCCAAGGAAAGGTAAAAAGATGTCCAGGTTACATTCTCTAAAAGGAATGCAACTGTTGATTTCTTCATCATGAAGCCAAACCAAGGAAACATAGTGCTTGGAAGGCACTTCCTCCGAGCCATGAAAGGCTTCATTGATATAGGTAAAGGACACATACGCTTACGTGGGAAAGGGAAAGGTACGTACCCATTCCCTTGGAAAAATAAGGATCAACTTGTTGAGTATCCGTTTGAAGGTTTTGATGATTCCAATGACTTTGGTGAATTTTGATCCTTCTTTTTGCATCATGCCTAGCTCAAAGGCATAAAAGAAAGCGCTTGTTGGGAGGCAAACCAATTTGTTTTTACTTTCAGTTTTAGTGGTCTTTATGCTTGTTACTACTGTAGCAACATCACTGTGTCTTTATTTTCAAGCATTGTGCCAAGTTTTAGCCTCCGATTGCAAGAAAGTTCGAAAGTTGTGACATGTTGTCCAGAAGCAGATTATGTCTGCTTGACAGAAAAATTCACCAAAAATCACTAGATCATCTTTTTTATCTGATCTATTTTGAAAGGATGTTCTGTATAATTGTCTTTCTGGCATCTGTTGTGATTTTTTTTATTTGAGTTGCAGAAGTGCCCCGAAAATATTATTTACTACCTGCTTTTTTGTTTTTCCCAGATTCTGCCCTGTTTTGCGTTTTCATTGTTTTGCAAATATTAAGCTTGTGTTTTCTTTGCAAAAACCTTTTTGCAATGTTGATAAACAGTAGCTCTTCCTGAAAATCTTTATTTCTAGTTGAGAAAAAAATATTTTATTATGGGCACTAATCACTCTAATCAGCTTATGATGAGTTTGGTATGAAGGGAGTTTTCAAGTATGCGATGGAAGATGATGAAAGAAGATCCAGGAGTGTCAAGAGCTCAAGCTTGGGGATGCCCCCATGCACCCCCAAGAAATATTCAAGGAGACTCAAGCGTCTAAGCTTGGGGATGCCCACGTGCTTCCCCTTCTCCATCAACAATCATCAGTTCGCCCTTCTCCATGCTATATTTTTAGCACTTCATATGTTATGTGCTATGCTTGGAGCGTCCCACTTTTTACTTTTTAGTTTCTTTTAGTTTTTCTTGCTGTTCATAACAAGTTGGAACCTAGCCTTCTTTGTTTGGGTGATAAACACGCTCCACTCCACCCTAGAACACAATAGAGGTTTTCATGCTTATCTTTTTGTGTGTTCTTTATCCTTTCATAGCTGTTGTCATGCTTAGCTCTTAGTTTTCATACTTTATCTTTTTAAGAGCTTTTATTTAGGTTGCTTTTGGAACTCTCTTGAGTTATCATGTTTATCTTGTTTAGAGAGTTGGCTTGTTGCACTGAGTTGTGTGTCTTGCATGAGTAGGTAATTGATGTTGCTATTTAAGTATAGTAGTCACTTGCAATAGTTTTGAGATATTGATTTGAATAATGTTTGGACTATTGGTGTCAAGAGCTTGAGCCTATTAGTGATAGGTGTCGTATTCTGGGAAATCCGTGTGTATTTTCAAAAATTGAAAAATTAGTTGAGAACTCTAGCTACTAGATGGATCGCTAACCTCTGGAGGGGTTGGAATATATAGAGTACCCTCACGTTACCATGGGTCGAGGATGCACAAGGATAACATAACCCCCAAACACTCCTCCTCGGGGTACTTGTCTATTTGTGAATCTCCTGACTAGATAGAGAGTTACCGATAATAAGTGCATGAGTTCTTCGGACTAATGCGAGTATTCTATTGTTGGCACTTCCACCATCCATATTTTGCTAGCCTCTTCGGTACCGTGCATTGCCCTTTCTTATCTTGAGAGTTGGTGCAAACTTCGCCGGTGCATCGAAACCCTTGGCATGATACGCTCTGTCATCATAAGCCTCATTATATCCTTCCTCGGAACAGCCACCATACCTACCTATTAAGGCATTTCCATAGCCGTTCCGACATACATTGCCATGCAACATCCACCATCTCATGACTTGATCTTCATTTCATACATGCTTTTGCTTGATCGAGGAGCCGCATGCTACTTGGGCCTTGTCCTTATTATTGCTACATGACGCGCTAGTTTCATTGTATGTGCTGCTACACTGGCAGAGGCATACATTTGCATACATCATGATAGTTTTCATTTGTCTTTATGTTGAGTACTTCTTATAAAGTGTGAAGACCTTCTTTTTACTCTTGTAAAACATAGAGTGTTGCCCTTAAGTGAGGAAAAGATCCCAAAGAGGACAAATTAAAAGATCCCAAAAGAGGACACATGAAAAGATCCCAAAGAGGACAAATAAGAGATAAATAGTAAGAGCCAAAGAGGCCAGAAAAAATAAAAATAAAAAGAAATAAAAAAGAATAAAAGGAGAGAAGGGGGCAACACTACTATTCCTTCTAAAAGATCCACGCTCGTACTCGAGTGTTGTATTTGTACTCTATAGAGATTATCATTCATGCATAACTATGTGGGGACCCTTACACTATAGAACTTGGCTTGTATATTCCAATGATGATCCTCCTCAAATGAGCTCTAGGTCTTCATGAGCAAGAAAGTTGGATGCACCCCCACTAGTTCCATTGGAGATCTTACCTTAGCTCATATGTGCATCTGTTGCATGGCCATCCCTACTCCTCACATCATATCTATCATTTGGCTTTCTCTCGGCTATGGTTGTCCTCATTGATGTGAGCCTTTCACACCTTTTTTGTCTTCCTTCCCCATAATTATTCTCTTTTCCATCCTAAGTGCTAACATATCTTGCTTGCGCTCATCCATTGCATGAGTGCTCAAAGTCAAAAGGGAGAGGATCATTTTGACTTATGCCTCACTAGTGGTCTGGGGATGAGTCAAAATAAGATTCCGAAGGAGACCAAGTGTGAAGTTTTAGTAGACTGAGTTCTCAATTAAACCATATAATATTTTTATGATCTAAACCCATCACCCACTTCTTGCACGCAAACACCATTTGGAGACATTCGAGTCACGGACAGCGAGAGCTCTTGCACCTTTATGTTCTTACTTTGCTATTTTCAATACTAGATATAGACTCTTTTCTTGTTATTGCCTTGACTAGAATTGCATATCTTACTTGCTTTACTTTCTAATTATTATATGTGTGTTAGCATGTCACCACATAAATTATTTGTGTTATCATTTACCTACTCGAGGATGAGCAGGAATTAAGCTTGGGGATGTTGGTACGTCCCAAACGTATCTATAATTTTTGTTTGTTCCATGCTCTTTTGGGTGACATTGTTATATGTTTTGCTACACTTTCAAACCTTTTTACACATATTTGTACTAACCTACTTACTCAGTGCACCCAATGCTAGTTTATGTTTGCTGATGTCTTTTAATTGCAGGGACTTTACCCAATTTACACAGCCCTAAAAATTCCGAGAAAAATATATAAAAATCAGCATACCGGAAGCTTCACGAAGCATCCAGGTGGGCCAGAGGGGAGCCAGGCCTCACCCAGGCGGCCACCTGGTGCGGGCCCCCTCCTGGCCGCACCACCAGGTCGCCTGGGCAGCTGGTTGATACGTCCCAAATGTATCTATAATTTCTGCTTGTTCCATGATCTTTTGGGTGACATTGTTATTTGTTTTGCTACACTTTTATATCATTTTACACATATTTGGACTAACCTACTAACTCAGTGCACCCAATTTTGCAGGGGCTTTTACCCAATTTTCTGAAGCCCAAACAAATCCAGAAAAATGTATTAAAAAATCAGTGAAACAGAAGCATCGAGATCACCAAAGGGGGGCCACGGGCATCCCAGGCAGCATGCTGGCGTGGCCTGGCCCTAGGCCACGCCAGGAGGTCGCCTGGGTGGGGCCCACCTCCTATGGTGCCCTCCTTTGTCCTATATTTAGTGTTCCGTGAGGAAACCCTCACAGACTTTCTGGAATCGCGAATTTCTCCATCGTTCCGCTGCCGCAACGCTTCCAAGATCGGGAGCGTCAGGAGACCTCTTCCCGTCACCCTGCCGGAGGGAGGATTGACCTCCGGGAGCTTCTCCACCGCCATGGATGCCTCCCGGATGTGCCGTGAGTAGTTTCCCTTGGACCATGAGTCCATGACCAGTAGTTATGTGATGTCTTCTCTCCAATCTTGTGCTTCAATGGTTAGTGCTTGTGAGCTGCCCTACATGATCAAGGCATCTATGTAATTCTCTTGCTATTGCTATGCTCGGTTTGTTGGGATCCGATGGATTATGAGATTATGTTCAGATTATTATGAGTTACATATTTGATTATCCTTTTATAGTATGTTCCTTAGTGTTTCATGCATGTTCCCCGTTGCTTTATATTGCTTTGGCCAAGTAGTAGATCGTAACTCCAAGAGGGAGCGTTATGCATGATTGTGGGTTCGGGCCCCTCGATGTCTAGCTTGAGTGACAGAAACATGAGACTAGGGGATGTGCTTGTTGCCACTAGGGAGAAAACAATGGTGCTTGTGACCAAGGTTGCAAGGATTGTTTACCTTACGCATAGTTCGTTAATGCAGTTGTCCGTTGCTTTGAGTTTACACTTTGGGTGGGGCTCACAACTTAATACTGCAGAGATGTTCTGGATAGATATCTCAAGGTGGATGATTAGTAAGTAGATGTTGATGAATAAACGGTCTACTTGTCTCGGCGTACTGCCCATTATTATTGAACCTCTAACTATCAAGGAGCAAAATTAGCATTGCGGTGCGATCATAATTCTGTCAATTGCCCAACTATGATTTGTTTACCCTAGCATAGTTGTTTATCATCTTTTGGGAGAGAGACATCAATAGTGAACGTCATGTGACTCCGGTCCATATCACCATCATTGCTTACACCTCCATCATTTACCGTTTCATTTACTTTTCCGTTCCAATCACTATTACCTTCCCGCTTGTGTTTTGATCCTTTGCAAACTACAAGGCCGGAGAGATTGACAACTTCTCTGTACTCGTTGGGAGCAAAGTTATTTGTTGTGTGTGCAGGTACACGTCTTCTGCTAGCTCGAGGGTGGAAGACACCTACTTGTTGAGCCTAGGAGTCCTCCTGGATTCAATAAACCTTAAAGTCTCCATGTAAGAGAAATTTGTTGCTGACTACATCTCCACCTTCCACTTGGGGTCCAACGAGGGGCCAGAAGTATATACATCACCTCGTCATTACTGGTCCACCCCCTGGCGCCCTCCTTGGGCCTATATTTACCCCTCGGACGGAAAACTCCAAAGATATATCGAGATTCATGAATTTCTCCCCTGTTCCGCCGCCGCAGCGCTTCCGAGATCGGGAGCGCCAGAAGACCTCTTCCCGGCACCCTGCCGGACGGAGGATTAACCTCCGGGAGCTTCTCCACCACCATGGACGCTTCCCGGACGTGCCGTGAGTAGTCCTCCTTGGACCATGAGTCCATGACCAGTAGCTATGTGATGTCTTCTCTCCAATCTTGTGCTTCAATGCTTAGCCCTTGTGAGCTGCCCTACATGATCAAGTCATCTATGTAATTTTCCTGTTGTTGCTATGTTGAGTTTGCTGGGATCCAATGGATTATGAGATTATGTTCAGATTGTGATGAGTTATATATTTGGTTCTCCTTTTATATTATGTCCTTGAGTAATTCATGCATGTTCTCCCTTGCTTTTTATTGCTTTGGCCAAGTAGTAGATTGTAACTCCAAGAGGGAGCGTTATGCATGATTATGGGTTCATGCCCCCTGATGTCTACCTTGAGTGATAGAAACATGAGACTAGTGGATGTGTTGTTGCCACCAGGGAGAAAACAACGATGCTAGTAACCACGGTTACAAGGATTGTTTACCTTACGCAAAGTTCGTTAATGCAGTTGTCCATTGCTTTGAGTTTACACTTTGGGTGGGGTTCGCAACTTCATACCAGCAAGATGTTCTGGATAGATATCTCAAGGTGGATTATTAGAGAGTAGATGCTGATGGATAAACAGTCTACTTGTCTTGGCGTACTGCCCATTACTTTTGAGCCTCTAACTTTCTTGTAGCATGATTAGCATTGCGGTGCGTTTATAATTGTGTCAATTGCCCAACTGTAATTTGTTTACCCAACATGATTGTTTATCGTCTTTTGGGAGAGAGACATTACTAGTGAACATCATCGGACTATGATCCATATTACCACCATTGTTTACACCTCCATCATTTACTGCTTTTATTTACTTTCCGTTGCAATCACCATCGCTATTCCCGCTTGTGTTTTGATCCTTTGCAAACTACAAGCCCAGAGAGATTGATGATACGTCCATTTTGCATCATGCTTTCATGTTGATATTTATCGCTTTATGGGCTGTTATTACACTTCACGGTACAATATGTATGCCTTTTCTCTCTTATTTTATAAGGTTTACATGAAGAGGGAGAATGCCGGCAGCTGGAATTCTATTCTGAAAAAGGAGCAAGTTTGAGATACCTATTCTGCGCAACTCCAAAAGCCGTGAAAATCAACGAGGAATTATTTTGGAATTTATAAAAAATACTGGGTGGGAGAAGTACCACAGGGGACCCACCAGGAGGCCACAATCCTGCGAGGCGCGGCCTACCCCCTGGCCGCGCCTTGATGGCCTGTGGGCCCCATGTGGCCCCTCTGGCTCCCATCTTTTGCTATAAGGAGGGTTCCGTTCCATAAAAAATCAAGAGGAGGCTTTCGAGAGGAATCGTCGCCGCCACGAGGCGGAACTTGAGCACAACCAATCTAAAGCTCTGGCAGGGCCATCCTGCTGGGGAAACTTCCCTCCCGGAGGGGGAAATCGTTGCCATCGTCATCACCAACACTCCTCTCATCGGAGGGGACTCATCACCATCAACATCTTCATCAGCACCATCTCATCTCCAAACCCTAGTTCATCTCTTGTAACCCATCTCCGTCTCGCGACTCCGATTGGTCTTGTAAGGTTGCTAGTAGTGTTAATTACTCTTTGTAGTTGATGCTAGTTGGATTACTCGGTGGAAGATTGTATGTTCAGATCCTTGATGCTATTCAATAGCTCTCTGGTCATGAACATAATTATGCTTGGTGAGTAGTCACTTTTGTTCCTGAGGACATGCCATAAGTCTTGCTATAAGTAGTCATGTGAATTTGGTATTCGTTTGATATTTTGATGTGTTGTATGTTGTCTTTCCTCTAGTGGTGTTATGTGAACGTCGACTACATAACACTTCACCATTATTTGGGCCTAGAGGAAGGCATTGGGAAGTAATAAATAGATGATGGGTTGCTAGAGTGACAGAAGCTTAAACCCTAGTTTATGTGTTGCTTCGTAAGGGGCTGATTTGGATCCACTAGTTTAATGCTATGGTTAGGCTTTGTCTTAATTCTTCTTTCGTAGTTGCGGATGCTTGCGAGAGGGGTTAATCATAATTGGGATGTTTTTCCATGTAAGGTCAGCACCCAAGCACCGGTTCACCCACATATCAAACTATCAAAGTAGCGAACGCGAATCATATGAACATGATGAAAACTAGCTTGACAGAAATTCCCATGTGTCCTCGGGAGCGTTTCTCCTCTTATAAGAGTTTGTCCAGGCTTGTTGCTTGCTACAAAAGCTATTGGGACACTTTGCTGCACCTTTGTTACTATTGTTACTTGCTACTTGCTACGAATCATCTTACCGCACAACTATCTGTTACCGATAATTTCAGTGCTTGCAGAGAATACCTTGTTGAAAACCACTTGTCAGTTCCTTCTGCTCCTCGTTGGGATCGACACTCTTACTTATCGAAAGGACTATGATAGATTCCCTACACTTGTGGGTCATCAAGACTCTTTTCTGGTGCCGTTGCCGGGGAGTGAAGCGCCTTTGGTAAGTGAAATTTGGTAAGGAAACATTTATATAGTGTGCTGAAATTTATTGTCGCTTGTCACTATGGAAACTAATCCTTTGAGGAGCTTGTTCAGGGTATCTTCACCTCGAACAGAAGCACAAGGAGTTTCTCCTCAACCTGCTGCACCTACTGAAAATATTTTCTATGAAATTCCTTCGGGTATGCTGGAGAAACTCTTGGCTAATCCTTTTACAGGAGATGGAACATCACATCCCGACTTGCATCTAATCTATGTAGATGAAGTTTGTGGTTTATTTAAGCTTGCAGGTTTGCCCGAGGATGAGGTCAAGAATAAGGTCTTTCCCTTATCTTTGGGGCATAAAGCATTGACATGGTATAGGCTATGTGATGATACTGGATGATGGAACTACAACCGATTGAAACTAGAATTTCATCAAAAGTTTTACCCTATGCATTTGGTACATCGTGATCGGAATTATATCTATAATTTTTGGCCTCGTGATAGAGAAAGTATCGCTCAAGCTTGGGGAGGCTTAAATCAATGTTATATTCATGCCCCAACCATGAACTCTCGAGAGAAATTATTATTCAGAACTTTTATGCTCGGCTTTCTCATGATAATCGCACCATGCTTGACACTTCTTGTACCAGTTCTTTTATGAAGAGAGATATTGTTTTTAAATGGAATTTATTGGAAATAATTAAACGCAACTCTGAAGATTGGGAGTTTGATGAAGGTAAGGAGTCAGGTATGAACCTTAAGTTTGATTGCGTTAAATCCTTTGTTGAAACAAATAATTTTTGTGATTTTAGCGCTAAACAGGGAATTGACTCCGAGATAGTAGCTTCATTATGTGAATCATTTGATGCTCATATTAATCTCCCTAAAGAGAAGTGGTTTAAGTACAATCCTCCCTTAGAAGTCAATGTAGTTAAACCCAATCCAGTTGAAGAGAAAGTCATTGCTTATAATGATCCTATCGTTCCTAGTGCTTACATTGAGAGACCACCTTTTTGTGTTAGAATAAAGGATCATTCTAAAGCTTCAACTGTGATACGTAGGGGCTACATTAGAACACCTACACCCCCTGAGCAAATTAGAGTTGAACCTAGCATTTCTATTATCAAAGATCTCCTGTCCGACAATGTTGATGGCCATGATATTCACTTCTGTGAAGATGCTGCTAGAATTGCTAAACATCATGCTAGAGACAAACATAGGCCTGTTGTTGGCACGCCTGTTGTTTCTGTTAAGATAGGGGATCATTGTTCTCATGGTTTATGTGACGTGGGTGCTAGTGTTAGGGAAATACCTCAATCTTTATATGATGAAATTAAAGACGAGATTGCACATGTCGAGATGGAACCTATTGATGTCACTATTCAGCTTGCCAAGAGAGATACTATCTGCCATTTGGAAATTGTTAGAGATGTTAAAGTCTTGTGTGGTAAAACTAAGTATCCTGCTGATTTTCTCGTTCTTGCTACCACACAAGATATCTTTTGTCCCATCATATTTGGCAGACCTTTCCTCAATACTGTCAATGCTCATATTGACTGTGAGAAGCAAAATGTCACTGTTGGCTTTGAAGGTGTGTCACATGAGTTCAATTGCTCCAAGTTTGGTAGACAACCTCATGAAAAATAGTTGTCTAGTAAGGATGAAATTATTGCCCTAGCTTCTATTGTTTTGCCTCCTACTGATCCTTTAGAGCAATACTTGCTTGAGCATGAAAACGATATGCATATGCATGAAAGGAATGAGATAGATAGAGTTATCTTTGAACAAGATCCTATCCTTAAGAATAATTTGCCTGTTGAACTGCTTGGAGATCCACCCCCACCCAAGGGTGATCCTGTGTTCGAGCTTAAACAGTTACCTGATACTCTTAAGTATGCTTATCTTGATGAAAAAGAGATATATCCTGTTATTATTAGTGCTAGCCTTTCAGAGCATGAAGAAAAGAAATTATTGAAAACTCTAAGGAAGCACCGTGCTGCTATTGGATATACTCTTGATGATCTTAAGGGCATTAGTCCCACTCTATGCCAGCACCAAATTAAAACCGATCCTGATTCCAAACCAGTTGCTGATCATCAACGGAGATTAAATCCTAAGATTAAAGAGGTAGTAAGAAAAGAAATACTAAAGCTCCTGGAAGGAGGTATTATCTATCTTGTTGCTCATGGTGATTGGGTAAGTCCGGTGCATTGCATCCCTAAGAAGGGAGGTATTACCGTTGTCCCTAATGATAAAGATGGATTGATCCCACAGAGGATTATTACTAGCTATAGGATGGTGATTGATTTTAGGAAATTGAATAAAGCCACCAGGAAAGATCATTACCCTTTGCCTTTTATTGACCAAATGCTAGAAAGATTGTCTAAACACACACACTTATGCTTTCTAGATGGTTATTCTGGTTTCTCCCAAATACCTGTTGCACAATCTGATCAGGAGAAAACCACTTTTACCTGCCCTTTCGGTACCTTTGCTTACACACGTATGCCTTTTGGCTTATGTAATGCACCTGCTACCTTTCAAAGATGTATGATGGCTATATTCTCTGACTTTTGTGAAAAGATTGTTGAGGTTTTCATGGATGACTTCTCCGTTTATGGGTCTTCTTTTGATGATTGCCTCAGCAACCTTGATCGAGTTTTGCAGAGATGTAAAGATACCAACCTTGTCTTGAATTGGGAGAAGTGCCACTTTATGGTTAATCAAGGCATCGTCTTAGGACATAAAATTTCTGAAAGAGGTATTGAAGTCGATAAGGCTAAGGTTGATGCGACCGACAAAATGCCATGCCCTACAGATATCAAAGATATCAAAGGTATAAGAAGTTTCCTTGGTCATGCTGGTTTTTATAGAAGGTTCATTAAGGACTTCTTTAAGATTTCTAGGCCTCTTACCAATCTCTTGCAAAAGGATATTCCTTTTGTTTTTTACGATGATTGTGAGGAAGCCTTTGACATACTTAAGAAGGCCTTGATAACTGCACCTATTGTTCAACCACCTGATTGGAACCTACCTTTTGAAATTATGTGTGATGCTAGTGATTATGATGTTGGTGCTGTTTTGGGACAAAGAGCTGACAAGATATTGAATGTTATTCATTATGCTAGTAAAACTCTAGACAGTGCCCAAAGAAACTATGCTACTACTGAAAAGGAATTTTTAGCAGTCGTGTTTGCATGTGAAAAGTTTAGATCTTACATTGTTGATTCCAAGGTTACTATTCACACTGATCATGCTGCTATTAAGTATCTCTTGGAAAAGAAAGATGCTAAACCTAGACTTATCAGATGGGTCCTCTTGCTACAAGAATTTGATTTGCATGTTGTTGATAGGAAGGGTGCTGAGAACCCCGTAGCAGATAACTTGTCTAGGTTGGAGAATGTTCTTGATGACCCACAACCTATTGATGATAGCTTTCCAGATGAACAATTGAATGTCATCAATGCTTCGCGTAGTACATCGTGGTATGCTGATTATGCAAATTATATTGTTGCCAAATCTATACCACCTAGTTTCACATACCAGCAAAAGAAGAAATTCTTCTTTGATTTGAGACATTACTTTTGGGATGATCCTCACCTTTATAAGGAAGGAGTAGATGGTCTTATTAGACGTTGTGTACCTGAGCATGAACAGGGACAGAACCTACAGAAGTGTCACTCCGAAGCTTACGGAGGACACCATGCGGGAGATAGAACTACACACAAGGTATTGCAATCAGGTTTCTATTGGCCTACTCTCTTCAAGGATGCCCGTAAGTTTGTCTTTTATTGTGATGAATGTCAAAGAATAGGTAATATCAGTAAACGTCAGGAAATGCCTATCAAGTATTCACTTGTCATTGAACCATTTGATGTTTGAGGTTTTGATTATATGGGACCTTTTCCAAAGTCCAACGAGTATACTCATATCCTAGCTGCTGTTGATTACGTTGCTAAGTGGGTAGAAGCTATCCCAACTAGTAGTGCTGATCACAACACCTCTATTAGGATGCATAAAGAAGTTATTTTCCCTAGATTTGGAATCCCTAGATATCTAATGACTAATGGTGGTTCACATTTCATTCATGGTGCTTTCTGTAAAACGATTGCTAAGTATGATGTCAATCATAGAATTGTATCGCCCTATCATCCTCAGTCGAGTGGTCAAGTAGAGCTAAGTAATAGAGAGATTAAACTAATTCTGCAAAAGACTCTTAATAGGTCTAGAAAGAATTGGTCTAAGAAGCTTGATGATGCACTGTGGGCTTATAGAACTGCTTATAAGAATCCCATGGGCATGTCTCCGTACAAAATGTTTTACGGTAAAACATGTCATTTACATCTTGAGCTAGAGCATAAGGCTTATTGGGCAATCCAAGAGCTCAACTTTGATTTCAAACTTGCTGGTGAGAAGAGGTTATTTGATATTATCTCATTTGATGAATGGAGAGCTCAGGCATATGAAAATGCCAAGTTGTTCAAAGAAATAGTTAAGAGGTGGCATGATAAAAGGATACAAAAACGTGAGTTCAATGTAGGTGATTATGTCTTGCTATACAATTCTCGTTTAAGATTTTTTGCACGCAAGCTTCTCTCTAAATGGGAAGGTCCTTACATTGTTGAGGAAGTATATTGTTCCGGTGCCATCAAGATCAACAACATGGAAGGTAATTTTCCGAGAGTGGTAAATGGGCAAAGAATCAAGCATTATATCTCAGGCACTCCCATAAATGTTGAAAGCAATGTTATTAATACCATAACTCCGGAGGAGTACATAAGGGATATTTGTCAGCCTGTTTCATACTCCAAAAATGAAGAGGTATGTGATTCGGTAAGTAAACCAACTCCAAAACTTTTCCAGTAGCAATTTTTTTCCGTTTTGTAATTTTTAGAAAAATAGAAAAATTTAAAGTAGTCCGGAAAGCGCACGAGGAGGCGACAAGCCTGCCAGGCGTGGCGTACCCCCTTGGCCGCGCGTGGGTGGCTTGTGGGCACCTCGTGTGCCTCCCGGACTCCGTTTTCTTGCGGAGCACTCCTTTTGGTCGGGAAAAAATCGTTATATATTCTCCCAGAAGGTCTGACCCTTATATCATGCAAATATCCTTTGTTTTCGTTTCGAGCCTGTTTCTGCCGCAAATTTAGGGCAAGATGTCTTCTCAAGATTCAGAGGGGGAGAGCTATGTGGCCGATTACCTTGCTAACCCCAAGGTCTATGGGGACTTGGATCATTATGGTTGGACCACTGATGAGGAAGAAGATTATGATCCCAAGGGGAAGGAAGGAACAAGTTCCGATGAAGAGGAGGCTCCTCTACCCCAACCTGGAGACACACATGTGGAATTCAAGAAGTCGAGCCTCCCTGACTCAAGGAAGAAGCCTAAGATTTTGTTTATCCCTTCTTGTCTTTTGCAGGAGAGTAAGCAAGAAATATGCCAAAGGATGTTGAGGCTTGCAGAGGAAATTAACGATCTGAAGGAGCAGAATTTTGTGCTCAAGAGGAAATTAAACAAGCTCAAGACCTTTGCAACAACTCCACCACCATCACCTTCGAAGGAAGACAACTAAGCACAGGTATGGGCAATCCCCTTGGCTTGTGCCAAGCTTGGGGGAGTTGCCCCAGTATCGTATCACCATCACATCTTTTGCCTTTACCTTTTCTTAGTTCGTTCCTTTTGGTTTATCTTTTTCTAGTAGAATAAAGTTTTTAGTTTGTTCTAGGTTTGAGTTTTGCTTTGTGTCACCCCCAATGTATTCGAGCTCGTGAGTCATCTAATAAAGAGTGTTTTAGCTAAGGGCCTTGCTTCATGCCATGATCTAAAGAAAAGAATAATAAGAGAACAAAAGCATGAAAGATCATGTAATGATCTTATGGGAAGTGATGGCTTCACATATAAAAACAATGATGATTGAAACTTGTTGTGGGTGAATAAACATAGACCTTGGTCATTGTTGCAATTAATAGGAAGTAATAAAGAAGGAGAGGTTCACATATAAATATATCATCTTGGGCACCATCTATGAGTGTGAACACTCATTAAACTATTACATGCTTAGAAGTAGATGTTGGACAAGGAAGACAACATAATTAATTATGTTTGCTTGGTTCCGAACAATGTTATATGACTAGAGATCCCTTAGCATGTGATGATTGCTTCCACCTCAAATCAGCCAAAACTTCCTCACAAAGTAGAGATACTACTTGTGCATCCATAAACCCTCAACCCAGTTTTCCATGAGAGTCCACCATACCTGCCTATGGATTGAGAGTCCACCATACCTGTCATCGGTGCAAGCAATAAAAATTGCTCCCTAAATATGTTTGATCTAATAGTGTGTGGAAAATAAGCTTTGTACGAACCTGTGATGAGGAACACATAAAAGCGACAGACTGCATAATAAAGTTCTTTATCACAGGAGGCAATATAAAGTGACGTTCCATCAGACTAACAGGTCACACATCCAAACCTCAAAAGCGCATGACAACCTATGTTTCCCTCTGCGAAGGGCCTATCTTGTACCTTCACTTTTTGTCCTTAAAAGAGTCTTGGTGATCGACACCAATTCCTTATTTCGCCTTTATCTTGGCTAATGTCATGTTCTAGGCAAAGATATGTATTCATATGTCCACTTGGAAGTAAGTATTCATGAATTATTATTGTTCACATTACCCTTGAGGTAAGTAGTTGGGAGGCAAAACTATAAGCCCCTATCTTTCTCTATGTCCAACTGAAACTTTGATCTCATGAGTACCACGTGAGTTTTAGCAATTATAGAAGATGAAAGGATGATTGAGTATGTGGATTTGCTTTACAAGCTCTTATTTGACTCTTTCCGATGTTATGATAAATTGCAATTGCTTCAATGACTAAAGGCTATTGGTTGTTAATTGTCATTAAGGTTGATGATCCATACTTTACTTTGTGAAGGAATTGTCACTTTAGCATAAGAGATTATATGACGATATTGCTATTCTAATTATGATCATGATGCGTGCATGTCATTTGTTTTACCGACACCTCTATCTCTAAACGTGTGGGCATATTTATTGATCTTGGCTTCCTCTTGAGGACAAGCGAGGTCTAAGCTTGGGGGAGTTGATACGTCCATTTTACATCATGCTTTCATGTTGATATTTACGCTTTATGGCCTGTTATTACACTTCACGGTACAATACTTATGCCTTCTCTCTTATTTTATAAGGTTTACATGAAGAGGGAGAATGACGACAACTGGAATTCTGGTCTAAAAAAGGAGCAAGTTTGAGATACCTATTCTGTGCAACTCCAAAAGCCGTGAAAATCAACGAGGAAATATTTTGGAATTTATAAAAAATACTGGGCGGAAGAAGAACCAAAGGGGAGCCACCAGGAGGTCGCGCCTAGGTGGCTTGTGGGCCCCCTGTGGCCCCTCTGGCTCCCATCTTTTGCTATAAGGAGGGTTTCGTTCTAGAAAAAATCAAGAGGAGGCTTTCGGGAGGAATCGCCGCCGCCACGAGGCGGAACTTGAGCAGAACTAATCTAGAGCTCCGGCAGGGCCGTCCTGCCGGGGAAACTTCCCACCCGGAGGGGGAAATCATTGCCATTGTCATCACCAACACTCCTCTCATCAGAGGGGACTCGTCACCATCAACATCTTCATCAGCATCATCTCATCTCCAAACTTTAGTTCATCTCTTGTAACCAATCTCCGTCTCGCGACTCTGATTGGTACTTGTAAGGTTGCTAGTACTGTTAATTACTCTTTGTAGTTGATGCTAGTTGGATTACTCGGTGGAAGATTATATGTTCAGATCCTTGATACTATTCAATACCTCTCTGGTCATGAACATAATTACGCTTTGTGAGTAGTCACTTTTGTTCCTGAGGACATGGGATAAGTCTTGCTATAAGTAGTCATGTGAATTTGGTATTCGTTCAATATTTTGATGCGTTGTATGTTGTCTTTTCTCTAGTGGTGTTATGTGAACGGCGACTACATAACACTTCACCATTATTTGGGCCTAGAGGAAGGCATTGGGAAGTAATAAGTAGACGATGGGTTGCTAGAGTGACAGAAGCTTAAACCCTAGTTTATGCGTGGCTTCGTAAGGGGCTGATTTGGATCCACTAGTTTAATGCTATGGTTAGACTTTGTCTTAATTCTTCTTTTGTATTTGCGGATGCCTGCGAGAGGGGTTAATCATAAGTGGGATGTTTGTCCAAGTAAGGGCAGCACCCAAGCACCGGTTCACCCACATATCAAACTATCAAAGTAGCGAACGCGAATCATATGAACATAATGAAAACTAGCTTGACAAAAATTCCCTTGTGTCCTCGGTAGCGTTTGTCCTCTTATAAGAGTTTGTCCAGGCTTGTCCCTTGCTACAAAAGGGATTGGGCCACTTTGCTGCACCTTTGTTACTATGTTTACTTGCTACTTGCTACGAATCATCTTACCACACAATTATCTTTTACCGATAATTTCAGTGCTTGCAGAGAATACCTTGCTGAAAACCACTTGTCAGTTCCTTCTGGTCCTCGTCGCATCGACACTCTTACTTATCGAAAGGACTATGATAGATCCCCTACACTTGTGGGTCATCAATTGACAACCTCTCTGAACTTGTTGGGAGCAAAGTTATTTGTTGTGTGTGCAGGTCCACGTCTTATGCTAGCGCCAGAGCAGCGGACACCTACTTATTGATCCTCGGAGTCCTCCTGGTTCGATAAACCTTACAGTCCTTGTGTAAGGGAAATATTTTGTTGACTGCATCTCAACCTTACACTTGGGGTAACCAACGAGGGGCGAGAAGTATATCCATCAACTCGTCATCAATGATGTGCCAGCTTCTTCGGACGCCCTACCGGGATTCGCTCCCATATCCAAATCGAGAGGGGCTAGGCAGATCCACACATACCAGATTTTCTTCCGTCCTCTCGGTTGCGTCGTCAAGCTACAAAACATGTATTCATGATCACATGGAATAATTTAAAGCAACATGCATCAATAAAAAATAGTGATATATTCTCTTACGAATGATATAGGTAGGCGAGGGTGGCAGACCCCCATTTGTAACCTGCATCCCAGTCCTTTAGGAAGTCAAGTTACATCCATAGGGCACTGTTCCCTGAGCAGTTCTGAAACATGATCTCTGTGAGAAGATACCACGGGTAGGCCCTCGCGTACTGCTCCATCGTCTAGGGTTTGGCATCTTCCTGGCAATTTCAAGAGTGATCAAGGAGCCATACAAGTGGTACGTCGGATGTTCGGTTACCCTTAGCGGGGGGGTGTCCCCGCTGAGGGCGGTAACCCTATCCTGCCAGTTCTTCCTCTTCACTCGTCCATTGAGAGCACGACCCTGGATCGGTAGGGCCATAATCATCCGCCAATCCTAGAGGTTCACCGCCACCTCCCCACATGGAAGATGGAAAATGTGCATGTTTGGCCGCCATTGGTCTATCAAAGCTGTGAGAGCTAAGTGGATGAGTGTCGGCGGCTTACGCTTGAACTGTAGGACGAAACCGAACATTCGGGCTCTCTTGTAGAACGATGCGTAACGCTTGTCATACTCCATATTAACGGTCGTCCCATGAGCCCTCATCCACAGTGGCGGGAGCATCTATCAGAATGAAGACACAAATAATTAGTAACTTATTTTCATCGTTTTGAAATATTTGGTTCAAACATGGTAATTACCACTCCATTCTCAATGAAATGGGCACGATGACCCTTGTCGAACGCAGGGTCAAGCATGGTATACTTAGTCCCGATGTTCTCCAGAAGAGGTGGCCTCCTAAATAAAAATGTATAAACATAAACATTATAAGAATAAGCATAAAAATGTAACATTCACATGATTAATTCCTTCATATAAATTTCTCCAACAACATCCACTATACATGCATCACATCGTATGCATCACACCAAACCAAAAATATATATCACATGCATCATATATATCCACTATTAATCATCTGACATGCATCATACAATCTTTTTTTCAAAAACAAAAAACATGACCTAGGGTTGATCTTTTTTCCAAAAACAAAAAAAACATGAACTAGGGTTCCTCTTAAGCATATTTAACAAATATCATCCACTATACATCATGCACCACATCATATAAAAACAAAAATATGAGTTAATTTCGAAGAACATGCATCATATCATCATTTTAAAAAATATTAATAAAATAGTGTTCATCTTCACACTACCATTCCAACTATTGATTAGAGTTCATATCCAACCCAATAGAACATCTAGAATCAATCTAAAACAATCCTAGGCTACAAAAAAATCTAGTTCAAAAATAAGGGTGATTTCAAGAAAATAATGTGACGAACCAGAAACTATTTGACTAAAACTAATTGGAGGGATTGAAGGAGCTTGCTTTTCTCGTTTTGGGTCCATATCGATCCGCCAAAACGGTGAAGACGTGAACAAGATCCGAGGGAGGAGTGGAGGAGATGAGAGAGGGTGTGATACGAGTTCTTCCTCTCTTCTTGGCGGCTGAGAGGGGGAAATGGGGCTGGGGGCGGGCGGCTGGGCCGCTTATAACTGCTCATACCCTCCCGCCAGGGTGCTCAGCGGTAGGGTTACTCAAAGCACATATGTTCCCTTGGTGGTTTTTATAATTCATGACAACATACATTGTCTCTTGGAATGATATTTTTACCTAGTATATTTCAGATATAGTCCACAGAGGGGATTGGCTAAGGATTGTGAGGAGAATCCCCAAGGAAGGAAAGGAATAGGATTATCCAAGCTTCAAGATTCAAGCTTCAAGACTCTACATTTTAAATTTTGTGAGAAATCACACTTGAGTCCATCGGAAAGTCAATATTATTAAAAGGGGATTAGGTGGTTATGATGATCTGGTTCCTCAAGTGCTTAGAGATTAGCCACCAAAAATACCCATGAACTATCCCACAAATATTTTGTCCAAAATTCTAAATATCCAAAATTTGGTGCCACCAACAATTTCCATTCGGCCCTACCGAGTTTTGCCTCAGACAGACCCTATGCCAAACCCGAGCTTCTCGGTGACACCAAGGATGCTTTCGGTCTGACCTACACTGACCAACTCTATGTCTATCTGTTTCTAAGAATCAAAATTTCCAAGTTTTAGGAATTGGTGCCACCGAGTGGTAACTGCCTAGGCCAACCAAAATTGGACCCACCGAGATTCATATATCGGTCTCACCAAAACGCCAAAAGTTGCCACATTTTGCACTAGTCGGTGCAACCGAGTTTTTACTTCGGTTTCACCGAGTTGGGAAATAATTTTGCAGCTGTTGGATTTTTGGAGATACCTATATATACCCTTCCATCACCTCTCATTCGAAGAGTGTAACGCCCAAGATGTGACTCTATCCTTATTTTGGCGCGAGGACCTCGACAGGGATAGAAGCGCATCTCGTCGCTTTGCAAGAATGGATATCGTTACAAGTACATGTACAGAATAGAGGAGTATATGGAATTGGCTTACACTCGCTACAAGCTACATCTAGTTCACATCAATACAACAATATGCACTCATCATGAAGAAGAGCAGGGTCCGACTATAAACGAAAACAAGCGATAAAAGAACGACGTCCATCCTTGCTATCCCAGACTGCCGGCGTGGAACTCATCCTAGATCGATGATGAAGAAGAGGAAACTCTAAATAGCACAATCACCGTGCTCACGTCTTAATATCACTTTACATGCACCTGCAACTGGTGTTATAGTAATCTCTGAGCCACACGGACTCAGCAATATCATTTCCAAAGGTATCAAGACTAGCAAAGCTTAATGGGTGAGGTATGGTTAAGTAGTGAGGCTGCAGCAAGAGACTAAGCATTTATTTGAGGTGGCTAACTTACGAGTACAAGATTAAAAGAGGGGGATGATCTACACATAAACGGACGTAAACTAGTAATGATCAAATGACTGATCCTAAACACCTACTTACGTCAGACATAACCCCACTGTGTCCTCAGTCGGAGAAAGGAACTCACGAGAGAGACAGTCACGGTTACGCACAAAGTTGGCATATTTTAATTAAGCTTACCTCAAGTTATCTAGAACCGGATGTTAAACAAAGTTTCAAAGTTTGCCACATAACCGCGGGCACGACTTTTCGAAAGATCTAACCCTGCAGTGGTGCTCCAACTAGTCATCACAAATACCACAAGCCGCATAGAAAACCTCAATCACGAAACTCGTGATCTCCTCAGATTCCGTAGTGGAGAACCTCAACTCTGAGATAGCCCAAAGCATCACCGGAATCCCGATGCTCAAGATATTTCGTAAAAGGTAAAACAAGTCCAACAAGGCCGCTCGACGTGTCGACGAACCCGATAGGAGCCGCGTATCTCGTTCTCAGGCAACAACCGGATGGGACTAGCTATGAGTAAAACCATACCTCGAGTTGCCTCGCGGTGGCCCTGCAGGCAGCCCATTTTTGACCAATATTCATGAGGAGCACTAGCCTGGGGGTTGATTAAGTATCCTCGAGTTAATTACTCCCTATGCGTTTCATTAGTAATTAGGCAAATAGTAACAAAGTTGGGCCTTGCCAGACCAGTTTTAGACTTAAACGAATTATCAAGGGGTCCCCATAACAACCCCGATCGTGTTAGGAGCTCTCAAATCTGGAATATAACACCGGTAGCCAATACTAAGGTGGAAAAGGTGAAACAAAACACCAGGCTAGAAATCCAAGTCTTCACCTTTTACCAAGTATATGGGTGCAATTAATATGGTGATATAACAAGGAACCCATGTTATCACATGGAAGCAACTGAAGCTGCAACTAGCAACGCTAACACATGGTTAAGCAAGTGGTAACATAGCCAATCAGTGGTTTGCTAGGATGTAGAAGGTTGAAGGTTTCATGCCAATGTTGAGAGGCTGACATTTAACACATGGTAGGCAACGATACATAATGAAAGAGAAGAGACAACTAACATGGCATTGATAGTAATGGTATCTAGGGAAATGGTCATCTTGCCTGAGATCCCGCTTTGAAGAAGAACGAATCCGTGAAGCAAACGAACCGACGTAGTCGAACGGATCCTCACATTCCGACACACTTGAGGAACTCTATCCAGACGAAGCAAACCGGAAACAAGAATCAACACACGATATTCACCACGGCACATGCACGATATGATGCACAACCTAATATGATGCATGTCCATTTCAATTATGCAGGCATGGCATGGCAATTCACAACAATGAACACTACACATTAAGTGAAGCTCAATATGCAACTAGTTGCATATTGACGAAACTCCACATATGAATTATTTAGTTCACCCTCGTTTATGTACACGGCAATATTAAATGTTGTTTAAACATGGCAAGAGGTGAAGCATGTGATTCTACACATCATTCTAGTCCGTTAACCCATAAGAACATTGAACGGGGCTACGGTTAAAAGTAAATGCAACACATGATATTATGCCCTGAGTGCAACATGCATGCAATTTTATGAAAATACTGGCAAGAAGGATATGAAGCATGTGTCGCCATGGCGAACGAAAGGGAACCATGGCAGCAAAACAGAAACGATGCCACGCAACGTTTCGGTTCCGATAACTTGATGACATACCGGTCCAACGAATTGTGAGTGTGTGCGTTTCATGCCAAAGAATGATGGGGTGATCCCAATTACGGTGTTCTCATGTGCTAGGGTCACACAAAAGAGGTACAATGTGCAACTAACATGGCATCTACGAAACGGACAACATCGCCTCTCATACAACAATGCATTCATCCACGGGTATCATCTCGGCGGTTATACCTTTGAAGCGTGCGTTCGGGGTGGACCGAGTCGTTGCAGTGTAGATGTACATGGGTCGTCGTGGATGATACGTCCATTTAGCATCATGCTTTCATGTTGATATTTATTGCTTTTTGGGCTGTTATTACACTTCGAGGTACAATACTTATGCCTTTTCTCTCTTATTTTGCAAGGTTTACATGAAGAGAGAGAATGCCGGCAGCTGGAATTCTGGCCTGAAAAAGGAGCAAGTTTGAGATGCCTATTCTGCGCAACTCCAAAAGCCGTGAAAATCAACGTGGAATTTTTTGGGAATATATAAAAAATACTGGGCGAAAGAAGTACCAGAGGGGCGCCACCTGGAGACCACAAGCCTGCCAGGCCCGGCATGCCCCCGTGGCCGAGGCTGGAGGGCTTGTGGTCCCCCTGTTGCCCCTCCGACGCTCATCTTTGGCTATATGAAGGGTTTCGTCCGGAAAAAAATCAAGGGGGAACTTTTTCGTGGATTTGCCGCCGCCACGAGGCGGAACTTGAGCAGAACCAATCTAGAGCTCCGGCACGACGATCCTGTCGGGGAAACTTCCCTCCCGGAGGGGGAAATCGTCGCCATCGTCATCACCAACACTCCTCTCATCGGAGGGGACTCGTCACCATCAACATCTTCATCAGCACCATCTCATCTCCAAACCCTAGTTCATCACTTGTAACCAATCTCCGTCTCACGACTCTGATTGGTGCTTGTAAGGTTGCTAGTAGTGTTAATTACTCCTTATAGTTGATGCTAGTTGGATTATTTGGTGGAAGAGTTTATGTTCAAATCCTTGATGCTACTCATTACCTCTCTGGTCATGAATATGATTATGCTTTGTGAGTAGTTACTTTTGTTCCTGAGGACATGGGATAAGTCATGCTAATAGTAGTCATGTAAATTTGGTATTCGTTCAATATTTTCATGTGTAGTATGTTGTTTTTCCTCTAGTGGTGTTATGTGAACGTCGACTACATAACACTACACCATTATTTGGGCCTAGAGGAAGGCATTGGGAAGTAGTAAGTAGATGATGGGTTGCTAGAGTGACAGAAGCTTAAACCCTAGTTTATGCGTTGCTTCGTAAGGGGCTGATTTGGATCCACTAGTTTAATGCTATGGTTAGACTTTGTCTTAATTCTTGTTTCGTAGTTGCGGATGCTTGCCAAAGGGGTTAATCACAAGTGGGATGCTTGTCCAAGTAAGGGCAGTACCCAAGCGCCGGTCCACCCACATATCAAACTATCAAAGTAACGAACGTGAATCATATGAACATGATGAAAACTAGCATGACAGAAGTTCCCGTGTGTCCTCGGGAGCATTTTTCCTCCTGTAAGACTTTGTCCAGGCTTGTCCCTTGCTATAAAAGGGATTGGGACACTTTGCTGCACCGTTGCTACTTTTGGTACTTGTTGCTTGCTACGAATCATCTCACCATACAATCACTTGTTACCGATAATTTCAGTGCTTGCAGATATTACCTTGCTGAAAACCACTTGTCAGATCCTTCTGCTCCTCGTTGGGTTTGACACTCTTACTTATTGAAAGGACTACGATTGATCCCCTATACTTGTGGGTCATTAGTGGACGTCGTGGAAGTAGTCGTTCCCGCGATGGTAGTTGAAGTAGTGGTACACGGGTCTTCGGCGATGGTAGTTGTACACGGGTTGGATAGGGACTTGGAGAATCCACGAACTGCGGGGGCCGATAGTACTGGTTCCCGTAGTTGTTCATGTGTTGAAGCGTCAACCATGACGATTTCGAAGGGGTACACAACACTCCACGGGTGACGCATCCAAATGACCAACAACCAGCTGCATTTGAAGGCCGAGGGGTTCACAGATGGGGTGCTCGCGACTACAACAAGGCAGAGCAAAGGGGCTACTCGAGGCCATGGAGTTGGATGAGGCGGTCTTCGCGAGCAGTAGGCGGAGCGTGGTCGGCCTGTAGCATATCAACGACAGTAGGGTAGTCAGCTGCATCTGAGAGCAACGGCAGGACCGCACTGAGCGGGTGGCTCGCGGGCACTCGACAACACAGAGGTGCGGCACATGGATGGGATCTGTGAGGGGCCATGGCAGGAAGCAAGGAGAAGGAAATGGCGTGGAGGCGGGCGGCTAGCCGTGCGTGGCAAGCCAGGGCCCACGCAGCTAGAGGCCGAGGGCGAGGCATGGCCCAGGCGCTCCTGGCGGTCAACGCAGGCGGCTCTACTCGTCCTCCTGGCGAACGGGGCGAGGCAGCTCCGAGATGCAGAGGCTCCAAGGTGGAACAGCCTCCGGCGAGGGCCCGGCGAGAGGATCTGACAGATCCCGGGCAGAGGGACCTGTTCCCGGCGACGGAAGTTGCAGGGCCGGCGGGCAGATGCGGCAGGCGAGTGGGGAGCTCATTTGACGGGGCGAGGAGGTGGCCAGGCGAGCAGGAAACAGCGGGGCGGCACGGGGAGAAGGAGAACGGTGCGTGCTGGGGCTACGGGCGACGGGGTCGTCTTGGCTCGGGCGACGAGGTCGGCTGCGGGCGCTCCAGCTGTTGGATCAAGGCATGGCTCGATGCACGAGGTGGCTGATGAACACGATGGTTGGTTGCAGGAGGATCATCGATGGGTGGATGAATTTGGGTGGCTGACTTCGGCTTGTTGCGGGATCTGGGGGGATCCCGAGGTGGGTTATGTGGCTGGCGGCGGCTGGGAGGAGAGGATCGAGGTAGTGGCTAGGGTTAGGGTAGGCTTGATCCAGAATCGCATATAAATAGCCCCTATTTTCTACATGGGTCTAATTAGAGCCCTCCAATATAAATCGAACGGCCGCTTAAAAATAGGCTAGGTGCTCCTATTGAAAAACGGATGACGGTTTGTGGCAAAAGGGGGTTGATCCGGATCCAACGGACACGACCGGCCGGTTCGGATCCGAGGGACATTCCGGACTAGGTGGCAGGTAGGTTGGTGCATTGTGCAGAGGAACTAACCTATCTACTTTTCTGAACTCTTCTGCCCTTGTTTTGGACACTAACTTGCATGATTTGAATGGAACTAACCCGGACTAACGCTGTTTTCAGCAGAATTGCCATGGTGTTTTTTTGTGTGCAGAAATAAAAGTTTTCAAAATGACCTGAAAATTTACGGAGAATTTTTCTGGAATAAAAGAAAAATACATGCGCAAAGATCCACCGGAGGGGACGTGCCAGTGGGCCACAAGCCCACAGGCCGCGACCACCCCCTAGGCCGCGCCATGAGGGCTTGTGGGGCCCACGTGGCACCAACGCCCCCAAACTCAGCTCTATATCTTCCGTCTCACCCGGAAAAAAATCAGAGAGAAGGTTTCATCGCGTTTTACAATATGGAGGCGCCGCCACCTCCTGTTCTTCATCTCGAGGGCAGATCTGGAGTCCGTTTCGGGCTCCGGACAGGGGAAATCGTCGCCATCGTAATCATCAACCTTCCTCCATCGACAATTCCTTGATGCTCTTCACCGTTTGTGAGTAATCTCATCGTATGCTTGCTGGACGGATATGACTTGGATGAGATCTATCATGTAATCGAGTTAGTTTTGACGGGGATTGATCCCTAATATACACTATGTTCTAGATTGATGTTGCTACTACTTGGCTATGCTTAATGCTTGTCACTAGGGCCCGAGTGCCATGATTTCAGATCTGAACCTATTATGTTGTCGCCAATATATGTCTGTTTTAGATCCTATCTTGCAAGTTGTAGTCACCTACTTTGTGTTATGACCCGGCAACCCCGGAGTGACAATAGCCGGAACCACTCCCGGAGATGACCATAGTATGAGGAGTTCATGTATTCACCACGTGTTAATGCGTTGGTCCGGTTCTTTATTAAAAGGAGAACCTTAATATCCCGTAGTTTCCATTAGGACCCCGCTGCCACGAGAGGGATGGACAATAGATGCCATGCAAGTTCTTTTCCCTAAGCACTATGACTACATACGGAATACATGCCTACATTAGATTGACGAATGGGAGCTAGTTACTTATCTCTCCGTGTTATAGCTGTTACACGATGAATCACATCCGTAACACTCATCCATCACCGATCCACTGCCTACGAGTCTTTTAGTACTCGTCCTTGCTACGTTACTTTGTCCAGGCTTGTCCCTTGCTACAAAAGGGATTGGGCCACTTTGCAACTACAGTTGCTACTACTGTTACTCTGTTGCTATTGTTGTTCCTTGCTACTTTGTTGTTACTTGTTGCAAGACTTTTTCGACACCGTTGCCGGGGAAGAATAGTTCCCCGTCCACGTGCAACTTACTGGCGCCATTCATACAACAGTTAGGAATAGTCTGCCATCAACATATCTGTTTCTCACACCGTTGCTATCATACTACTTTGCTACTGATACTTTACTTGCACACACTAATCTTTCAGGTGTGGTTGAATCTGACAAACTCAGCCGCTAATACTTGAGAATATTCTTTCGCTTCCCCTTGTGGCGAATCAATAAATTTGGGTTGAATAATCTACCCTCGAAAATTGTGGCGATCCCCTACAGTTGTGGGTTATCAAGACCTTTTTCTGGCGCCGTTGCCGGGGAAGCACAGTTATATTCTCTGTGTCACTTAGGATTGACGTATATTGGTCACTATGAGGAATCTGAAAGATCCAAGAACTAAAATCTTGCCTTCCACTACGAGGAGAGGTAAGGAACTGCCATCTAGCTCTGCACTTGATTCACCTTTAGTTTTGAGTAAGTTTGCGACATCACCTCCTGCTAGAAATCTTGATATGTCGCCTGTGCTTGATGATGCTACTTCTGCTGCCCATCATGCTATGCTTGATACTATGCATGATGATGCTATGCTTGATACTATGCCTGTTGATGCTATGCTTGATACTATGCCTGATGATGCTATGCTTGATACTCCTTTTCCACTAGGTGCATTCCTTGATGCACAAATTGCTAGAGTTGCTGCTAGATGTGATGATACTTCTGAAACTCATGATACTATTGAAGTAGAACCTGCTACTATGCATGAATTGCCTGTTATGCCTAATTCGCACTATGTTATGGAGGCAGAGATAGTTGAGGACTTTCTTGCGTGTAAGGATAGCTATGATGTTGAGAAACTACTGCGCAAGTGGAAAGAAAAATCTTTGAACGCTAGGATGAGATACGACCCGAAGTTTGCAACTTCGCCTATCTTTGTGACCGATAAGGATTATGAATTCTCTGTCGATCTTGAGTTAATCACTCTGGACGAACCTAATCCTTTTCACGGTTACGAGTCTGAAACGGTTGTAGCCCATCTTACCAAACTGCACGATATAGCCACCCTATTCACTAGTGAGGAAAAGATCTGCTACTACTATATCCTCAAGCTGTTTCCTTTCTCGCTAAAGGATGATGCTAAGACCTGGTTCACTTCTCTTGCTCCTGGTTGTGTTCATAGCCCCCAAGATATGGTCTACTACTTCTCTGAGAAATATTTCCCTGCCCATAAGAAGCAAGTTGCCTTGTGGGAAATATACAACTTTGCTCAAGCTGAAGAAGAGAGTCTCCCACAAGCTTGGGGGAGGCTCATCCATCTATTGAATGCTTTGCCTGATCACCCTCTTGAGAAGAATGAAATACTTGATATCATCTATAATGGATTTTCTTATGCTTCCAAAGACCACCTAGATAGTTGGCTTGGTTGTGTTTTTAGGTAACGAACCGTAGAACAAGCTGAGATTCTACTGAATAACATCTTGTGCAATGATAATGCTTGGACTATTCCCGAACCACCTCCTAAGCCAACTCCGAAGAAAATAGGTATTCTATTCCTCACTCCTGAAGATATGCAAGAAGCCAAGAAATCTATGGGAGAGAAAGGCATTAAATCTAAAGATGTCAAAAATCTACCACCTATCGAAGAGATCCATGGTCTTGATAACCCGATACAGGTAGTAGAAGTAAATTCTCTGCGTAGGTTTGATGAGAGTGATATTCCTTTTGATAAACCTGCTAGCTTATGCATGGATGAATTTGATAACTTTGTTGCCAAACAACAAAACTTCAATAATTATGTTAGCAGACAATTGGAACAGAATGCTCGTATTCTTAGTCATTTAAGTGCTTGTGTGGACAGAAATGTCAATGATCTTAAGCTTCTGAGTAAGCATGCCTCTATGGTTACTACTCAGGTAGAACAAGTACTTAATGCTCAGAATGACTTGCTCAACGAGTTGAATGACAATTCTGTCAGAGTCGTTACTAGAGGCGGTAGAATGACCCAGGAACCTTTGTATCATGAGGGTCATCCGAATCGGGTTGAACAAGATTCTCAAGGAGTTAGCACTGATGCACCTAGTCATCCTAGAAAGAAGAAGAAAGATGATAGGAACATGCATGCTAGCAACCCTCTTGTTGCTACACCTGAGAGTCCAAAAGATGCCTCCATCTCTGATGCCGAAACACAATCTGGTGATGAACATGAGCCTAATGATAATATCAATAGTGATGTTCATGAATATGCTCAACCTAGCAATGAAAAGGATGTGGAGATTGAACGTGTTAATCTTGATAACCCACAGCCTAAGACTAAGAGATAAGATACGAATGACTTCACTTCTAGGAAGCATGGTAAAGAAAGGGAGTCATGGGTTCAGAAACCCATGCCCTTTCCTCCCAAACCATCCAAGAAAAAGGATGATGAGGATTTTGAGCGATTCGTTGAAATGATCAGACCTATCTTTCTGCAAATGCGTCTGACAAATATGCTCAAAATGTCTCTGTATGCTAAGTACATGAAAGATATTGTGACTAATAAGAGGAGGATACCTGAGGTTGAGATTTCCACCATGCTTGCTAATTATACCTTCAAGGGTGGAACTCCCAAGAAACTAGGTGATCCCGGTGTGCCCACTATACCTTGCTCCATTAAAGGCAACTACGTTAGATCTGTGTTATGCGACCTTGGAGCCGGTGTTAGTGTTATGCCTCTCTCTCTTTATCGTAGACTTGAACTGGATAAGTTGACACCCACTGAAATCTCTCTGCAAATGGCCGACAAATCAACTGCTTTCCCTATTGGCATTTGCGAGGATGTGCCTGTTGTGGTTGCCAACGTCACCATCTTAACAGACTTTGTTATCTTGGATATTCCTGAGGACGATGCCATGGTGGTCATCCTCGGAAGACCCTTTTTAAACACTGTAGGGGCTGTTATAGACTGCAACAAAGGCAATGTCACTTTCCATGTCCATGGTAATGATCATACGGTGCACTTTCCGAAGAAACAATATCGAGTACATTGCATCAGTGCTATCAAAAAACTTCATTGATTCTTATTGGGAGCTTTGAATGCCCTATTCCTCGTGTCAAGATGAAGTATGATTTGCTTGTTGGGGAGATTCACATACCCATTGAGGTGACCTAGTGGCTATTCAAGAATTCTTCGTTCTCTTTTGGCGATTCAAAAAGGTTTGTCAAAGAGGCTTGATCAACCTCACTGACGGATTTCTTTCGATGACCATGAGATGGATGAATCGAGGAGTCACAAACCTCTGTTCCAAGCTTTCACCTTCGGTTGCTTAGAAGAAAAATTATAGATTTAGTTTAGTTTTCCTTGTTTTCTGTTTTAGCGTCCGGTAGAAAAGTACCCCGAAAATAAAAGTTCTCCGAACGTCCTGAAAATCAAGTCTGATTTTTTCTGGAATTTTTGAAAAATTCTGAGACAAAGAGCTTGTCTGGGGGCCACACCAGTGGGCCACAAGCCCTAGGGGCACGGGCACCCCCTGGCCGCGCCACCTAGGCTTGTGGGTCCATAGACACCCCCTCCACTCATTCTTGCTCTCATCTGGTTCTCCTACCTCCAGAAAAAATCATTTCGCAGCTCAAACCCGTGTTCTTGCTCCTCTTGCTGGGATTTTCGATCTTTTTGCTCAAATCACCGTTCTCCGAACTGTTTTGGGGAAATTACTCCTTGGTAAGTGACTCCTCCATTGGTCCAATTAGTTTTTGCTCTAGTGCCTTATACTTCGCGTATTTTTGCTGCCTTGGTGACCATGTTCTTGAGCTTTGCATGCTGATTTTAGCTGGTCCCAAGTAGTTTTAATGCGTAATATGGCCTCTAGGCACTTGTGGGAGTAGTTGCTACAAGTTTCGTTGGTTCTTATTCACTTTCCCTTAGAAGTCACTAAAAGTTCAGAAATTTTCAGAGATAGAAAAGGGAAAAGATGAGGAGGTTCTTAAGAGGCTCTTCAAGCCGTGACCCCAAGGATGATGGGAGTGAGAAGAAGCCCAAGTATTTGGTCCCTCGAGTCACAAAAGTTCGAGCGTGCGAGTGGCCAAGGGATGTGTTCTTACGCGTCGCTGGAATTTATGAGGACTTTTATCACTTGGTGGAAAACGCAGGCCTTATCGCCTTCGTTGAAGATAAGTGTGCGCAATACCTCCTCCTCACTAATATCTTCGTACAAAGCTTTAACTTCTATCCGAGGAAGAATCCTCCTATGGTTGAGTTCAAACTTTATGATATCCCCCAGCGCATGTCACTCCAAGATTTTTGCAATGTTTGCAAATTACCTTACGTTGGGGATATTCCTGAACCTCGTCCACGGGACTTGGAAGCTTTCATCGGTACAATTGATGTAGGAGAGGAGAGAGGAGTGTCTTGCGCTAGAGCTGCTAGCATACATTATCCCGTGCTTCGGTACTTCTCACTTTTTGTGGGAAAATGTTTGATTGGCCGTGGGAAGGCTGGGTCACTTAGTTCCCTAGATCTTGCGGTCTTGCGCGAAGCCCTTTATAACGATAAAACTTATAGCTTGGGCGCTATAGTAGCTCAACGGTTGAACCTGAACCGTTCTATAGGTGTTGTCTATGGAGGTATCTATGCTACCCATCTTGCCACACACTTTGAGATACCCATTAGACTAGAGGAGGAAGAAGAGGTTCTTCTTCCCGAGAGATATCTATATTACGATAGCATGGTTCGCCATGACTTTCTTGATAGAGATATAAGTAGAAGGATGATTTATAACCTGGTATTTAGTCAGGGTACTCGTGAGACTATTACTTTGCCTGCTCCTTCTTTGTTCAATCTTCATGCAGGCAGGTACATTATTATGCCCTCGAACATCTATGCATATTGGGGCTTAGCCCAACCACAGGTGCACGTGCCCGAGCCACCAGTCGAGTACCAGACATCAGTTTATCAGTGGGAGCCAGAGGAGTTCACACAGCAGTGGCATCCTTAGTCCACTCCGGAGTATCCCGGAGCTGGTTATTTCCGTCCTTGGGAGTAGACGAACTTAGGCCAAAAGCCAAAGCTTGGGGGAGTACGTGTTCTCACCGACTTTACATTCTTTCTTATGCTTTAAATTTGTTAGTTCTTTTGCTTGTTGGGAGCTTTCCCGTGTAAATAGTTTTCTTTTTCTTTGGGTCAAGGTAGAAGACCATTGTCACAATGTTTAGTGGCTCTTGCATGCATACTTGTTTAGCTTTCAAAGAGCCATATTACTTTGTATTCTCCTTTGTGTTTGCCTGCAGATTCCAACTTTAGTCCAATGCACGAGCACGCTTATTATTGTTCACATTGTTCGATCGTGCAAGTGAAAGGAAATAATGACGATATATGATGAAGTGACTGAGCCTGGAAAAGTTGGTATGAACTCGATCTATTTTGCTTTTGTAAATATGACTAGCTCATCATGCCTTATTCAGCTTTGTTGTTAGAGAAACATGTTTGCAATGACAACTTAGAGATCATAGTTGCTTATGCCATGCTTACTTAGCTAGGAGCTTATAATGGTTTGTCTTAGATGCCCACATGAATGTTGAGATGACTATGATGTAGTATGATAGGATGGTATCCTCCTTTGAATGATTCAAGTGGCTTGACTTGGCACATGTTCATGCATGTAGTTGAAACAAAATCAACATAGCCTCTATGATGTTCATGTTCATGGTGATTTATGTCCTACTCATGCTTGCACTCAATGTTAGTTAATCTCAATGCATTTTGATGACTGTTGTTGCTCTCTAGTTGGTCGCTTCCCAGTCTTTTGCTAGCCTTCACTTGTACTAAGCGGGAATACTGCTTGTGCATCCACTTCCCTGAACCCAAAGTTGTTCCATATGAGTCCACCATACCTACCTATATGCGGTATCTACCTGCCGTTCCAAGTAAATTTGCATGTGCCATTCTCTAAATCTTCAAGAAATAATCTGTTTTGCATGCCCGAACCGCTCATGTGGTGACAGGGGGCTATTGGTATCTTCCATGCTAGGAGTGTTATCCTCAATATGTGTTTATTCACAATCATTCACGAGAAAGGGGCCAATAATTGGAATTCCCAATTCCATGCTCAAATCAAAAAGATAATTGCAAACAAAACTCCCCCAGGATTGATGTTGGTATGGACGGTACCCGAGGATTCGGCTAGCCGTGGAGTGTGATTGATTGGTGGTGGGGGAGTCCAAACTTTACTTTTCTGTTTGGGAACCGCCTATAGCATGTGTAGCGTGGAAGATGTTGAGAACTCTTAATCATTGTGTTGACAATGAAAGCATGCCACCCAAAATTATTATCTCTGTTTTCAAAGCTTGAGCTCTGGCACCTCTGCAAATCAATGCTTCCCTCTATGAAGGGCCTGTCTATTTATGTTCCTGTTGAGTCATCCTCCTCTTACAAAAGCACCAATTAGAGAGCACCTCTGTCATTTTTATGCTTTGCTTTTAACTATGTTGAGTATGACTATGACTGGATCTTCATTGCCTTGAGTTACAATGTTTAGTTAGCCCTTGGTCTTTGAAGGTGCTCTACATTTATGTTTTGCGGTCTCAGAAAGAGCTAGCGGGATACCATCTATTCGTACTGCTTCATATTGTTTTGATTGAAGTGTTGACATTTGAGTTTTGTTATTATTTGCTCGCTAGCTGATTGTGCCATTGATATGAGTTTACCGTGAGACCTAGATGCCATTTGCTTTTGTGGTTTGCTTGTGATCTTGCTGAAATTCTGGTTTTGAGTTAGACATAGTTGCAACCACAAGATCAAACAGAGTTCGTCAAAGTTTTTCTTTTTCCTCTTTCAGTTTATCAATTGAATTGCTTGAGGACAAGCAAGGATTTAAGCTTGGGGGAGTTGATACATCTCCAACGTATCTACTTTTCCGAACTCTTTTGCCCTTGTTTTGGACTCTAACTTGCATGATTTGAATGGAACTAACCCGGACTAACGTTGTTTTCAGTAGAATTGCCGTGGTGTTGTTTTTGTGCTGAAATAAAAGTTCTCGGAATGTCCTAAAAATTTACGGAGAATTTTTCTGGAATAAAAGTAAAATACATGCGCAAAGATCCACTAGAGGGGGCGTGCCGGTGGGCCAGAAGCCCACAGGCCGCGGCCACCCCCCTAGGTCGCGCCGTGAGGGCTTGTGGGGCCCACGTGGCACCACCGCCCCCAAACTCAGCTCTATATCTTCCATCTCGCCCAGAAAAAATCACAGAGAAGGCTTCATCGCGTTTTACGATACGGAGGCGCCACCACCTCCTGTTCTTCATCTGGAGGGCAGATCTGGAGTCTGTTCCGGGCTCCGGAGAGGGGAAATCGTCGCCATCGTCATCATCAACCTTCCTCCATCGACAATTCCATGATGCTCTTCACCGTTCGTGAGTAATCTCATCGTAGGCTTGCTGGACGGTGATGAGTTGGATGAGATCTATCATGTAATCGAGTTAGTTTTGACGGGGATTGATCCCTAGTATCCACTATGCTCTAGATTGATGTTGCTACTACTTGGCTATGCTTAATGCTTGTCACTAGGGCCCAAGTGCCATGATTTCCAATCTGAACTTATTATGTTGTCGCCAATAAATGTGTGTTTTAGATCCTATCTTGCAAGTTGTAATCACCTACTATGTGTTATGACCCGGCAACCCCGGAGTGACAATAGCCGGAACCACTCCCGGAGATGACCATAGTATGAGGAGTTCATGTATTCACCACGTGTTAATGCGTTGGTCCGGTTCTTTATTGAAAGGAGAACGTTAATATCCCGTAGTTTCCATTAGGACCCCACTGCCACGGGAGGGATGGACAATAGATGTCATGCAAGTTCTTTTCCCTAAGCATGTATGAGTACATACGGAATACATGCCTACATTAGATTGACGAACGGGAGGTAGTTACTTATCTCTCTGTGTTATAGTTGTTACATGATGAATCACATCCGTCACACTCATCCATCACCGATCCACTGCCTACAAGTCTTTTACTACTCGTCCTTGCTACGTTACTTTGTCCAGGCTTGTCCCTTGCTACAAAAGGGATTGGGCCACTTTGCTACTACTGTTGCTACTGTTGTTACTCTGTTGCTACTTTGCTATTACTTGTTGCAAGACTTTTTCGACACCGTTGCCAGGGAAGAATAGTTCCCCGTCCACGTGCAACTTACTGGCGCCATTGATACAACAGTTAGGAATAGTCTGCCGTCAACAGATCTGTTTCTGACACCGTTGCTATCATACTACTTTGCTACAGATACTTTGCTTGCAGACACTAATCTTTCAGGTGTGGTTGAATCTGACAAACTCAGCTGCTAGTACTTGAGAATATTCTTTCTCTTCCCCTTGTGGTGAATCAATAAATTTGGGTTGAATACTCTACCCTCAAAAACTTTTGCGATCCCCTACGCTTGTGGGTTATCAAGGGGCTAGGCGGAGATGGGAGGGAAAATGGGCAACCCAACGATAGAGTCTAAAACAACTAAAGACGTCCGATGAAGGGCCGCCTATAGTGCCACTATAGGTTTAATGGTTCGGGTAACAAACGAACTCCGATTGCGACGAAAATTGACAGGCGGCCTACCTACACTCTATTAAGATCGCACGCCAAGTTTCAACCCAATCCGAGAATATTTGATACACAGTTTCACAAACAATATTTAAGTGATGTCGTGGGCACGTGGTTGGTCTCAAAACAGTCAACGACAAATCGTAGAGAACCGGCAGCTAATAACGGATGCAAGTTTTGAAAACTGGTGGCAACGGAGTGCCGATGCAATGCGGATGATGCAAATGATGCGATGATGAGTGCGACGAACAAATAATCACAGGGCGGCAACAGAATAAAAAGGGGAATCTTCTAGAGCGTTGGTCTCGGGCTTTTACAAAGAGCAAGCACTCAGAACGAACCAACACTTGCCCCCTTCATTTTCCTGAGAGAGAGACACCTACTCATGTGTCGAGAGCAAGATATTCCATTCGTACAATATGAATCTTGATTTCTAGCCTCCCCAAGTTGCTTTCCACCCAATCAATCTCTTCTACCCAAGCAAAATATGTGAGAGAGTGATTGAGTGTTGAGGATACTATCTTTTGAAGCACAAGAGCAAGGAATTCATCATACTATCACATCTATTACCTTTTGGACAGTGGTGTCGCCTAGATTGGTTAGGTGTCACTTGGGAGCCTCCTACTTCGTGTTGTGAAGTTGAACCAAGAAGTTCGTACGGGCAAGGAGATCACCTACTTGGTGAAGATCTACCTCGAGTGAGGCTACTCCTTCGTGGACGTAAGTCATGGTGGAATAGACAAGGTTGCTTCTTCATGGACCCCTTATGGGTCTATCCCTTCATGGACTCGTGCAGCCGTTATCCTCCATGCGTTGAAGTCTCTGTCAACGTGGACGTACGATAGCACCACCTATCGAAACCATGTCAAAAATCACTGTGTCAATCTTTACGTTTGATCTTCCTAAAATCTACTCCTTACTTTACATGTGCATGTCTTTACTATTCGTTGCTATACTCGTAGACTTGCCTGTGTAGGGTGTGTTTGACTTGCTATAATTTCTAAAATTTGGCAATCATTAAAATTGGGAAATGCTAGGTTTTAACTTGTCAAGTAGTCTATTCACCCCCCCTTTAGACATCCCTTCTAGTGATCCCATAGTTACAGAGCCTATCGACAGGTCCTATGGCGGTGGGGTGGGACGGAGGGGGATGACAACCATTTAGGGCTGGTCACGTGGATTAGTCACCTACCGTCGGGGTATCTAGTGGTAGGCTATGTTCCCCAACCGCCATAGACCCTGGCGGTAGGAAAAGGGGTCAGATCCTGAATTTTTTTGCAACCGGGGTTAGATCTTGAAAATCTTCTTCAAAAGGGTTAAAACACAAAATTTTGCCATGCTTGAACAACACAAAGAGATGAAGTGAAGACCGACAAAAACAAGACAGCTCGAACGGAGTGACAGGGGCACACTGTTCTTTGGATAGAAAAAAGAAAGGAGCCGCTCCCTACCGTCATCATTTTTGGTGGTACCGTCAAAGACGCTGGCGACAGAGTATTATTCCTTTTAAATGGATATGATGGCATAGTTAAATTCTATCGTCATAGATCAGGGTGATAGGCCGTGTCACCCTACCGACTACCGCCAAGGTCTAGGGTGTTACAAAAAGGTTCAGATCATGATTGTTTTTGAAACCGGGATAGATCATGCTTAAGTTACAAGGAGGAGATGATGTCGAGGTGGTCGCCGCGGAGGAGCAGAAGACGCAGATTTTCCTTGGTCGCATGATGGGCTGGCCCTACGACGGTGGCTCGCTGGTTCCTACCACGGGCAACGGATGCAAAATTGCAAATGTACTAAACCCCCGACAAGAATTTCCGGACGAAATGTTTGTTGGAAGATTAGGCAAGTTCACGATTAATTCCAATAAATAATTCATGACTAGAACAGAAGATAGCATGCAACACTCTATCAATCTAGAAGAGGAACCGAACATGCATATCATCACCGCACATGAAGTAGAAGCTCCAACAAAGAACATTAACAGATTATGACTAAAGTACTATTCGTTAGTTGCAACAGCAACGACTATTATGACGATGATGTTGGTGACGCTCTTTTGTTGATGGCGATGAAGACGACGATGGGTAGCATCGCCTATCTTGGACGGTAGACGACCCGTGGTGAAGGATTTGAGCGGTCGCGCAAAGCGCTTCCCAAAAACCTAATTCGTCCTCTCCCTGTGCAGGATCCCAAAGACGAACGGTTCCGGAGACCTACCCTCTCGCACACGGATGCACGTCGGTGTTCGAGATGAGGTAGACTACAACTGCGGCGAAAGTGGTGAGACGATGCAAAACCCTAGATGTTGTTCGGTGTGTCTTTGACCGACCACGGTAAGCAGTATATATAGGAGGATGAAGGTCGGTTCCGTGTCGCGATCACGTCTCAAACCGACTTGGTTTCCAAGTCGTATACTTACCGGACAAGAAATTCTCAACTTGTCTGCCAAGACATATAAATAAAATGACAAAATTAAGTGATACGTCTCCAACGTATCTACTTTTCCAAACTCTTTTGCCCTTGTTTTGGACTCTAATTTGCATGATGTGAATGAAACTAACCCGGACTGATGTTGTTTTCAGCAGAACTGCTATGGTGTTGTTTTTGTGCAGAAATAGAAGTTCTCGGAATGACCTGGAAACTTACGAGGATTTTTTATGGAATATATAAAAAATATCAGAGAAAGAATCAACTGAAGATACGCTGCCAGTGGGCCATGAGCCCTGCAGGTGCCCCTCCTAGGGCGCGCCTAGCACGCTCGTGGGGCTCACGTGGCTCCTCCGACTTCATCTCCAACTCTATATAACCTCTCTCGCCCAGGAAAAAAAATGAGAGAGAAGAGTTCATCGCGTTTCATGATACGGAGCCGCCGCCACCGCCTGTTCTTCCTTTGGAGGGCAGATCTGGAGTCCGTTCTAGGCTCCGGAGAGGGGAAATCGACGCCGTCGTCATCATCAACCATCCTCCATCACCAATTCCATGATGCTCTCCATCGTTAGTGAGTAATCTTATCGTAGGCTTGTGATATGTCTCCAACGTATCTATAATTTTTGATGGTTTCATGATATTATCTTGTCAAACTTTGGATGGTTTGCATGCGTTTTATTTATTTTTGGGACTAACTTATTAACTCAGTGCCAAGTGCCAGTTCCTGTTTTTTCCATGTTTTTACCCCTTTCAGAGGAGATTTTGAAACGGAGTCCAAACGGAAGAAAATCCCCGAAAAGATTTTTTTTTGAACGGAAGAAGATCGGAGAACTTGGGAGCCAAGCCAGAAGAGCCCCAGGGGCCCCACAAGCCCCCACCCCGCAGCCAGGGGAGCCGCGCCATCCAGGCTTGTGGGCCCCATGGAGGTCCCCTGACCTAGATCTTTCGCCTATATAATCCCATAAATTCCAAAAAAAGATCAAGAGACGATCGCAATTACTCTTCCGCCACCGCAAGCTTCTATCTCCGCAAGATCCCATCTGGGGCACGTCCTGGTGCCCTGTCGGAGGGGGGATTCAGACACGGAGGGCTTCTTCATCAACAACATGACCTCTCCTATGATGCGTGAGTAGTTCACCATAGACCTACGGGTCCATAGCTAGTAACTAGATGGCTTCTTCTCTCTCTTGGATCTTCAATACAAAGTTCTCCATGATCTTCATGGAGATCTATCCGATGTAACCTTCTTTTGCGGTGTGTATGTCGACATTCGATGAATTGTGGATTTATGATCAGATTATCAATGAATCTTATTTGAGTTTCTTCTAATCTCTCTTATGCATGATTTCATATCCTTGTAATTCTCTTCGAGTTGTGGGTTTTGTCTGGCCAACTAGATCTATGATTCTTGCAATGGGAGAAGTGCTTGGTTTTGGGTTCATACCGTGCGGTGACCTCACCCAGTGACAGAAGGGGTAGCGAGGCACGTATCGTGTTGTTGCCATCAAGGGTAAAAATATGGGGTTTTCATCATTGATTTGAGATTATCCCTCTACATCATGTAATCTTGCTTAAAGCGTTACTCTGTTCGTCATGAACACAATACACTAGATGCATGCTGGATAGCGGTCGATGTGTGGAGTAATAGTAGTAGATGTAGAAAGTATCGGCCTACTTGTCTCGGACGTGATGCCTATATGCATAATCATTGCCTTAGATATCGTCATGACTTTGCGTGGTTCTATTAATTGCTCGACAATAATTTGTTCACCCACCATGATACCTGCTATTTTGAGAGAAGCCTCTAGTGAACACTATGGCCCTCACGGTCTACTCCACGCCATATTTTTAGCCTTACACTTTTTACTTCATTGCACTTTCCGCCTTCGAATCTCACTTTGCAAACAATCTTGAAGGGATTGACAACCCCTTTGAAGCGTTGGGTGCAAGCTTGTTTGTGTTTGCGCAGGTACTCTAGACTTGACAAGACCCTCCTTCTGGATCGATACCTTGGTTCTCAAACTGAGGGAAAAACTTACTGCTCCTATGCTGCATCACCCTTTCCTCTTCAAGGGAAGAACCAACGCAAGCCCAGCCTCTGTCAACGTGTCAACTTCTGGCACTGTTGTCTGTGGGATAGCAGAAGAATTTCTAACATCGTTGTAGGGGAGGAAGATCAAGTCAAGAACTCATCAAAGTAGGTGTCGCAAACTCATCTCTTGCATTTACTTTGTTTGCCAGTTGCCTCTCGTTTTCCTCTCCCCCACTTCACCAATTTTCCTTTTTCGTTCGCCTTTTCGTTTGCCCTTTCATTCGCCCTTTTTCTCGCCTACTTTTTGTTTGCTTGTGTCCTTGCTTGGTTGCTGAAGTCACCATGAATGAAAACACCAAACTTTGTGACTTCTCGAATACTAATAATAATGATTTTATTAGTACTCCGACTGCTCCCGCCACTAGTGCGGAGTCATACGAAATCAATGTCGCTTTGCTGAATCTTGTTATGAAAAAGCAATTCTCTGGCCTTCCTAGTGAAGATGCCGCATCCCATCTCAATACCTTCATTGAGCTTTGCGATATGCAAAAGAAAAAAAGATGTGGATAATGACGTGATTAAATTGAAGCTTTTTCCTTTCTCGTTCCGAGATCGCGCAAAAACTTGGTTTTCTTCTTTGCCCAAAAAATAGTATCAATGCTCAGGATAAGTGCAAATATGCTTATATATCCAAGTATTTTCCGGCGGCTAAGATGATCTCTCTCCGTAATGATATCATGAATTTCAAGCAACTTGATGATGAGCATGTTGCACAAGCTTGGGAGAGAATGAAATTAATGATTAGAAATTGTCCCGCTCATGGCTTGAGTCTTTGGATGATTATTCAAATCTTTTACGCTGGCTTCAATTTCGCTTCTAGAAATATCTTGGACTCCGCCTCAGGTGGAACGTTCATGTAAATCACGTTAGGAGAAGCCACAAAGCTCTTAGACAACATCATGACGAACTACTCTCAGTGGCACACTGAAAGGTCACCTACTAGTAAGAAGGTACACGCTATAGAAGAAATTAACTCGTTAAGTGCTAAGATGGACGAGTTAATGAATTTGGTTGCTAGTAGAAGTGTTCCTTTGGATCCTAATGATATGCCTTTGTCTTCTTTGATTGAGAGTAGCAATGCTAGCTTGGACGTTAATTTTTTTGGTAGGAACAACTTTGGCAACAACAACGATTTTAGAGGAAACTATGTTCCTAGGCCTTTTCCTAGTAACTCCTCTAATAACTTTGGCAACTCCTACAACAATACTCATGGAAATTACAATAGATTACCCTCTGATCTAGAGAGTATCATCAAAGAGTTCATCAACTCTCAAAAGATTTTCAATGCGTTCATAGAGGAAAAACTACTCAAAATTGATGATTTGGCTAAGAGCGTGGATAGGATTTCTTGTGATGTTGATGCTTTGAAAGATAGATGTGCTCCTCCCAAAATCAACATGGATGAAACTTTGAAAGCTATGTGTGTTTCCATGATTGAGAGCCAAGAAAGAACCGCCCAAATTCGTGCTATACATGAATGCCTTAAAAAGGCGTGCTCTCGTGATTAACCTCTCTCAAGCATCATGCCATGGGAGGGTAGGACAAAAGATGTCATGCAAGTTCTTTTCCATAAGCATGTATGACCAAATACAGAACACATGCCTACATTACATTGACGAACTGGAGCTAGTTACATATCACCCTATGTTATAACTGTTACATGATGAATGCCATCCGACATAATTATCCATCACCGATCCATTGCCTACGAGCTTTTCCTATATTGGTCCTTGCTAAGTTACTTGACCGCTACTGCTGTCACACTTGCTATACGAATTACTACTGCTACTGTTACCACTGCTACCGTTACCATCATACTACTTTGCTACTAAAACTTTGCTGCAGATACTAAGTCTTTCAGGCGTGGTTGAATTGACAACTCAACTGCTAATACTCGAGAGTATTCTTTGGATCCCCTTGTGTCGAATCAATAAATTTGGGTTGAATACTCTACCCTCAAAAACGGTTGCGATCCCCTATACTTGTGGGTTATCAAGACCTTTTTCTGGCGCCGTTGCCGGGGAGCATAGCTCTATTCTCTGAGTCACTTGGGATTTACATTGGTTGATCACTATGAGGAATCCGAGAGATCCAAAAACGAAAGTCTTGCCCTAACCTACGAGGACAGGTAAGGAACTGCCATCTAGCTCTGCACTTGATTCACCTTCTGTTATGAGTAAATTTGCGACACCACCACCTACTAGTAATTCTGATATGTCGCCTATGCTTGATGATGCTACTTATGTTATCCATGACGCTTATGGTGATGCTTTGCTTGATAATGATATGCCACTGGGTGAATTTCTTGATGCACAAATTGCTAGACTTACTTCTGAATCTGATGATACTTCTGAAACTGATGAAATTATTGAAGTTGAACCTGTTGTGACACCTGTTAGACCTAGCTCTCCTAGATATGTATTGCCTAATATACCTAAGGGTTATGTTATGGAGGGAGAGGTAGCTGAATACTTTCTTGCTTGTAAGGATAGCTATGAACTTGAGAATTTATTACGCAAGTGGAAAGAAAAATCTCTGAATGCTAGAATGAAATATGATCCTAAGTTTGCTACTTCACCCATCTTTGTTACTGATAAGCATTATGAATTCTCTGTCGATCCTGAGTTAATCACTTTGGTTGAATCTGATCCTTTTCATGGTTATGAACCTGAAACTGTTGTAGCACATCTTACTAAATTGAATGATATAGACACCCTATTTACTAATGAGGAAAAAATTCGCTATTACTATATCCTTAAGTTGTTTCCTTTCTCACTAAAGGGTGATGCTAAAACTTGGACTTGGTTTACTTCTCTAGCTCCTGGTTGTGTGCATAGTCCCCGGGATATGATATACTACTTCTCAGAGAAATATTTTCCTGCCAATAACTTTGTGCAAATTGAAGAAGAGAGTCTCCCACAGGCTTGGGGGAGGCTTGTCCAGTTACTTAATGCTTTTCCTGATCACCCTGATGACCCACAAGTATAGGGGATATATCGTAGTCCTTTCGATAAGTAAGAGTATCGAACCCAACGAGGAGCAGAAGGATCTGACAAGTGGTTTTCAGCAAGGTAATCTCTGCCAGCACTGAAATTATCGGTAACAAGTAGTTGTGTGGTGAGATGATTCCTAGCAAGTAGCAAGTAACAAAAGTAACAACGATGCTGCAAAGTGGCCCAATCCCTTTTGTAGCAAGGGACAAGCGTGGACAAAGTCTTATAGGAGGTAAAACGCTCCCGAGGACACATGGGAATTTCTGTCAAGCTAGTTTTCATCATGTTCATATGATTCGCGTTCGTTACTTTGATAGTTTGATATGCGGGTGGACCGGCGCTTCGGTACTGCCCTTACATGGACAAGCATCCCACTTATGATTAACCTCTCTCGCAAGCATCCGCAACTATAAAAGAAGAATTAAGACAAAGTCTAACCATAGCATTAAACTAGTGGATCCAAATCAGCCCCTTACGAAGCAACGCATAAACTAGGGTTTAAGCTTGTGTCACTCTAGCAACCCATCATCTACTTACTACTTCCCAATGCCTTCCTCTAGGCCCAAATAATGGTGAAGTGTTATGTAGGCGACGTTTACATAACACCGCTAGAGGAAAAACAACATACTCCCTGTCCCATGTCCTCAGGAACAAAAGTACCTACTCACAAATTATCGAACGAATACCAAATTCACAAGACTACTTATAGCATGACTTATCCCATGTCCTCAGGAACAAAAGTAACTACTCACAAAGCATAATCATAATCATGACCAGAGAGGTAATGAGTAGCATCAAAGATCTGAATATATAATCTTCCACCAAGTAATCCAACTAGCATCAACTACAAAGAGTAATTAACACTACTAGCAACCTTACAAGTACCAATCGTAGTCGCGAGACGGAGATTGGTTACAAGAGATGAACTAGGGTTTGGAGATGAGATGGTGCTGGTGAAGATGTTGATGGCGATGAGTCCCCTCCGATGAGAGGAGTGTTGGTGATGACGATGGCGACGATTTCCCCCTCCGGGAGGGAAGTTTCCCTGGCAGGATCGTACTGTCGGAGCTCTGAATTGGTTCTTCTCAAGTTCCGCCTCGTGGCGGCGGCGAATCCTACGAAAAGCCTCCCCTTGATTTTTTTTATAGCAAAAGGGGGGAGCCAGAGGGCCAAGTGGGAGCCCACAAGCCCCCTAGGCGCGGCCAGGGGGGAGGCCGCGCCTAGCAGGCTTGTGGCCTCCTGCTGGCGCCCCTCTGGTACTTCTTCGGCCCAGTATTTTTTATAAATCCCAAAAAAATCCACGTTTATTTTTATGGCTTTTGGAGTTGCGCAGAATAGGTATCTCAAACTTGCTCCTTTTTCAGGCCAGAATTCTAGCTGCCGGCATTCTCCCTGTTCATGTAAACCTTGCAAAATAAGAGAGAAAAGGCATAAGTATTGTACCGTGAAGTGTAATAACAGCCCATAAAGCGGTAAGTATCAACATGAAGGCATGATGCAAAATGGACGTATCAACTCCCCCAAGCTTAGACCTCGCTTGTCCTCAAGCGAAAGCCGAGATCAATAAATATGCCCACATGTTTAGGGAGAGAGGTGTCGACAAAACAAGATACGAACATGCAGGCATCATGATCATGATCATAATAGCAATACCATCATATCATCTCTTATGCTAAAGTGACAATTCCTTCACAAAGTAAAGCATGGATCAAGAACCTTACCGAAAATTAACAACTGATAGCCTTTAGTCATTGAAGCAATTGCAATTTATCACAACATCGGAAAGAGTCAAATAAGAGCTTGGAAAGCAAATCCACATACTCAATCATCTTTTCGTTCTCTACAGTTGCTACAACTCATGTGGTACTCATGAGATCAAAGTTTCAGTTGGACACAGAGAAAGATACGGGCTTATAGTTTCGCCTCCCAACCATTTACCTCAAGGGTAATGTCAACAATAATAATGCATGAATACTTACTTCCAAGTTGACATATGAATATAGATCTTTCCCTAGCATATGACGTTAGCCAAGATAAAGGCGAAATAAGGAATTGGTGAAGATCACCATGACTCTTTCAGGGGGAAAAAGTAAAGGTACAAGATAGGCCCTTCGCAGAAGGAAGTAGAGGTTGTCATGTGCTTTTGAGGTTTGGATGTGTGTCCTCTTAGTGTGGAGGAACGTCACTTTATATTGCCTCTTGTGATAAAGAACTTTAGTACGCAGTCTGTCGCTTTTATGTCTTCCTCATCACAGGTTCGTACAAAGCTTATTTTCCACGCACTAATAGATCATACATATTAGGGAGAAATTTTTATTGCTTGCACCGATGACAACTTACTTGAGGGATCTTATTCAATCAATAGGTAGGTATGGTGGACTCCCATGGCAAATCTAGGTTGAAGGTTTATGGATGCACAAGTAGTATCTCTACTTGGTGCGGAAGTTTTGGCTAATATGATGTGGAAGCAATCATCACATGCTAAAGGGATCTCTAATCATATAATCATTGTTCGGAACCAAGCAAACATAATTCATTATGTTGTCTTCCTTGTCCAACATCTAGTTCTAAGCATGTAATAGTGTAGTGAGTGTTCACAATCATAGATGGTGTCAAAGATGATATATTTATATGTGAACATCTCCTTCTTTATCACTTCCTATTAATTGCAACAATGACCAAGGTCTACGTTTGTCTACCCTCAACCAGTTTCAATCATCATTCTTTTTATATGTGAAGCCATCACTTCCCATAAGATCATTGCATAATCTTTCATGCTTTTGTTCTTTTCTCATTCTCTTGATCATGGAATGAGGCAAGGCCCTTAACTAAGACACTCTTTATTATATGGCTCACGAGCTCGAATACATTGGGGGTGACACAAAGAAAAACTCAAGCCTAAAACACTAAGACCTTTATTCTACTAGAGAAAGATAAAACCGAAAATGAACGAACTAAGAAAAGGTAAAGGCAAAAGATGTGATGGTGATACGATACCGGGGCAACTCCCCCAAGCTTGGCACAAGCCAAGGGGATTTCCCATAACCATGCTCAGTTGTCTTCCTTTGGAGGTGATGGTGGTGGTGTTGTTGAAACATGGGTTTGATCCTCCGTCTTCCAAGGCATAGGTGCTCCATCATGGAAAGATGACCGAGTCTCCCGAATCCTCAAATCTGCAGCCAACCGTATTGATTTAAATCTATACTCATACTCACAGCTTTGGTTCGCATGTCATAGATCTGAGCTTGGAGGTGATCAATCATGTCATAGAGCCTCGAGACGTGCTTCCCGATGTCATTGGCATCGATCTTGTGCTTGTTGGTGAACTCAGTGATCATCATGTGGTTGGCGTTGAGTCCATGCTCCACCATCCCTTGGCACTTGAAGACTTGTTGCTCCATTGCTTCGAGCCTCACCTCCATGCTTCCGGTCTTCTTGGGCCCCTCAACATCACGGATGTGCAACATCCCCTCACGCATCTCGATAGATTGAGGGTGTTGTAGCACTCCCGCGAGGTAGGGATTGATGACCTTGTCAAAGATCTTGTCCTTCGGAGCTTTTGGGGACGCCATAGCGATCTAGATCTGCAGCAGAAACAGGCTCGAAACGAAAACAGAGGAAATTCGTGTGATACGAGGGTCAGACCTTATGGGAGAATATATAATGATTTTTTCCACACCAGAAGGAGTACTCCACAAGAAATTGGAGTCCGGGAGGCACACGAGGTGGCCACAAGCCCCCAGGCGCAACCAGGGGTGGCCCGCGCGTGGCAGGCTTGTCGCCTCCTCGTGCGGTTTCCGAACTACTTTAAATTTTTCTATTTTTTCAAAAATTCCAAAACAGAGAAAAATTCCTAGTGGAAAAGTTTTGGAGTTTGTTTACATACCGAATCACATACCTCTTCGTTTTCGGAGTCTAAGACAGGCTGATAAATATCCCTTAGGTACTCCTCCGGAGTTATGGTATTGATAATATTGCTTTCAACATTTATGGGAGTACCTGAGATATAATGCTTGATTCTCTGCCCATTTACCACTCTCGGACAATTACCTTCCGTGTTGTTGATATTGATAGCACCGGAACGATATACTTTCTCAACAATGTAAGGACCTTCCCATTTAGAGAGAAGCTTGCCTGCAAAAAATATTAAACGAGAATTATATAGCACGACATAATCACCTACATTGAACTCACGCTTTTGTATCCTTTTATCATGCCACCTCTTAACCTTTACTTTGAACAACTTGGCATTCTCATATGCCTGAGTTCTCCATTCATCAAGCGGGCTAATATCAAATAACTTCTCCTCGCCAGCAGGTTTGAAATCAAAGTTGAGCTCTTTGATTGCCCAATAAGCTTTATGCTCTAGCTCAGGAGGTAAATGACATGCTTTACCGTACACCATTTTGTACGGAGATATGACCATGGGATTCTTATAAGCAGTTCTATAAGCCCACACTGCATCATCGAGCTTCTTAGACCAATTCTTTCCAGACCTGTTGACAGTCTTTTGCAGAATTAGTTTAATCTCTCTATTGCATAGCTCTACTTGACCACTGGACTGAGGGTGATAGGGGGACGCAATTCTATGGTTGACATCGTACTTAGCAAGAGTTTTACGGAAAGCACCATGAATGAAATGTGAACCACTGTCGGTCATTAGATATCTAGGGACTCCAAATCTAGGGAAAATAACTTATTTAAGCATCCTGATAGAAGTGTTGCGATCAGCACTACTGGTTGGATAACTTCTACCCACTTAGTGACGTAATCAACAACAACTAGGATATGAGTATACCCGTTGGATTTTGGAAAAGCTCCCATATAATCAAAACCCAAACATCAAATGGTTCAATAACAAGTGAATAGTTCATAGACATTTCCTGACGTTTACCGATATTGCCTATTCTTTGACATTCGTCACAAGACAAGACAAACTTACGGGCATCCTTGAAGAGAGTGGGCCAATAGAAACCTGATTGCAATACCTTGTGTGCAGTTCTATCTCCCGCATGGTGTCCTCCGTAGGCCTCGGAGTGACACTTCTGTAGGATCTGTCCCTGTTCATGTTTAGGTACACAACGTCTAATAACACCATCTACTCCTTCCTTATAAAGGTGAGGATCATCCCAAAAGTAATGTCTCAAATCAAAGAAGAATTTCTTCTTTTGCTGGTATGTGAAACTAGGTGGTATATATTTGCCAACGATATAGTTTGCATAATCAGCATACCACGGTGCACTACGTGAAGTATTGATGACATTCAATTGCTCATCAGGAAAGCTATCATCAATAGGTTGTGGGTCATCAAGAACATTCTCCAACCTAGACAAGTTATCTGCTACTGGGTTATCAGCACCCTTCCTGTCAACAACACGCAAATCAAATTCTTGTAGCAAGAGAACCCATCTGATAAGTCTAGGTTTAGCGTCTTTCTTCTCCATGAGGTACTTAATAGCAGGGTGATGAGTGTGAATAGTGACTTTAGAATCAACTATGTAAGACCTGAACTTTTCACATGCAAACACGACTGCTAATAATTCCTTTTCCGTAGTAGCATAGTTTCTTTGGGCACTATCTTGAGTTTTACTAGCATAGTGAATAACATTCAACTTCTTATCAACTCTTTGCCCTAGGACAGCACCAACAGCATAATCACTAGCATCACACATGATTTCAAAAGGTAAGTTCCAATCAAGTGCTTCAACAATACGTGCAGTTATCAAGGCCTTCAAAAGTATTTCGACGGCTTCCTCACAATCGTCGTCAAAAACGAAAGGAATATCCTTTTGCAAGAGATTGGTAAGAGGCCTAGAAATCTTAGAGAAGTCTTTAATGATCCTTCTATAGAAACCAGCATGACCAAGGAAACTTCTTATACCTTTGATATATGTAGGGCATGGCATCTTCTCGATTGCATCAACCTTAGCCTTATTGACTTCAATACCTCTTTCAGAAATTTTATGTCCTAAGACGATGCCTTCATTAACCATAAAGTGACACTTCTCCCAATTCAAGACAAGATTGGTATCTTTACATCTCTACAAAACTCGATCAAGGTTGCTGAGGCAATCATCAAAAGAAGACCCGTAAACGGAGAAGTCATCCATGAAAACCTCAACAATCTTTTCACAAAATTCAGAGAATATAGCCATCATACATCTTTGAAAGGTGGCATGTGCATTACATAAGCCAAAAGGCATACGTCTGTAAGCAAAGGTACCGAAAGGGCAGGTGAAAGTGGTTTTCTCCTGATCAGATTGTGCAACAGGTATTTGGGAGAAACCAGAATAACCATCTAGAAAGCAGAAGTGTGTGTGTTTAGACAGTCTTTCTAGCATTTGGTCGATAAAAGGCAAAGGGTAATGATCTTTCCTAGTAGCTTTATTCAATTTCCTAAAATCGATCAGCATCCTATAGCCAGTAATAATCCTTTGTGTGATCAATTCATCCTTATCATTAGGGACAACGATAATACCTCCCTTCTTAGGGACGCAATGCACGGTACTCACCCAATCACTATGAGCAACATGAGAAATAATACATGCTTCCAGGAGCTTTAGTATTCCTTTTCTTACTACCTCTTTCATCTTAGGATTTAATCTCCATTGATGATCAGCAACTGGTTTGGAATCAGGATCAGTTTTAATTTTGTGCTCGCATAGAGTGGAACTAATGCCCTTAAGATCATCAAGAGTATATCCAATAGCAGCACGGTGCTTCCTCGGAGTTTTTAGTAACTTCTTTTCTTCATGCTCTGAGAGGCTAGCACTAATAATAACAGGATATATCTCTTTTTCATCAAGATAAGCATACTTAAGAGTATCAGGCAATTGTTTAAGCTCGAACACAGGATCACCCTTTGGTGGGGTGGATCCCCAAGCAGTTCAACAGGCAGATTATTCTTAAGGATAGGATATTGTTCTAAGACAACTCTATCTATCTCATCCCTTTCATCCATATGCATATCATTTTCATGCTCAAGCAAGTATTGCTCTAAGGGGTCAGTAGGAGGCACGGCAATAGAAGCTAAGGCAATAGTTTCATCCTTACTAGGCAACTCTTTTTCATGAGGTTGTCTACCAAACTTGGAGAATTTGAACTCGTGTGACACACCTTCAAAGCCAACAGTGACAGTTTGCTTCTCCTAGTCAATATGAGCATTGACAGTATTGAGAAAAGGTCTACCAAATATGATGGGACAAAAGCTATCTTGTGTGGTAGCAAGAACGAGGAAATCAGCAGGATACTTCGTTTTACCACACAAGACTTCAACATCCCTAACAATTCCCACAGGGCAGATAGTATCTCTATTGGCCAGCTGAATAGTGACATCAATGGGTTCTATCTCGACAGGTGCAATCTCGTCTTTAATTTCATCATATAAGGATTGAAGTATTGCACTAACACTAGCACCCACATCACATAAACCATGATAACAATGATCTCCTATCTTAACAGAAACAATAGGCGTGCCAACAACAGGCCCATGTTTGTCTCTAGCTTGTGGTTTAGCAATTCTAGCAGCATCTTCACAGAAGTGAATATCATGGCCATCAACATTGTTGGACAGGAGATCTTTGATAATAGCAATGCTAGGTTCAACTCTAATTTGCTCAGGGGGTGTAGGTGTTCTAATGTAGCCCCTACGTATCACAGTTGAAGCTTTAGAATGACCCTTTATCCTAACAGGGAAAGATGGTTTCTCAATGTAAGCACTAGGAACAATAGGATCATTATAGGCAATGACTTTCTCTTCAACTGGATTGGGTTTAACTACATTGACTTCTAAGGGAGGATGATATTTAACCACTTCTCTTTGGGGAGATCAATATGAGCAGCAAAAGATTCACACAATGAAGCTACTATCTCACAGTCAAGTCCATACTTAGCGCTAAAATCACAAAAAGTATTTGTTTCGACAAAGGATTTAACGCAATCAAACTTGAATTTCATACCTACTCCTTACCTTCATCAAGCTCCCAATCTTCAGAGTTGCGTTTAATTCTCTCCAATAAATTCTATTTGAAGTCAATATCTCTCGTCATAAAAGAATCGGTACAAGAAGTGTCAAGCATGGTGCCATCATCATGAGAAAGCCGAGCATAGAAGTTCTGAATGATAATTTCTCTCGAGAGCTCATGGTTGGGCCATGAATATAACATTGATTTAAGCCTCCCCCAAGCTTGAGCGATGATTTCTCTATCACGAGGCCAAAAATTATATATACAATTCTGATCACAATGTACTAGATGCATAGGATAAAACTTTTGATGAAATTCCAATTTCAACCGATTGTAGTTCCATGATCCAGTATCATGACATAGCCTATACCATGTCAACGCCTTATCCCTCAAAGATAAGGGGAAAACCTTCTTCTTGACCTCATCCTCGGGCAAACCTGCAAGATTAAATAAACCGCAAAGTTCATCTACATAAATTAGATGCAAGTCGGGATGTGATGTTCCATCTCCTGTAAAAGGATTAGCCAGCAGTTTCTCAAGCATACCCGAAGGAAATTCATAGAAGATATTTTCAGTAGGTGCAACAGGTTGAGGAGAAACTCTTTGTGCTTCCGTTCGAGGTGAAGATACCCCGAACAAGCCCCTCAAAGGATTAGTTTCCATAGTGACAAGTGACAATAAATTTCAGCACACTATATAAATGTTTCCTTACCAAATTCCACTTACCAAAGGTGCTTCACTCCCCGGCAACGGCACCAGAAAAGAGTCTTGATAACCCACAAGTATAGGGGATCTATCATAGTCCTTTCGATAAGTAAGAGTGTCGAACCCAACGAGGAGCAGAAGGATCTGACAAGTGGTTTTTAGCAAGGTAATCTCTGCAAGCACTTAAATTATCGGTAACAAGTAGTTGTGTGGTAAGATGATTCGTAGCAAGTAACAAGTAACAAAAGTAACAACGGTGTAGCAAAGTGGCCCAATCCCTTTTGTAGCGAGGGACAAGACTGGACAAAGTCTTATAGGAGGTAAAGCGCTCCCGAGGACACATGGGAATTTCTGTCAAGCTAGTTTTCATCATGTTCATATGATTCGCGTTCGTTACTTTGATAGTTTGATATGTCGGTGGACCGGTGATTGGGTACTGCCCTTACTTGGACAAGCATCCCACTTATGATTAACCTCTCTCGCAAGCATCCGCAACTATGAAAGAAGAATTAAGACAAAGTCTAACCATAGCATTAAACTAGTGGATCCAAATCAGCCCCTTACGAAGCAACGCATAAACTAGGGATTAAGCTTCTGTCACTGTAGCAACCCATCATCTACTTACTACTTCCCAATGCCTTCCTCTAGGCCCAAATAATTGTGAAGTGTTATGTAGTCGACATTCACATAACACCACTAGAGGAAAAACAACATACAACACATCAAATTATCGAACGAATACCAAGTAATCCAACTAGCATCAACTACAAAGAGTAATTAACACTACTAGCAACCTTACAAGTACCAATCGTAGTCGCAAGACAGAGATTGGTTACAAGAGATGAACTAGGGTTTGGAGATGATATGGTGCTAGTGAAGATGTTGATGGCGATGAGTCCCCTCCAATGAGAGGAGTGTTGGTGATGACGATGGCGATGATTTCCCCCTCCGGGAGGGAAGTTTCCCTGGCAGGATCGTCCTGCCGGAGCTCTGGACTGGTTCTGCTCAAGTTCCGCCTCGTGGCGGCGGCGAATCCTCCGAAAAGCCTCCCCTTGATTTTTTTTCTGGAACGAAACCCTTCTTGTAGCAAAAGGGGGGAGCCAGAGGGCCAAGTGGGAGCCCACAAGCCCCCTAGGCGCGGCCAGGGGGAGGCCGCGCCTAGCAGGCTTGTGGCCTCCTGCTGGCGCCCCTCTGGTACTTCTTCGGCCCAGTATTTTTATAAATCCCAAAAAAAATCCATGTTTATTTTCACGGCTTTTGGAGTTGCGCAAAATCGGTATCTCAAACTTGCTCCTTTTTCAGGCCAGAATTCCAGCTGCCGACATTCTCCCTCTTCATGTAAACCTTGCAAAATAAGAGAGAAAAGGCATAAGTATTGTACCGTGAAGTGTAATAACAGCCCTAAAGCGGTAAATATCAAAATGAAAGCATGATGCAAAATGGACGTACCACACCCTCTTAAGAAAAATGAAATACTTGATACCTTTTATAATGAACTAACCGATGCTTCTAGGGACCACCTAGATAGTTGTGCTGGTTGTGTTTTCAGGGAGCGAACTGTGGAACAAGCTGAAATTCTATTGAATAATATCTTGAGCAATTATAATGCTTGGACTATTCCCGAACCACCTCCGAAGCCAACTTGGAAGAAAAGAGGTATTCTATTCCTCAGTCCAGAAGATATGCTAGAAGCCAAGAAATCTATGCAAGAGAAATGTATTAAATCTGAAGATGTTAAGAATCTACCACCTATTGAAGAAATACATGGTCTTGATAACCCGACACAGGTAGTAGAGGTAAATTCTCTTCGTAGATTCAATGAGAGTGATATTCCTTATGATAAACCTGCTAGCTTATGCTTAGATGAATTTGATAACTTTGTTGCCAAACAACAAAGTTTTAATGATTATGTTAGCAGACAACTGAAACAAAATGCTCGTATGATTAATCATATAAGTTCTCTTGTGGATAGAAATGTTAATGATCTTAAGCTTATTGGTAAACATGCTTCTATGGTCACTACTCAAGTAGAACAAGTACTTAAGGCTCAAAACGACTTGCTTAATGAATTAAATGATAATTCTGTTAGAGTAGTTACTAGAGGTGATAGAATGACTCAGGAACCTTTGTATCCTGAGGGCCATCCTAAGAGAATTTAACAAGATTCTCAAGGAGTTAATACTGATGCACCTAGTCATCCTCGTAATAGGAAGAAAAAGAAAGATGATAGGAACTTGCATGCTAGTAAACCTGTTGCTGTTACACCTGAGAATCCAAATGATGTTTTGCTACTTCTTGAGCTTGCGTTGGTTTTTCCCTTGAAGAGGAAAGGGTGATGCAGCAAAGTAGAGATAAGTATTTCTCTCAGTTTGATAACCAAGGTATCAATCCAGTAGGAGTATCAAGATGAGGCACCAAGGCACCTGCGCAAAAACAAACAAACTTGCACCCAACGCTATAAAGGGGTTGTCAATCCCTTTACGATTACTTGCAAGGTGAGATCTGATAGTGATAATAGGTAAATGTAAATAAATAAATAGAAGTACAGTAAGGTATTTTTGTATGTAGATCTGAATATATAATGTGTAAAATAGACCCGGGGGCCATAGTGTTCACTAGAGGCTTCTCTCATGATAGCAAGTATTACGGTGGGTGAACGAATTACTGTCGAGCAATTGGTAGAATCGCGCAAGGTCATGACAATATCTAAGGCAATGATAATACATATAGGCATCACGTCCGAGACAAGTAGACCGATACTTTCTGCATCTACTACTATTACTCCACACATCGATCACTATCCAGCATGCATCTAGTGTATTAAGTTCATAACAACAGAGTAACGCCTTAAGCAAGATGACAAGATGTAGAGGGATAACTTCATGCAATATGATATAAACCCCATGTTTTTACCCTTGTTTGCAACAACACAATGCGTGCCTCGCTACCCCTTCTGTCACTAGGTGAGGACACCTCACGGTATGAACCCAAAACCAAGCACTTCTCCCATTGCAAGAATTATAGATCAAGTTGGCCAAACGAAACCCATAACTCGAAGAGAATTACAAGGATACGAAATCATGCATATAAGAAATCATAGGAGACTCAAATAATATTCATAGATAATCTGATCATAAATCCACAATTCATCAGATCTCGACAAACACACCGCAAAAGAAAGTTACATCGGATAGATCTCCATTAAGATCATGGAGAACTTTGTATTGAAGATCCAAGAGAGAGAAGAAGCCATCTGGCTACTAGCTATGGACCCGAAGGTCTGTGGTGAACTACTCACGCATCATCGGAGAGGCAATGGTGTTGATGAAGAAGCCCTCCGTGTCTGAATCCCCCTCCGGCAGGGCACCAGAATGGTCCCCAGATGGGATCTTGCGGAAACAGAAGCTTGCGGCTGCGGCAAAGTATTTTCGTGGCTCTCTCTGTTGGTTTGGGGATTTTAGGGAATTTATAGGCGAAAGAGGTAGGGCAAAGGAGGCACGGGGGGCCACGAGCCTGCTAGGCGCGCCCCCCTGGGGCGCGCCTAGGGGGCTCGTGGCCTCCTCCGTGGCCCTCTACCTTGGTTCTCAAGTCTTCTGGATCCCTTCTGTTATGGAAAAAAATCATCCCGAAGGTTTTATTCCGTTTGGACTCTGTTTAATATTCTTATCTGAAAAAGGTCAAAAACACGGAAAAAACAAAAACTGGCACTGGGCACTGAGTTAATAGGTTAGTCCCAAAAATGATATAAAATAGCATATAAATGCATATAAAACATCCCAAGTTGATAATATAATAGCATGGAACAATCAAAAATTATAGATATGTTGGAGACGTATCAAGCATCCCCAAGCTTAACTCCTTCTCGTCCTCGACTAGGGAAGTGATAAAGACCGAATTTTTGATGTGGAATGCTACCTAACATATTTGTTCTTTGTAACTATTTTATTGTGGCATGAATGTTCAGATCCATAAGATTCAAAACAATAGTTTAATATTGACATGAAAACAATAGTACTTCAAGCATACTAGCAAAGTAATCATGAACTTTTGAAATAACAAGGCCAAAGAAAGTTATCCCTACAAAATCATATAGTGTGCCTATGCTCCATCATCCCCACACAACGAATTTAAATCATGCACAACCCCGGTATTGGCCAAGTAATTGTTTTCTGACTCTTACTTCCTCAATCTTTTTCAACTCTCGCGCAATACATGAGTGTGGTGGATATAGCACTATAGGTGGAATAGAGTGTGGTGGAGGTTGTGAGGCAAAAAGGAGGAGATGGTCACATCGACTCGGCGTATCAATGGGTTATGGAGATGCCCATCAATAGATATCAGTGTGAGAGAGTAGGGATTGCCATGCAATGGATGCACTAGAGTTATAAGTGTATGAAAGCTCAAAAATAAAAACTAGTGGGTGTGCACCCAACTTGCTTGCTCACGAAGACCTAGGGCAATTTTGAGGAAGCCCATCATTGGAATATACAAGCCAAGTTATATAATGAAAATTCCCACTAGTATATGAAAGTGACAAAACAAGAGACTCTCTATCATGAAGAACATGGTGCTATTTTGAAGCACAAGTGTGGAAAAAGATAGTAGCATTGTCCCTTCTCTCTTTTTCTCTCATTTTTTATGGGCTCTTTGGCCTCTCTTTTTTTCATTTCATTTTTTCCTCTTTTTTTGGTGGGCATCTTTGGCCTCTTTTTTACTTACAACTCGATACTTAGAACAATAATGACTCTATATGAAATGCCTCCGGCAGTGTACCGGGATGTGCAACGATCTAGCTTAGCGTATGACATTGAAACATCTCGCTAGCTATCTTACGATCATGTAATGGAAATATGAAAGTGATGGCAGATGTCATGAGACGGAACGGTGGAAGTTGCATGGCAATATATCTTGGAATGGCTATGAAAATGTCATAATAGGTAGGTATGGTGGCTATTTTGAGGAAGGTATATGGTGATTTTGTGCACCGGCGAAAGTTGCGCGGCACTAGAGAGGCTAGCAATGGTGGAAGGGTGAGAGTGCATATATAACATGGACTCACATTAGTCATGAAGAACTCATATACTTACTGCGAAAGTTCTATTAGTAATCGAAACAAAGTGCTAAACGCTTACTCCTAGGGGAAGGCTTGGTAGGAGTTAACCATCGCGCGATCCCGACCGCCACACAAAGGATGACAATCAATAAATCAATTATGCTCCGACTTCATAACATAGTGGTTCACCATACGTGCATGCTACGGGAATCACTAACCTCAACACAAGTATTTCTAGATTCACAACACCTACTATCATAACCCTAGTATTACCATATCCATATCTCAAAACTAATTGTGAGGAATCAAATTTATCTTACTAATCAATGCACTTGAATATGAAAGTTTTTATTATATCCTCTTCGGATGCCTATCATATCTAGGACTAATTTCATAACGCACGCCAATTACAAAGTTACTTAGAGAGAGCGCTCTCAAAATGATATAAGTGAAGATCGAGAGTTTTTATTTCTACAAAATATGACACCGTCGTGCTCTACAAAGATTTAAGTGAAGCACTAGAGAAAAATTATCTAGCTCAAAAGATATAAATGAAGCTCATGGGAGCAAAATTATCTAGCTCAAAAGATATAAGTGAAGCACATGGGAGCTAAATTTCCTAACTCAAAAGATATAAGTGAAGCTCATTGAGTATTCTAACAAATTCACGATGAGTGCATGTCCCTCTCAAAAGGTGTGCAGCAAGGATGATTGTGATAAAACAAAAAGCAAAAAACTCGTATAATACACGACGCTCCAAGCAAAACACGTATCATGTGGTAAATAAAAATATAGCTCCAAGTAACGTTACCGATGGATTGAAGACGAAAGAGGGGATGCCTTCCCGGGGCATCCCCAAGCTTAGGCTTTTTGGCGTCCTTGAATTTGGCTTTGTATGACTTGGGCATCCCCAAGCTTAGGCTCTTTCCACTCTTTATTCCATTGTCCATAAGAACATCACCCAAAACTTGAAAACTTCACAACACAAAACTTAAACAGAAACTCGTGATATCATTAGCATAAGAAAACAAACCACCAACTTTTTAGGTACTGTAGTAAACTTAATTTCCATTTAGATTGATGTTATATTACTGTATTTTCACTTCTCCATGGCTCGTACCCCCCGATACTAACCATAGTTTCATCAAAATAAGCAATCAACACAACAAAAACAGAATCTGTCAAAAAACACAACAGTCTGTAGCAATCTGTATATTTCGTATAACTCTGCTATCCCAAAAATTCTGAACAAATTATGACAATTAGGGAAATTTTCATATCAATCAGCAGAAAAAATAATCAACTCAAAATCTCTTTCTGGATAGAAATTAAAAAATAATTTCGTGATCACAAAGTTTTTGTCTTTTTTCAGCATGATTAAACAACTATCACCAAAACTAATCATAAAGGTTCTACTTGGCACAAACACTAATTAAAACATAAAAACACAATAATAACAGAATCATGATGGTGTGGACTCAACAAAATAGAAATTAAAAACAAAAAATAAATTTATTTATTGGGTTGCCTCCCAACAAGCGCTATCGTTTAACGCCCTTAGCTAGGCGTAAGGCAATAGAATCAAGTATTGTCATCTTTAGTGCTCAAACCATAAGTAGCTTTCATAATGGATTCATAAGGAAATTTTACTTTATTTCTAGGTAAGTGTTCCATGCCCTTCTTTAATGGAAATTGAAATTTAATATTCCCTTCCTTCATATCAATAACAGCACCAATAGTCCTAAGGAAAGGTCTACCAAGAATAATGGGACATGTCGGATTGCAATCAATGTCAAGCACAATGAAATCTACGGGCACATAGTTCCTATTTGCAATAATAAGAACATCATTGATCCTTCCCATAGGTTTCCTAATAGTATAATCCGCAAGATGCAAATTAAGAGAGCACTCATCAATCTCATTGAAACCTAGAACATCACATAAAGATTTCGGAATTGTGGAAACACTAGCACCCAAATCACACAAAGCATGGCATTCATAATTTGTAATCTTAATTTTTATAGTAGGTTCCCACTCATCATGAAGTTTTCTAGGAATAGATATTTCCAACTCAAGTTTCTCTTCAAGAGATTTCATCATAGTATCAACGATATGTTTGGTAAAAGCCTTATTTTGGCTATAAGCATGTGGAGAGTTTAGCATGGATTGCATCAAGGAAATACATTAAATCAAAGAGCAACTATCATAATTAAATTCCTTGAAATCCAAAGTAGTAATTTCATCCGTATTCAAAGTTTTGGTATCCTCTACTCCACTTTTAGATTTTTAGCATCAAGATAAATAGACTCCGAATCATTGGGGTGTTTCTCAACCAAAGTGGATTCACATCCAGCCCCATCATCATTAAGATTGACATTAGAAAACAAGGATTCAATAGGATTCACACCAAGCACTTTAAGATCTTTGTGATTCTCATCACGAGAACACGCTTTTTTAAGCCATTTATGTCTAGCACATATTTGGGCGGTTCTTTCTTTACTTTCATTCATAGAAACATGCATAGCTTTCAAAGTTTCATCCATATTAATCTTGGGAAGGACACATCTCAATTTCAAAGCATCAATATCAAGAGACATTCTATCAACAGTCCTAGCCAAGTCATCAATTTTAAGTAGTTTTTCTTCTATGGAAGCATTAAAAATATTTTGCGAATTAATAAACTCTTTAATATTACTCTCAAGATCAGAGGGTATTTTATTATAATTTCCATGAGCATTGTTGTAGGAATTGCCAAAATTATTAGAGGGGTTACTAGGAAAAGGCCTAGGATTAAAGTTACCTCTATAAGCACTGTTGTTACCAAAATTATTCCTACCAACAAAATTAACATCCAAATTTTCATTGCTATTCTTGATCAAGGAAGATAAAGGCATATCATTTGGATCTAGAGGAGCACTTTTACTAGCAAACAACTTCATTAACTCATCCATCTTAGCACTCAAAGAGTTAATTTCTTCTATAGCATGCACCTTTTTACTAGTAGGTGACCTTTCAGTGTGCCATTGAGAATAATTTGTCATGATATTATCTAGGAGTTTTGTAGCTTCTCCTAGTGTGATTTCCATAAAATTTCCACTAGAGGCGGAATCCAAGATATTTCTAGAAGCAAAATTCAAACCAGCATAGAAAATTTGTATAATCATCCAAAGACTTAGGCCATGAGCGGGACTATTTCTAATCATCAATTTCATTCTCTCCCAAGATTGTGCAACATGTTCATGATCTAGTTGCTTAAAATTCATGATATCATTACGGAGAGAGATAATCTTAGCAGGTGAAAAATACTTGGAAATAAAGGCATCTTTACACTTGTTCCATGAATCAATACTATTTTTGGGTAAAGGTGAAAACCAAGTTTTTCTCGATCTCGTAATAAGAATGGAAATAGCTTCAATTTAATCATATCATTATCCACATCTTTCTTCTTTTGCATATCGCATAACTCAATAAAGGTATTAAGATGGGATGTGGCATCTTCACTAGGAAGGCCGGAAAATTGCTCTTTCATAACAAGATTCAACAAGGCAGCATTAATTTCATATGAATCTGCACTAGTGGCGGGAGCAATTGGAGTACTAATAAAATCATTGTTATTAGTATTACAGAAGTCACACAATTCAGTGTTTTCAGACATGGTGACTTAGCAAGCAGACAAGCACACAAGCAAACAGAAAGCAAGCGAAAGAAAGGGCGAATGAAAAGGCAAATAAAGAAAGGCAAATATTTTTGTAATTTTTTTTTATAAGTGGGGGAGAGGAAAACGAGAGGCAAATGGCAAATAATGTATGCAAGAGATGAGTTTGCGATAGGTACTTGGTAGATATGCTTGACTTGAATAGTCCCCAGCAACGGCGCTAGAAATTCTTCCTGCTACTTCTTGAGCTTGCATTGGTTTTCCCTTGAAGATGAAAGGATGATGCAGCAAAGTAGAGATAAGTATTTCCCTCAGTTTGAGAACCAAGGTATCAATCTAGTAGGAGTATCAAGATGAGGCACCAAGGCACCTGCGCAAAAACAAACAAACTTGCACCCAACGCGATAAAGGGGTTGTCAATCCCTTTACGATTATTTGCAAGGTGAGATTTGATAGTAATAATAGGTAAATATAAATAAATAAATAAAAGTGTAGCAAGGTATTTTTGGTATTTTGTATGTAGATATGAATATATAATGTGTAAAATAGACCCGGGGGCCATAGTGTTCACTAGAGGCTTCTCTCATGATAGCAAGTATTATGGTGGGTGAACGAATTAGTGTCGAGCAATAGATAGAATCGCGCAAGGTCATGACGATATCTAAGGCAATGATCATACATATAGGCATCACGTTCGAGACAAATAGACCAATACTTTCTGCATCTACTACTATTTCTCCACACATCGACCGCTATCCAGCATGCATCTAGTGTATTAAGTTCATAACAAACAGAGTAACGCCTTAAGCAACATGACATGATGTAGAGGGATAAATTCATGCAATATGATATAAACCCCATCTTTTTACCCTTGATGGAAACAACATGATGCGTGCCTCGCTACCGCTTCTTTCACTAGGTGAGGACACCGCACGGTATGAACCCAAAACCAAGCACTTCTCCCATTGCAAGAATTATAGATCAAGTTGGCCAAACGAAACCCATAACTCGAAGAGAATTGCAAGGATACGAAATCATGCATATAAGAGAAGAGGAGACTCAAATAATATTCATAGATAATCTGATCATAAATCCACAATTCATCGGATCTCGACAAACACACCGCAAAAGAAAGTTACATCGGATAGATCTCCATGAAGATCATGGAGAACTTTGTATTGAACATCCAAGAGAGAGAAGAAGCCATCTAGCTACTATCTATGGACCCAAAGGTCTGTGGTGAACTACTCACGCATCATCGGAGAGGCAATGGTGTTGATGAAGAAGCCCTTCGTGTCTGAATCCCCCTCCGGCAGGGCACCAGAACGGTCCCCAAATGGGATCTCGCGGAAACAGAAGCTTGCGGCGGCGGAAAAGTATTTTCGTGGCTCTCTCTGTTGGTTTGGGGATTTTAGGGAATTTATAGGCGAAAGAGGTAGGGCAAAGGAGGCACGGGGGCACGAGCCTGCTAGGCGCCCCCCTGGGGCGCGCCTAGGGGGCTCGTGGCCTCCTCCGTGGCCCTCTGCCTTGGTTCTCAAGTCTTTTGGATCCCTTGTGTATGGAAAAAATCATCCCGAAGGTTTTATTCCGTTTGGACTCCGTTTAATATTCTTATCTGAAAAAGGTCAAAAACACGGAAAAAACAGAAACTGGCACTAGGCACTCAGTTAATAGGTTAGTCCCAAAAATGATATAAAATAGCATAAAAATGCATAAAACATCCCAAGTTGATAATATAATAGCATGGAACAATCAAAAATTATAGATACGTTGGAGACGTATCATGTTTCTATTTCTGATGCCGAAACACAATCTGGTGATGAACATGAGCCTAGTGATAATATTGATAATGGTGTTCATGTTGATGCTCAACCTAGTAATGATAATGATGTGGAGATTGAACGTGTTGTTGATCTTGATAACCCACAACCTAAGAACAAGAGATATGATAAGAATTATTTTATTGCTAGGAAGTATGGTAAAGAAAGAGAACCATGGGTTCAAAAACCCATGCCCTTTCCTCCCAAACCATCCAAGGAAAAGGATGATGAGGATTTTGAGCGCTTTGTTGAAATGATTAGACCTATCTTTTTGCAAATGCATTTGATTGATATGCTTAAAATGTCTCCTTATGCTAAGTACATGAAATATATTGTGACTAATAAAAGAAAGATACCTGATGTTGATATTTCCACCATGCTTGCTAATTACACTTTTAAGGGTGGGACTCCTAAGAAACTAGGTGATCCCGGAGTGCCCACTATACCTTGCTCCATTAAAGGAAATTATGTTAGAACTGCTTTATGTGATCTTGGAGCCGGTGTTAGTGTTATGCCTCTCTCTTTATATCGTAGACTTGAATTGGATAAGTTGACACCTACTGAAATTTCTTTGCAAATGGCCGACAAATCAATTGCTTTACTTATCGGCATTTGCGAGGATGTGCCTCTTGTGGTTGCGAACGTTACTATCTTAACAGACTTTGTTATTCTTGATATTCCCGAGGATGATGCCATGGCGGTCATCCTTGGAAGACCCTTTTTAAAAACTGCAGGGGTTGTTATTGATTGCAAAAGGCAATGTCACTTTCCATGTTAATGGTAATGAGCACACGGTGCACTTTATGAAGAAACAATATCGAGTTCATTGCATTAATGCTATTAAAAAATCTTCATCAATTATTATTGGAAGCTTTGAATTCCCTATACCTACTGTCAAGATGAAATATGATATACTTATTATTAGGGATATGCACACCCCCGTTGAGGTAACCTAGTGATTATTCAAAAGTTCTCCGGTTTTATGTGATTTGAAAAAAAGTTTGTCAAGGAGACTTGATCAACCTCATTGACGGATTTCTTTTTATGACCATGAGATGGATGAATCTAGAAGTCACAACCTTCTGTTCCCAACTTTTACTTTCTGTTATTTAGTAGAAAAATAATAAATATAGCATTATTTTCTTGTTTTCTGCATTATCCGTTCAATAAAAAATGACCTGAAATAAAAGTTCTCCAAATGCCCTGAAATTCAAGTATAATTTTTTTGGAATATTTAAGAATTTCTGAGGTAGATAACTAGTCAGGGGGATGCACCAGTGGGACACGAGCCCAGGAGGCGCGCCCACCCCCCTAGGCGTGCCTGGCAGGCTCGTGGGTCCCACGTGGCCCCCCTCCACTTATTCCAGCACCCATCTCCTTCGTCTACCTCTAGAAAAAATCATTCCACAGCTCAAACCCGTGTTCTTGCTCATTTTGCTGCATTTTATGATCTCCTTGTGCAAAGCCCCAATCACCAAATTGTTTTGGGGAATTGTTCCTTGGTATGTGACCCCTCCATTGGTCCAATTAGTTTTTATTCTAGTGCTTTATTCATTGCATATTATTGCGGCCTTGGTGACCCTGTTCTTGAGCTTTGCATGTTAATTTTGGTTGGTCCCAAGTAGTTTTGATGCATGATATGGCCTCTAGGCACTTGTAGGAGTAGTTGCTATGAGTTTTGTTAAACTTTGTTCACTTTTATTTTGAGTCACTAAAAATTTCAGAATTATTTCAGAAAAAGGAAGATGTCCAGGAAAAACTATCATGGTGGTTCCTCAAGCAAAAGGGGCCCCCGTCTCGCGATTCGGGAGCCCGATCCTTATCAGCCGAGGAACGCACCGATGCAACCATGTGAATGGCCTTCCGATGAATTCATGATTGATGTAGGTTTCAAGGACGAGTTTGATACATTTGTTCGCAACGCCGGGCTCGAAGAATTCATCTCCAATAAATGTGAACAGTGTACTACACTCACTGCCTCTTTTGTTCGTAGATTCAAATTTTTAGTTGGTCGTGACACATCCATACTGTTTGATCTTTATGACAAATCGTATACTATGGATTTAGAGGATTTTAATAGAATATGCAAGATACCTGATTGGGGTAGTCCCCATGACCCTCCTAAGTCTTCGGTTAGAGATTTTATTTCTAGTATAACTGTTCGAGAAACTAGAGATATTACGCAGGCTACCATGGGGAGCATTCATTTTCCTGCCTTACATTATTTTGCCCTCTTCATAGGTAGATGCATTAACGGCAAGCATGACTATAGTCACCTCTGCGCACCTGACCTTAGTATTCTTAAGAGCGCAGTAACGGGTGATAGAAGTTTCAACATGGGAGCTATAATTGCTAGGAGGATAAATAATAATGCTAATGAAGGGGATTTGTTCGGTGGGATCTATGCCACTTGCATAGAAAATTCTCTTGGAATACCCATCCGCGCAGGTGATCCCCCGCTCCACACAGCTTTCCTTGATTGTGCCACTATGATATGTTATCAGTTCCTTGAGAGGGATAATGAATCCCTCCTATACCGGTTAATATTTAACCGACAGCGTGTTTTCCATATTACCCTTCCTGCTCCTGCCTTCTTTGACTTTCAGGGAAAACGGAGATACTACATAACCAGAGGAGTATGAGAGGGAGGTGAAGGCTGCTCGCCTCCGTGAGGCAGCTATTCAGGCGGTAGCTGCCGCGTCCCAGTACAACCCCCATTATGATTTTGGATATCGCCCGGACCACCCGTGGAACTAGAACAACTTAGGCCAAAAGCCTAAGCTTGGGGGAGTACGTCTTTCTCACCGACTTTATATTCATGCTCACACATTCACTTTGATAGTCGGTGTTCACACTCTTCCATTGTATCATCCATGCTAGTTTATTTCTTTTTCTTGCATTCTTCTCGTGTGTTTGTTTAAAAATGAGAAAACTAAAAAAAATTAGTTGTAAGTTTACTTTCCAGCATGCTTAGTGGTAATCAAAAAGAAAACCCAAAAAGATTTCCCGTTTTTCTTTTGCTTGTTGGGAGCTTTCCCGTGTAAATAGTTTTCTTTTTCTTTGGGTCGAGGTAGAAAACCATGATTAAAATGATTAGTGGCTCTCATATGCATTATTGTTTATCCGTCAAAGAGCCATATTACTTTGTCTTCTCCTCTGAATTTGCTTGCAGATTCCAGCTTAGTCCAATGCACGAACACTCTTATTATTATTCACATCATTCGGCCGTGCAAGTGAAAGGCAATAATGACGATATATGATGAAGTGACTGAGCCTGGAAAAGCTGGTATGAACTCGACCTATTTTTGTTTTTGTAAATATGACTGGCTCATCGTTGCTAATTCAGCATTTTTATGAGAGAAACATGTTTGCAATGACAACTTAGAGACCATAGTTTCTGATGCCATGCTTAATTAGCTAGGAGCTTATAATGGTTTGTCTTGGATGCCAACATGAATTTCAAGATGATTATGATGTAGTATGATAGGATGGTATCCTCCTTTGAATGATTCAGGTGGCTTGACTTGGCACATGTTCACGCGTGTAGTTGAAACAAAATCAACATAGCCTCTACGATATTCATGTTTATGGTGATTTATATCCTACTCATTCTTGCACTCAACATTGGTTAATTTCAATGCATATTGCTGATTATTGTCGCTCTCTAGTTGGTCGCTTCCCAGTCTTTTGCTATCCTTCACTTGTACTAAGCGGGAATACTGCTTGTGCATCCACTTCCATAAACCCAAAGTTGTTCCATATGAGTCCACCATACCGACCTATATGCGGTATCTACCTGCAGTTCCAAGTAAATTTGCATGTGCCACTCTCTAAATCTTCAAATAATAATCTATTTTGTATGCCCGAACCGCTCATGTGGTGACAAGGGGCGGTCGGTATCTTCCATGCTAGGCGTGTTATCCTCAATACGTGTTTATTCACTATCACTCACGAGAAAGGGTGCGGTAATCGGAATGCCCAGTTCCATGCTCAAATCAAATCAAATATATAATTGCAAACAAAACTCCCCCTGGATTGTTGTTGGTACGGACGGCACCCGAGGATTAGGCTAGTCGTGGAGTGTGATTGATCGGTGGTGGGGGAGTCAAAACTTTACTATTCTATTTGGGAACCGCCTATAATATGTGTAGCATGGAAGATGGTGAAAACTCTTGGTCATCGCGTTGACAATGAAAGCATGCCACCCAAAATTATTTATCTCAGTTTTAAAAAGCTTGAGCTCTGGTACCTCTGCAAATCAATGCTTCCCTCTGCGAAGGACCTATCTATTTACGTTTCTGTTGATTCCTCCTCTTATTATTAAAAAGCACCAGTTAGAGAGCACCTCCGTCATTTATATTTTATGCTATTAATTGATATTGAGTATGACTATGACTGGATCTTCTTGCCATGAATTACAATTTCCAGTTGGCCTTTGGTCTTTGAAGGTGCTCTGCATTTATGTTTTGCGGTCTCATGATTATTTTGATTGAAGTGTTGATGTTTGAAACTTATTATTATTGCTCACTAGTTAATTATGCCATTGATATGAGTATACCATGAGACCTAAATGTCATTGCTTATGTCGTTAGCTTATGATCTTGCTGAAAATTTGAATATGAGTTAGACATAATTACAACAACAAGATCAAACAGAGTTCGTAAAAGTTTTTCTTTTGTCTCTTTCAGTTTATCAACTGAATTGCTTGAGGACAAGCAAGGATTTAAGCTTGGGGGAGTTGATACGTCTCCAACGTATCTACTTTTCCAAACTCTTTTGCCCTTGTTTTGGACTCTAATTTGCATGATTTGAATGAAACTAACGAGGACTTGCTGCTTTGCCATTGTTTTGGACTCTTTTTCCCTTGGGGGACTGACGCTGTTTTCAGCAGAACTGCCATGGTGTTGTTTTTTTGCAGAAATAAAAGTTCTCGGAATGACCTAGAAACTTACGAGGATTTTTTATGGAATATATAAAAAATATCAGAGAAAGAATCAACAAAAGATACGCTGCAAGTGGCCTACGAGCCCTGCAGGCGCCCCCCTAGGGCACGCCTAGCAGGCTCGTGGGGCCCACGTGGCTCCTCTGACTTCATCTCCAACTCTATATAACATCGCTCGCCCAGAAAAAATGAGAGAGAAGAGTTCATCGCGTTTCACGATATGGAGCCGCCGCCACCGCGTGTTCTTCCTCGGGAGGGCAGATCTGGAGTCCGTTCTGGGCTCCGAAGAGGGGAAATCGACGTTGTCGTCATCATCAACCATCCTCCATCACCAATTCCATGATTCTCTCCATGGTTCGTGAGTAATCTTATCGTAGGCTTGCTGGACGGTGATGGGTTGGATGAGATCTATCATGTAATCGAGTTAGTTTTGATGGGGTTTGATCCCTAGTATCCACTATGTTCTAAGATTGATGTTGCTACTACTTTGCTATGCTTAATGCTTGTCACTAGGGCCCGAGTGCCATGATTTCAGATCTGAACCTATTATGTTTTCATCAATATATGTGTGTTCTTGATCCTATCTTGCAAGTTGTAGTCACCTACTATGTGTTATGACCCGGCAACCCCGGAGTGACAATAGCCGGAACCACTCCTGGAGATGACCATAGTATGAGGATCCCATGTATTCACCATGTGCTAATGCTTTGTTCCGGTTCTCTATTAAAAGGAGACCTTAATATCCCTTAGTTTCCATTAGGACCCCGCTGCCACGGGAGGGTAGGACAAAAGATGTCATGGAAGTTCTTTTCCATAAGCACGTATGACTAAATACGGAATACATGCCTACATTACATTGACGAACTGGAGCTAGTTACATATCACCCTATGTTATAACTGTTACATGATGAATGCCATCCGACATAATTATCCATCACCGATCCAATGCCTACGAGCTTTTCCTATACTTGTCCTTGCTAAGTTACTTTATCGGTACTGCTCTCACACTTGCTATACAAATTACTACTGCTACTGTTACCGCGCCTACCGTTACCATCATACTACTTTGCTACTAAAACTTTGCTGCAGATACTAAGTCTTTCAGGTGTGGTTGAATTGACAACTCAACTGCTAATACTCGAGAGTATTCTTTGGCCCCCCTTGTGTCGAATCGATAAATTTGGGTTGAATACTCTACCCTCGAAAACTGTTGCGATCCCCTATACTTGTGGGTTATCATGAGTAAGTCGTGCCCATGCAAGGCAACAGACCGGAATTCGGCGGACCATTCATGCGCATGTCGCACGTACGCGCCGCCCGGCCCGGCCCGGCCAGGCAAGGCAAGCGAGCGAGCGTGTGTGGTCTTCTACTTTCTCTTCTCAACACATACTTAGAGTGGTGGTGAGAACTCACTATATAAAGAGGTCCAACTCTTCCTCAACTAGCGGTATGGGACTAAACTTTAGCACCACCACTTGCCATTTTATTCATGGGCTCATTTGAGATTTCAGAATTTTGTAAATGGGCCAAGCCCATTAATTCTAACAACCCCCCACCAGATCTCGAATACCCATTTAGAGAGTTTCCTTTTCTCTCCACTTGTTTAATATACCAGTGTTTCAGGAGAGACTGTTAAGTTGAACTTCTGCCCAGAACTTTAAGCTACATCCATCCACAACTTGACAATGTACTATGCCTTGAATTGCTAGTTTTATTTGAACAGGTTTCACTCAAAGTCTTTAACAGTACATGGCTGCCAGTAGGCTACCCCGTGGTTTGGAGCATATGCGTCGTACTCCCTGGTCTCCTCGTGAGCTTACTAGAGATTACCCAAATCTCCTAGATTGCGACATTTTACAATCGGAGGTCATATAGGTGTGTTCTTTCAAGATTGATCTGTAGGACAACATCTTTGCTATAATAGCCAATAGAATCACATTAAGGCATGTTGCCAACCCGCCTTACAGCTCTGAGAGTTTTGCATCTTCACTTAGAGGCGGACATTTATTACTCTCCTATGTTAACCAATAGCTTATTCTTCCGACGTCCTATTTCACGGGATCTCCAATCACAAAGGTTGGGTTACTACTATGGTGCAACATCTGTGGGTGTCATACCCATCTCCCTCGATGCAATATCTATCACATTTTGTGATAGTCCCTTTGTAAAAGGATCTGCCAGGTTTTTGTCTGTTTGAATATACGTAATAGTTATTACTCCAGAGTTTCTCAACTTCCTGACATATTTCAAACGTCTCTTCACGTGTCTTGATGACTTTGCGTTATCCTTAGAATTATTCACTTTAGTGATAACCGTTTGGTTGTCACAATTCATAAGAATAGCCGGTACAGGTTTTTCCACCACATGCAAGTCCATCAAGAGTTCACGCAGCCATTCTGCCTCAACAGTGGTTGTGTCTAAAGCAGTTAGTTCTGCTTCCATAGTTGACCTTGTCAATACGGTTTGCTTGGAAGATCCCCATGACACTGCATCACCCCCATGAGTAAATACATACCCACTTGTAGCATAGAGTACATCAACATCGGAGATCCAATTTGAATCACTATATCCTTCTAGCACAGCGGGATGCCTTGAATAGTGAATTCCATAACTCATAGTACCTCTCAGATAGTGCAAGACCCTTTCTAGTGCATGCCAATGATTATTACCCGGGTTGGACATGAACCTACTCAGTTTGCTCATAGCAAAAGAGATGTCTGGTCTTGTAGCACTAGCTAGGTATATGAGTGAACCGACAATTTGAGAGTATCTTAATTGATCTCCCGTTTCTTTCATGTTCTTTCTAAGTGTCACGCTGGGAACATAAGGTGTTGGAGAAGGCTTGCTATCCATAAAGCCGAAACGGCTCAAGACCTTCTCAACATAGTGAGATTGCGTTAGAGTAATCCCACTCTCATCCTTAATAAGTTTGATGTTTAGGATCACATCAGCTTCTCCCAGATCTTTCATGTCAAAACTCTTTGATAGGAAAGACTTGACCTCATTGATTGCAACAACGTTTGTACCAAAGATCAATATGTCATCCACATACAAACATAATATGACACTATTGCCACCACCATGGCGATAGTACACACACCTATCAGCCTCGATAATGACAAATCCCGCAGAAGTCAAAGTTCATTCAAACTTCTCATGACATTGCTTAGGTGCTTGTTTTAGACCATACAAAGATTTTAACAACTTGCACACCTTTCTCTCTTCTTCTTTTACCACAAACCCATCAGTCTGATCCATATAAATTTCCTCTTCCAACTCTCCATTTAGGAAAGTTGTCTTTACATCCATTTGATGAATGATCGGACCATAAGAGGCAGCCAAGGAAAGTAACACCCGAATGGTGGTTATTCTAGCAACAGGTGAATAGGTGTCAAAGTAATCTTCGCCTTCTTTCTGAGTGTAGCCCTTGGCCACAAGTCGCGCCTTGTACTTATCAATAGTACCATCATGCTTAACTTATTTTTGAACACCCTTTTACAACCCACAGGTTTACAACCATAAGGTCATTCAGTTAACTCCCAAGTTCCATTAGAAAGAATTGAGTCCATCTCATTATGAACAACTTCTTTCCAATCATCTACATCCGGAGATGCATATGCCTCTTCATGGTTGTGTTCCCCTACCGCCATAGACCCTGCGGTAGGAAAAGGGGTCAGATCCCGAATGTTTTTGCAACAGAGGTCAGATCTTGAAAAACTTTTTCAAAAGGGTCAAAACACGAAATTTTGCCATGACGTGACCAACAGAGAGAGATGAAGTGAAGACTGGAAAAAACAAGATAGCTCGAACCGAGTGACATGGGCACACTGTTCTTTGGATAGAAAAAAGAAAGCAATCGCTCCCTACCGTCATCGTTTTTGGTTGTACCGTCAAAGACGTTGGCGACAGAGTATTATTCCTTTTAAACGGACGTGATGGCATAGTTAAATTCTATCGTTGTAGATCAGGGTGGTAGGCGTTGTCACCCTACTGACTACCGCCAAGGTCTACGGTGATAGAAAAAGGCTCAGATCCTGATTTTTTCGGGTTAGATCATGCTTAAACTACGAGGAGGAGACGCCCGTCGAGGTGGTCGCCGCGGAGGAGCGGAAGCTGCGGATTGCTGGGTCGCATGATGGGCCGGCCCTACGACGGTGGTTGGCTAGTTCCTACCACGGGCAACGGATGCAAAATTGCAAATGTACTAAACTCCCGACAAGAATTTCAGGACGAAATGTCAAGGTGTACGGATCAATTATACTTCAAAAAATTTGACTTTTTGAAATGTTTATTTTTCAATGATAGGAGCATATGCTCCTATATGCTCCTATGTGACAAAATAAGGCCAACTCTAGTGCACGGCCCCAAATCGGCCGGGTGTGTTCGTTTGAGGTAAAACAGACAAAATAAACGACCCAACGCATGGGAGCACACCCACTTTTTGCCATGTCTGTGTCTGTTTCTACCCTATTTCCAGACGAAAGTTGCTCTGGGTTTGGGGTCAAGCGGACAGAAAACATACGTCTTCGCGTCCTCTTCGTCTGCCTGTGTCCGCGTGTGGCCCACATATCACCCTCTCTCCCCATCTTCTCTCCCGCGATCACCATGCCCGCTCGTGTTGTCCTCCGCCGCCGCACGCGCTGCCCTCGTCCCTGGTGACCCACAAGTATAGGGGACCAATCGTAGTCCTTTTGATAAGTAAGAGTGTCGAACCCAACGAGGAGCAGAAGGCTCTCATAAACGGATTTCAGCAAGGTAATAACTGCAAGCACTGAAAGTAGCGGTAACAAGTGATTGTGTAGCGAGGTGAAACGTAGCAAGCAAAGAGTAACAAGTAACAAGTAGTAGCAACGGTGCAGCAAGTGGCCCAATCCCTTTTGTAGCAAGGGAAAAGCCTGAACAAAGTCTTATAGGAGGAAAAACGCTCCCGAGGACACACGAGAATTTCTGTCATGCTAGTTTCATCATGTTCATATGATTCGCGTTCGTTACTTTGATAGTTTGATATGTGGGTGGACCGGCGCTTGTGTACTACCCTTACTTGGACAAGCATCCCACTTATGATTAACTTCTCTCGCAAGCATCCACAACTACAAAAGAAGAATTAAGACAAAGTCTAACCATAGCATTAAACTAGTGGATCCAAATCAGCCCCTTACGAAGCAACGCATAGACTGGGGTTTAAGCTTCTGTCACTCCAGCAACCCATCATCTACTTACTACTTCCCAATGTCTTCCTCTAGGCCCAAATATGGTGAAGTGTTATGTAGTCGACGTTCACATAACACCACTAGAGGAAAATACAACATACAGCATATCGAAATACCGAACGAATATCAAATTCACATGACTATTATTAACATGACTTATCCCATGTCCTCAGGAACAAAAGTAACTACTCAAAAAACATAATCATAATCATGATCAGAGGTGTAATGAATAGCATCAAGGTTCTGAACATAAACTCTTCCACCAAGTAATCCAACTAGCATCAACTACAAAGAGTAATCAACACTACTAGCAACCTTACAAGTACCAATCAGAGTTGCGAGACGAAGATTGGTTGCAAGAGATGAACTAGGGATTGGAGAGGAGATGGTGCTGATGAAGATGTTGATGAAGATGCCTCCCCTTCGAAGAGAGGAGTGTTGGTGATGACGATGGCGACGGTTTCACCCTCCGGGTGGGAAGTTTCCTCGGCAGGATCGTCCCGTCGGAGCTCTAGATTGGATCTGCTCAAGTTCCGCCTCGTGGCGGCGGCGAAACCACGAAAAAGCTCCCGTCTGATTTTTTCTGGACCAAGACGCTTCATATAGCAAAAGAGGGGGGCTAGTGGGCCGTCAGGGAGCCCACAAGCCGCCACTCCGCCACCAAGGGGTGGCGGTGTTAGGGCTTGTGGCGCCCTGGCAGCCCCCCTCCAGTAGTTATTTCGCCCAGTATTTTTTATATAATCCCAAAAAAATCCACGTAACTTTTCGGGGCATTTGGAGATGTGCACAATAGTGGACTAGGATTTGCTCCTTTTCCAGTCCAGAATTCCAGCTGCCTAAATTCTCCCTCTTCAAATAAACCTTGCAAAATAAGAGAGAAAAGGCATAAATATGGTACCACAAGTAATATAACAGCCCAAAAAGCAATAAATATCAACATGAAAGGATGATGCAAAATGGACGTATCAACTGCCCCAAGCTTAGACCTCGCTTGTCCTCAAGCGAAAACCAAGTTCCATAAACATGTCCACATGTTGAGGGACGAAGGTGTCGATAAAACATAATAGGGACATTAGGGCATCATGATCACACATAGAACAGCAATACATCATAAAGATTCTTATGGGAAAGTAACAATTCCTTCACAAAGCAAAGCATGAAGCAAAAACCTTACCGAGAAGTAACCAACAATAGTCCATAGTCATTGAAGCAATTGCAATTTATCACAACATCAGAAAGAGTCAAATAAGAGCTTGTAAGGCAAACTCACATACTCAATCATCTCTTTTGTTTTCCACAATTGTTACAACTCACGTGGTACTCATGGTGTCAAAGTTTCAGCTGGACACAGAGGAAGATAGGGGCTTATAGTTTTGCCTCCCAACCATTTACCTCAAAGGTAAAGTCAACAACAATAAAGCATAAGTACTCAACTCCAAGTTTATATATGAATATAGATCTTTCCCAAGCATGTGACGGTAGCCAAGACAAAGGCAAAAATAGGGAATTCGTGATGATCAGCATGACTCTTACAAGGGTAAAAAGTAAAGGTACAAGATAGGCCCTTCGCAGAGGGAAGCAGAGGTTGTCATGCGCTTTTGAGGTTTGAATGCGTGTCCTCTTAGTGCGGAGGAACGTCACTTTATATTGCCTCCTGTGATAAAGAACTTTATTATGCAGTCTGTCGCTTTTATGTCTTCCTCATCACAGGTTCGTACAAAGTTTATTTTCCACACACTAATAGATCATACATATTAGAGAGCAATTTTTATTGCTTGCACCGATGACAACTTACTTGAAGGATTTTATTCAATCCATAGGTAGGTATGGTGGACTCTCATGGAAAAACTGGTTGGAGGTTTAAGGATGCACAAGTAGTATCTCTACTTGGTGCAGGAGTTTTGTCTTATATGAGGTGGAAGCAATCGTCACATGCTAAGGGATCTCTAATCATATAACATTGTTTGGAACCAAGCAAACACAATTCATTATGTTGTCTTCCTTGTCCAACATCTACTCCTAGGCATGTAATAGTTCGGTGAGTGCTCACAATTGTAAAAAAGTGTCTAAGATGATATATTTATATGTGAACCTCTCTTTCCTTATTACTTCTTATTAATTGCAACAATGACTGAGGTCTATGTTGATTTATTCTCAACAAGTTTCAATCATCATACGTGCCATAAGTGAAGTTATCACTTTCCATAAGATCGTCTCATGATCTTTCATGCAATCGTTCTTTTCATACTTTTTGATCATGGCACAAAGCAAAGCCCTTGACTAAGCCACTCTTTATATATAAAGCTCGTAAGCTCGAATACATCAGGAGAGGGACAAAAGCAAAAGACTCAAACTAAACACTAAAGACTTATTCCTCTAAAAGAAGAAATAAAAACTGAAAAGGAAAGAACTAAAACAAAGGTAAAAGCAAACGATATAAAGGTGATACGATACCAGGGCAACTCCCCCAAGCTTGGCAGAAGCCAAGGGGATTGCCCATACCAATGCTTAGTTGTCCTCCTTCGGTGGTGATGGTGGTGGAGTTGTTGAAGCAGTCTTGAGCTTGTCTAATTTCCACTTGAGAAAAAAGTTTTGCTCCCTTAAATCGTCATTTTCTTCCTCAAGTTTCAACACTCTATGGCAAAGTTCCTGCTTACTCTCCTGCAAGAAACGAGAAGGGATAAACAAGGTCTTAGGCTTCTTCCTATGGTCAGGGAGGCTTGACTTCTTGAACTCCACATGGGTGTTTGCAGGTTGGGGTAGAGGAGCCTCCTCTTCATCGGAACTCGTTTGCTCCTTCCCTTTGGGCTCATAGTCCTCTTCCTCATCAGTGGTCTAGCCATATGGTTCCAAATCCCCATAGACCTTGGGGTTAGCAACGTAGTCAGCCACATAGCTCTCCCCCTCTGAATCCTGAGAAGACATCTTGACCTAGATCTGCGGCAGAAACAAGCTCGAAACGAAAACAGAGGAAAACTACGCGATACGGAGATCAAAACCTTTGGGAGACTATATATTGATTTTTTTTTCTGGGCCAGAAGGAGTGCTCCGCAAGAAAACAGGGTCCAGGTGCCCACAAGCTTGCCCTCCACCACCAGGGGGGTAGGGGGCGGTGGCAGGGCTTGTGGCCGCCTCGTTTGCTCTCCGGACTGCTTTTTATTTTTCTAATTTTCCAAAAATTCCAAAACGAAAGAAATTTCCTATTGGAAAAGCATCGGAGTCCAATTTCTTACCGAAACAGATACATCTTCGTTTTCAGGGTCTGAAACAGGCTGATAAACATCCCTTATGTACTCCTCTGGAGTTATGACATTGATGATATTGGTCTCAACATTTATGGGAGTACCAGAGATGTAATGCTTGATTCTTTGCCCATTTACCACTCTAGGAAAATTTCCTTCCGTGTTATTGATTTTGATGGCACCGGAACGATATACTTCCTCGATAACATAGGGACCTTCCCATTTAGAGAGAAGCTTGCCTGCAAAGAATCTCAAACGAGAATTATATAGCAGGACATAATCACCTACATTGAACTCTTGCTTCTGTATTCGTTTGTCGTGCCATCTCTTAACCTTTTCCTTGAACAACTTGGCATTCTCATATGCCTGGGCCCTCCATTCATCTCATGAGCTGATATCAAACAACCGCTTCTCACCGGCAAGTTTGAAATCGAAGTTGAGCTCTTTGATTGCCCAATAAGCTTTGTGTTCCAGCTCAAGAGGTAAATGACAGGCCTTACCGTAAACCATTTTATGTGGTGACATGCCCATGGGATTCTTATAAGCAGTCCTATAAGCCCATAGTGCATCGTCAAGTTTGCTAGACCAATTCTTTCGAGATTTATTGATGGTCTTTTGTAGGATCAACTTGATCTCCCTATTACTCAACTCCACTTGACCACTAGACTGAGGATGATAAGGAGATGCAACTCTATGGTTGACATCATACTTAGCTAGCATCTTGCGGAAAACACCATGAATGAAGTGTGAACCTCCATCAGTCATCAAGTATCTAGGGACTCCAAATCTTGGGAATATGACTTCTTTAAGCAACTTAATAGAGGTGTGGTGATCAACATTTTTAGTGGGGATAGCCTCTACCCACTTAGTAACGTAATCCAGAACAACTAAGATGTGAGTGTACCCATTGGAACTCGGGAAGGGTCCCATATAATCAAAGCCCCAGACATCAAATGGTTCAATGACAAGTGAATAGTTCATAGGCATTTCCTGACGCTTACTGATGTTCCCTATTCTTTGGCATTCGTCGCAAGACAAGACAAACTTACGGGCATCCTTGAAGAGAGTGGGCCAATAGAAACCTGATTGCAATACCTTATGAGCAGTTCTATCTCCAGCATGGTGTCCTCCGTAGGCTTTGGAATGACACTTCTACAAGATCTGTCCCTGTTCATGTTCAGGCACACAACATCTAATAACACCATCTACTCCTTCCTTATAAAGGTGAGGATCATCCCAAAAGTAGTGTCTCAAATCAAAGAAGAATTTCTTCTTTTGTTGATAGGTGAAACTGGGTGGTATGTATTTGGCTACGATATAATTTGCATAATCGGCATACCACGGTGCACTATGTGAAGTGCGGATGACATTTAATTGCTCATTTGGAAATTTATCAGCAATAGGTAGTTGGTCATCAAGGACATTCTCTAGCCTAGACAAGTTATCTGCTACAGGGTTATCAGCACCCTTTCGGTCAACGACGTGCAAATAAAATTCATGTAACAGGAGAACCCATCTGATCAGCCTAGGCTTAGCGTCCTTCTTCTCCATAAGGTACTTAATAGCAGCATGATCAGAGTGAATAGTGACTTTGGAATCAACTATGTAAGATCTGAACTTTTCACATGCAAACACGACTGCTAAAAATTCCTTCTCCGTAGTGGCATAGTTTCTTTGGGCACTGTCTAGAGTTTTACTAGCGTAGTGAATGACATTCAACTTCTTGTCAACTCTTTGTCCTAGAACAGCACCAACAGCATAATCACTAGTGTCGCACATGATTTCAAAGGGCAAGTTCCAGTCAGGTGGTTGAACAAAAGGTGCGGTTATCAAAGCCTTCTTAAGTATTTTGAAGGCTTCCTCACAATCCTCATCAAAAACAAAAGGAACATCCTTCTGCAAGAGGTTGGTAAGAGGCCTAGAAATCTTAGAGAAGTCTTTAATGAACCTTCTATAGAAACCAGCATGACCTAGGAAACTTCGTATACCTCTGATATCTGTGGGGCAAGGCATTTTCTCAATTGCATCAACCTTAGCCTTATCAACTTCAATGCCTCTTTCAGAGATTTTGTGTCCTAAGAGGATACCTTCATTAACCATAAAGTGGCACTTCTCCCAATTCAAGACGAGGTTGGTTTCTTCGCATCTTTGTAAGACTCGATCAACGTTGCTGAGGCAATCATCAAAGGAAGACCCGTAAACGGAGAAGTCATCCATGAAAACCTCGACAATCTTTTCACAAAAGTCAGAGAATATAGCCATCATACATCTTTGTAAGGTGGCAGGTGCATTGCATAAGCCAAAAGGCATACATCTATAGGCAAAGGTACCAAAAGGGCAGGTAAAAGTGGTTTTCTCTTGATCAGATTGTGCAACACGTATTTGCGAGAAACCGGAATAACCGTCTAGAAAGCAGAAGTGTGTGTGTTTTGATGACCTTTCTAGCATTTGGTTGATAAACGGCAAAGGATAATGATCTTTCCTGGTTGCCTTGTTCAGTTTACGAAAGTCTATCACCATCCTATAGCCGGTAATAATCCTTTATGGGATTAGTTCATCCTTATCATTAGGAACGACGATGATACCTCCCTTCTTAGGTACGCAATATACTGGACTTACCCAATCACTATGAGCAACAGGATAAATGATTCCTGCTTCGAGAAGCTTTAATATTTATTTTCTAATGACCTCTTTCATCTTAGGATTTAATCTCCTTTGATGATCAGCAACTGGTTTAAAGTCAGGATCGGTTTTAATCTTGTGCTGACATAGAGTAGGACTAATACCCTTAAGATCATCAAGAGTATATCCAATAGCAGCGCGGTGCTTCCTCAGAGTCCTTAGTAACTTCTTCTCTTCGTGCTCTCAGAGGAGGGCTCTAATAATGACAGGATATATATCCTTCTCATCAAGATAGGCATACTTAAGAGTATCAGGCAACTGTTTAAGTTCGAACACAGGATCACCCTTTGGTGGGGGAGGATCCCAAAGCAGTTCAACAGGCAGATTATTCTTGAGAATAGGATAATGTTCTAAGACAATTTTATCTATCTCATCTCTCTCCTCCATATGCATATCATTTTCATGCTCAAGAAGATACTACTCTAAAGGATCCGTACGAGGTACGGCAATAGAGGCAAGAGCAATAATTTCATCTCTACCAGACGACTCTCTTTCATGAGGTTGTCTTCCAAACTTGGAGAAGTTAAATTCATGAGACACACCCTCGAAACTAACTGTGACAGTCTGCTTAATGCAATCAATGTGAGCATTGACAGTGTTGAGAAAGGGTCTACCAAATATGATGGGACAAAAGCTATCTTGTGCAGTACCAAGGACGAGGAAATCAGTAGGGTACTTCGTCTTACCACACAGGACTTCTACGTCTCTCACAATTCCCAGAGGGCAGATAGTGTCTCTATTAGCTAGCGTAATAGTGACATCAATGGGTTCTAACTCAGCAAGTGCAATCTCATCTTTGATTTCATCATATAGAGAACGGGGTATTGCACTGACACTAGCTCCCATATCACATAAACCATGGTAACAGTGATCTCCTATCTTGACAGAAACAACGGGCAGGCCAACTACAGGTCCGTGTTTGTCTTTCGCGTGAGGTTTAGCAATTCTAGCGGAGTCCTCACAGAATTTGATAACATGCACATCTATGTCTTCGGCTAAGAGATCTTTGATAATAGCAACACTAGGTTCAACTCTAATTCCTCAGGGGGTGCAAGTGGTCTAATGTAACCCCTACGTATCACAGTTGAAGCTTTAGAATAATCCTTTATCCTAGCAGGGTATGGTGGTTTCTCAGTGTAAGCACAAGGAACAACAGGATCACTAAAAGCAATGACTTTCTCCTCAACTAGATTGGTTTTGGCTATGTTGCTTTCTACAGGAGGATGATATTTAAACCACTTCTCTTTGGGAAGATCAACATGAGCAGCAAAAGATTCACATAGAGAAGCTACTATCTCAGAGTCAAGTCCATACTTAGCGCTAAAATCTCTAGAAGTGTTTGTCTCAACAAAAGATTTAACGCAATCAAACTGGAAATTCATACCTGACTCCTTACCTTCCTCCAGCTCCCAATCTTCAGAGTTGTGTTTGATTCTCTCCAATAAATTCCACTTGTGATCAATATCCTTCTTCATAAAAGAACCGGTACAAGAAGTGTCAAGCATGGTACGATCTTCATGAGAAAGTCGAGCATAAAAGTTTTGAGTGATGATTTCTCTCGAGAGCTCATGATTGGGGCATGAATATAGCATTGACTTAAGCCTCCCCCAAGCTTGAGCTATGTTTTCCCTATCACGAGGCCAAAAGTTATAAATAAAGTTCCGATCACGATGTACTAAATGCATAGGATAGAACTTTTGATGAAATTCCAATTTCAACCGATTGTAGCCCCATGATCCAGTATCATCACATAGCCTATACCATGTCAACGCCTTATCCTTCAAAGATAAAGAAAAGACTTTCTTCTATACCTCATCCTTGGGCAAACCTGCAAGCTTAAATAAACCACAAACTTCATCTACATAGATCAGATGCAAGTCTGGATGTGAAGATCCATCTCGTGTGAAAGGATTAGCCAGCAATTTCTCAAGCATACCCGAAGGAATTTCATAAAAGATATTTTCAGTAGGTACCTGAGGTTGAGGAACAACTTCTCATGCTTCCGTTCGTGGTGAAGATACCCCGAACAAACTCCTCAAAGGAACAGTTTCCATAGTGACAAGTGACAATAAATTTCAGCACAGTATATAAATGTTTCCTTGCCAATTTCCACTTACCAAAGGCACTTCACTCCCCGGCAACGGCGCCAGAAAAGAGTCTTGATGACCCACAAGTATAGGGGATAAATCGTAGTCCTTTCGATAAGTAAGAGTGTCGAACCCAACGAGGAGCAGAAGGCTCTGATAAAAAAATTTCAGCAAAGTAATAACTGCAAGCACTGAAAGTAGCGGTAACAGGTGATTGTGTAGCATGGTGAAACGTAGCAAGCAAAGAGTAACAAGTAACAAGTAGTAGCAACAGTGCAGCAAGTGGCCCAATCCCTTTTGTACCAAGGGACAAGCCTAAACAAAGTCTTATAGGAGGAAAAACGCTCCCGAGGATACACGGGAATTTCTGTCATGCTAGTTACATCATGTTCATATGATTCGCGTTCGTTACTTTGATAGTTTGATATGTGGGTGGACCGGCGCTTGGGTACTTCCCTTACTTGGACAAGCATCCCACTTATGATTAACCTCTCTCGCAAGCATCCGCAACTACAAAAGAAGAATTAAGACAAAGTCTAACCATAGCATTAAACTAGTCGATCCAAATCAGCCCCTTATGAAGCAACGCATAGACTAGGGTTTAAGCTTCTGTCACTCGAGCAACCCATCATCTACTTACTACTTCCCAATGCCTTCCTCTAGGCCCAAATATGGTGAAGTGTTATGTAGTCGACGTTCACATAACACCACTAGAGGAAAAGACAACATACAGCATATCAAAATACCGAAAAAATATCAAATTCACATGACTATTATTAACATGACTTATCCCATGTCCTCAGGAACAAAAGTAACTACTCAAAACATAATCATAATCATGAGCAGAGGTGTAATGAATAGCATCAAGGATCTGAACATAAACTCTTCCACCAAGTAATTCAACTAGCATCAACTACAAAGAGTAATCAACACTACTAGCAACCTTACAAGTACCAATCGGAGTTACGAGACGAAGATTGGTTACAAGAGATGAACTAGGGATTGGAGAGGAGATGGTGCTGATGAAGATGTTGATGATGATGCCTCCCCTCCGACGAGAGGAGTGTTGGTGATGACGATGGTGACGGTTTCCCCCTCTAGAAGGGAAGTTTCCCCGGCAGGATCGTCCTGCCGGAGCTCTAGATTGGATCTGCTCAAGTTTCGCCTCGTGGCGGCGGCTAAACCACGAAAAAGCTCCTGTCTGATTTTTTTTCTCGACCAAGACGCTTCATATAGCAAAAGAGGGGGGCTAGTGGGCCGTCAGGGAGCCCACAAGCCCCCCACTCCGCCACCAGGGGGTGGCGGTGTCAGGGATTGTGGCACCCTGGCAGCCCCCCTCCGGTAGTTCTTTCGCCCATTATTTTTTATATAATCCCAAAAAATCCACGTAACTTTTCAGGGCATTTGCTCCTTTTCCAGTCCAGAATTCCAAGTGACTGAATTCTCCCTCTTCAAATAAACCTTGCAAAATAGGAGAGAAAAGACATAAATATGGTATCACAAGTAATATAACAGCCCAAAAAGCAATAAATATTAAAATAAAAGCATGATGCAAAATAGACGTATCAGTCCCCGCCTCCGGTGCTGCCCTCGCCCCGCCCGTGTCTCCCTCGGTTGCCGCTCGTGCACCTTGGCTGGAGCTCGCGGTGGAGCAGGCAGCACGCGCGCGGCGGTGGTGCGAGCGGTCGGGTGAGGGGGAGAGCGGCGAGGCCTGGCGTGGGCGGCCTGACGCGTTGACGTCGGACGGACGGCGAGGCGGGTGGCAGAGCGCGGCGCGGGCGGCAGGTCGCCGGAGCGCGGCGCGGAGGAGCATGCCGCCGGAGCTGGGCGCGAGCGGGAGGAGCTCATGGGCGCGGGCGTGTCGTGAAGAGCTCGTCGGCGCGGGCGAGACGGGCTGCTGCTGGCCGAGGCGCGACACGACGGCGAGCTGATGCGCGGGCACATCTCCGGCGGCTTCGGGCGAGCGCGACGTCTAGCGTGGCGCGAGCGGCAGGGCAAGGCAACGGCGACGCGGGCACAACGAACCGCGGGAGCGCGAGCGAGGCACGACGACGACGTGGATGCAGTTGCGGCGGCCTTGATCGAGCACGACAGGGCAAGGCGACGGCGACACGGGCGCAGCTGCCGGCAGGAGCGCGGGCGAGGCAAGTTCCACGGGAGCAGGTGCGGCGTGCTTGGCTGCGGTCGATGACATTTTGAAATGTTTATTTTTTGATGACAGGAGTATATGCCAAAGTAAATTTCCGCTTCCGACCTGACAAAGGACGTGGAAATCAAATCAGAATCGCACACGTAGGCCCGCGAATCCGATCTGAACTGGAATTGGACGCGCCGCATAGCGATGGAATCCATCAACATAAATAGCAACCACATGGCATAGAAAATCGGTCGACCAGTCAAGAGCAGAGACACACCAAACCGATGGCAGAGCAAGCGACCACAGAGATGTCCCCCGAGGCGAAGCGAGCGGAATTCGAGTCTGGCACGGCGGCTGACCCGGGGAACGACGAGCTGTGGCGCCGCTTCGTCAAGTTTGAGCTGGAGGAGGGCGGCGGAATCGAGGCCGCCCGCGGCGTCTACGAGCGAGTTCTCGCCGCACTTCCCGATGGAGAGACGCACATGTGGGGCTGGTTCTGGAGGGAGCGCGAGTTCGGCGACGTCGACAGCCAGCGGCGCGTGCTCCAGCGGTGGGCGCGGTGGGCGCAGGCCCAGGGCGGCGGCTTCCTCAGATCCAAGTCAGGCTGGAGTAATTACTTGGAGTTCGAGATCAACAACGGCGGCGGGGTGGAGCGCGTCCGGGCCGTCGGCGAGGCGCTCCTGGCGACCTTTCCCATGGATCCGTTCGCGTACGTGAAGTACATCAGGGCTCTGGCCGCTCTGTCCCGGCACGTTGAAGCCGACGCCCTGGCACGCCGTGCCGTCAAGGAGCTGTCGGCCTTCTGTCGGGGACATGATGAGTTCATTTGGAGGTTTATGTTCGCGTACGTGAAGAGGCTCAGGGAGAGGCGGAGCACCGCGTGGGACGAAGATATGTTCAAAGACTAGCTGTTTTTTGTTGGCATACGTTGAATGATTAGATGTCTCTTACGAGTAATTAGATTGTCGCCGTGTTTACTGTTTGTCACTTTTTTTTTTCCTTCACAATCTCAATGTATCTCTATTGACAGATTGAAGCTACTAGAGTCAAGAAAATATTATTTTCTCAACCTTTCCACACCATGAAACATAACTTGATTTTTTTATTTTTTATTTTTTATTTTTGCGGGGGAAACATAACTCGATTTGATGCCATGTTTTGATCACTACATACTGGCCATCAAACTTAACTCAGGTAATAAGATGTACATAAAGAGCATAGGCATGGTCAACCGAAAGCAAGAGCAATGTTTGGGTCATGACGGAAAAACAATAGCATTCGTTTTGGTCATCAACCGAACATACACTTTGCCATCACTTGTTCGCCTCTTCACCCCCAACATAACAAGAAAAATGAAGTCGTATCTACTTGCTGCTCATTTCAGAAGAAGTTTTGGCAGCATTTTGACTAAATTTACGATATCACAGCTATTAAATGGCAATACAAAGCAGAATTATCGCAACAGCATCAGACCGACATTATTGGTTTGCTACAAGGATCAGACTTCTATAATTGGCTCAAACAAACCATGGATCGTGGATCCATGCCAAGAGTTGACTAGAAAACTCTGTCCAAAACGAATGCCAATGCTTTTTGGAATGTTAGAGAACTGAGTGCCATTTTGCAAAGATGTCATATTCTAGTGATATATTTAGAGAATAGCGAAGAAACAGTGGTACATCAATACTAATGCAATTTCCTGTAGAATTTTTCATCACACACATATAAGGAAGGAAAACAGTGATAGTGCATATTTGCAGCTGATGTCCACAACAACAGTATTTTACATGTATAGAGTATATCCTCACACGGCCAGCAACTCTCCTGTGAAATGTCATATAATATTTGTTACTACAGTCTACAATTATTACTTCTTGTAGATAATATCATAATGCCCTGGTCTATACAGTAGTGTCACAGTAGGAACCGAAGAATCAGGTGACTTGTAGATGAGGAGGGTGTTAGGCTCAGTCGGTTTATTGTAAATGTTCACAACTTGGAAGGGCACCTGGAGGACACTCGTGAGCGCAAAAAGATTGATGTGTTCCGCCTCTTCTTTCATTGGGATAACATTCTCCCTGCAGTACTGTCAATTCAAACAAAGATAAGGGATCTAATAGTGAGATATTGTATCCATTTTCGACAAACAGTTGTCCTTGCCGGTATAAGAAACATGATGTACTTTTTGCCCCAACTATGCGGTTGCATCACACAAAAGGATAACTAGCAGATAAGAAAGACTCACCCCCACTACATTAAGCTTCTGATCAGTCTTATCTATGAATGGCTTATACGTTTCAGCCTTGGTGGATATCTCAATAGCTGTGATGAGTCGAAGATACGAGAGAACTGGAAAAAATAAAAATAGCTGGAGTCAGAAAATTAAAGCGGTAACAAGGGAACTAAGAAAATAGTTGTATGTTCTCACTGTTGGCAAACTTCTGCTCATTTTGACTCTCCTGAAAAAGCCAGTTTTGATAGGCACTGCAACAACATTTATAACATAAATACGCAACATAGTTTATTGTTGCAAAAATGTCCAATGCAAACCCACCTTACTGAGAGTTCTCGTTTTTGTTCCACACATTCCAGTATGAAGCACACAAAAGCCTAGGTGAATTACAAAGTTATTAATTGACTTGAGTGCAAATGGCGGTTCAAGATTAAACAAATCGGTGGACGAAACTATGCAAGAAGTCTTACAATATGAAGATCAGAATATGAATCAAACCAATGAAGACTTTGAAACTTCTCCCATATTGGTTCAAGTACACCAAATAAACGTAGTTCCTCGTCAGGAGATGCTTCCATCTGCTCCTATAGACCCAAAGGACAAATGAAATCATCACTAAGCGCAGCGTCAAGAACTTCAAGGCACAGAGCTAGAAGAAGTCTAGCAACAAAAATGATCCAAAAGATATTAACTTACCAGATACGAGAATATGAAAGATCTGTAAAAGCAGTTGCCATCTCGACATATTTCCCGATATACACAGTAATTGGCCAAAAGCATCTGCAAAACCCCATGTAATAAATGAACACACAACAGAAGTGAGTACACAAAACAAGGAGAAATATAATGGGTCACAAGTCATGTTACGTAGGTTTGAGATTTCATTTTCTCGTATCTGGTAAGTACCTGAAGGTTTATGTTCAACGATTAGCTGTTTTTTGTTGAAATATGTTGAAGAGTTAGATACTGAAGTGTTTCTACTAGGTTTCTGTAGTTTGTGTTGTCTTTTTGAGTCAAAGATGTTTCTTCCAGTGGCGGATCCAGGATTTCAAGTTACCCGGAACGGACTATAGAAGCAAACAAAAAAGTCAAACCCACCATGAAATCAAACAAGACAATTAACACAATAAATTTAACAAGCATTATGCATTTGGATACGATAATCAACACAAATAATTGTTCAAAGTAGTTTCAATCTCAAAAAATAGGTGAAAGCATAAACAATTATAAAATCCAACTTGTATTTCCGCTTGTTGAATCTCTGTATCGTTCTTTATGTCCAGTCTTCACTAGGTACCTCAAACATCCCCACAAAAACATATTAATTTAAATCTTAGCATAATATGACACTTGTTCTAACAAAAAATAAGAAAAGAAGATTGGGGGAGAGCAGAAGAACCTGCTGCTTGTTTCCTCCATTGGCTGCTCGCTTGTAGTTTTGAGCGCAGTGCATGGCTATGGTAATGATGATGTTGATGTGCGTGCATACGACACATTCAGCAGGTACAGATGAACCCGTTTCTTCAATCTTAATTGAGCACCATCGGTCGGGCTTGGGCAATGGCGTGCTGAGGCGGCGAGCCTGCGGTGGAGGACGTGATGGCCTAATGCTCAGATTTGTTTTCTCAAATCCTCAACCTATCGTGATTGAAAGAAATTGGGAACATCAAGCCTCAAACGTTACATAAACAATGGGTTTCTGCTTAATTGGGCCTTTACTACCAACTATAGCTGGCCCATCTCAAAAGTGAATCGTTATTTCTCTCGTCGTCGTCCTCCTTGGTTGAACCTACGAGAACAAACAGGTTACAGAAGTTACAGAGCACTCGTCTTATCTTCCATGGCGGACATTGGGCAAAGTAACAGGGGATGTACCCTAGTTTCCAAAAAATTACCCGGGGCGGCCGCCCCTACACGACCCCACGCTCGCGCCGCCCCTGGTTCCTTCCGTGAGAGACAACTTTTCTGAACTAGTTAATGGAGTGGGTGAGGATTTACAATCTTGTAAGTCATCCTTTTTTATTAGATTTATTGCATATTTTTATTGAGAGAGATGAAGTCCGTTCTCATATTTCTTCACTTCAATTCCCAAAAATTAGTACAAATCTTCAAGATCCTTAAGAGCAAAATCTAAATCCTTCAGAAGTCCTATGATGGTTTCATTAGATGAACTTGTGACAATAATATCATCACCATATATAAGAACAAATACTGATGTGTTGGACTTATTGTAAATAAACAATGAACTCTAACACTTTGAAGGAACAAAACCAAGTGCTTGCATTTTGTAACAAAGACGTAAGTACCATGCTCTTGGAGCTTGTTTTAATCCATAGAGTGCCTTATTAAATTTGCACACATATGAAGGTGTTTTACTGTTTTCAAACCGAGGAGGTTGCTTCATGTACATTTCCTCTTTCAGAACACCATAAAGAAACACGTTATGTACATCCAGTTGTCTGAGACTCCATTCCCTAGAGACAATAATGGAAAAACAAGACGAATAGTGGAAGCTTTTACAACAGGACTAAATGTGTCCTCATAGTCTATGCCATACCGTTGCTTGAAGCCCTTTGCAACAAGCCTATCCTTGTAACGATCAATGGTTCCATCAAACTTTCTTTTGATTCTGAATACCCACTTGCAATCAATAAGATTTTTACCTTGCCGTGGAGGAACCAAGTGTCATGTATTGTTCTTTTGTAGTGCCATGTACTCTTATTTCATTGCTTGTTTCCATTTGTCATCATCGAGTGCCTCTTCAAGCATGCTTGGTTCACCTGGTTCATATGTAGAACAAACTAGATAATATTTGGTTACATGTTTGTAATTAATAGGTTTTATCACACCTTGTTGCAATCTGGTTCGGCGTAGAGCTAACGTGGTGTCATTCTGCGGCGTAGAAGATCTCGTGGTTTGCACGGGAGATGCTGCGGCAGGTGATCCCGAGGCAGATTCAACAGTGAGAGGCGCAGGATCCTCTGTGTCAGTGGGGCATGACTCAGTTGAGGAAGGCGCCGCAGAAGATCCGCACGTACGACCCGGCTCATCATGAGCCCGTGTCGGTGGCGTCGCACCTGCCGTTGTCCGCCACATGTAGATGCACGGTTCGCTGCCAAAGCGCGTGCCACCGACCGTGCTACCTCCCGTCTCGGTGCACCACGATGTTAGAGCATATATCTCCATATGTGGTTTTGGTAATTGATGACAATTCCTATGGACTAATGGTTGCCTTAAGTTATATTTATAGGATTTGTCCATAGGCACTTCTTGAAGTCCATCTGTTGGGTTCAAGGAGTTTATATGATGATGAAGGTGGTATTCAAGGTGTTATCCAAAGAATGGTCATAGAGACACAAGGTTGATCAAGATCGTCAGACAAAGAGTAAATCAAGATGATCAACACACAAAGCGTACAAGATGTACCGAGAGGGATCAAGTGATCCCATGGTATGGTAAGCATTGTTCATTACGTATTTGTGTACTAACCCATGGTCTTCCTGAGAGTTCTATGTGGGGTTAGGTGTGTTTCCATGGGCTTGCGTCAAGAGTAAGATCTCATACAACCCATGGAGGATGACGTCAAGTGGTGGAGGATGGTGGCAATGTACTCCCATGGTATGGTAAGCATTGTCCATTACGTATTTGTGTACTAACCCATGGTCTTCGTGAGAGTTCTATGTGGGGTTAGGTATGTTTCCATGGGCTTGTGTCCAGAGGAAGATCTCATACAACCCATGGAGGATGACGTCAAGTGGTGGAGGATGGTGGCAATGGACTTGTGAAGATATGCTGAAGAGCGGCTCACCCATAGTGTGTATGGGGGAGCAATCAACTAGTCTTCATCAAACCAACGCAAGAAAGAAAGGTGGTCCATCTTGAGGAAGCCAAGATCATCGTCATCTATATCAAGAGGACGAGGTGCAAGGTATAGGTTTTGCCCTTGATAGGTATTCTGTTTTAGGATAGATTGTCGTACTGTCAAGGGGGGTCTCAAGTGAGTAGCTTGATCGTATCGTTCGTTGAGAGCTCAAACCATTTGCATCCTTGCATCATACTTCTTGGTTCTTGTTTGGTATTTCTCTTTGTGAGTTTTAGAGCTTATGGTCATCTTCATGACACGCTCAAGTTCATCGAAAACGGAGTCCATATGCATCTTCTATGATGTTTTCGATATTGGGTTTTTACCGGTCTTATTCGAAGAAGGGTTCTCACCATTTTCTTATGGGACTTTTCTCACTTGCTTCTTATCGATACTTCTATCAATATTGTGTTAGCCCATGTCGTTAGCTTTCCAAAAAACTTGGTTTCGTTGAATTCGGAGTTCGTATGCGAAAGTTACAGCAGTTTCAGTATCCAGCGGTAGTACCGCTCCTAGTGCCAGCGGTAGTACCGCTCCTGTAGCGGTAGTACCGCTCCCGGAGAGGTAGTACCGCCCGTAGAGCGGTAGTAATTTTCTACTACCGCTCCCTAGCGGTAGTACCGCTCCAGCAGCGGTAGTACCGCTCCGTCGGACTGTTTTTCGTGGCCTCAGCATGGTTGGTGAACCTACCGAGCGGTAGTACCGCTCCCATGAGCGATAGTACCGCTCTGTGCGGGCTATAAGGCTTAACGGTTGGATTTTTCCCCACCTATAAAAGGGGGTCTTCTTCCCCATTGAACCTTATCTCTTTAGCTCGTGTTTTTCCCCCAATGTTGACCTTCTTCGAGCTTGCTAACTCTCAATCCCTCCAATGATTCTTGCTAGTTCTTGAGGGAAAAGAGAGAGGAGATCTAGATCCACATTTCCACCAATCACTTTCTCCTCTAAGTGAGGGGAACCCCTTGGGACTAGACCTTGGAGTTCTTCGTGTTCTTCTTCGTTCTTCCTCTCATTTCTTCCCTAGCATTAGTTGCTTTGGTGGGATTTGGGAGAGAAGGACTTGGGCACTCCGTGTGCCCTTGCCATTGCATTAGTTGCATCGTTTGAGTTCTCCACGGTGATACGTGGAAGTGAAGTTTGAGAAGCTTATTACCTTTGGTACTTAGTACCCTGGATATTGTTCTTCATGGATGCTTTGGCGTCCTAGAAGCTTGGTGGTATCTTGGATCTCAATCATTGTGGTGTAAAGCTCCGGGAAAGCGTCGGGGTCTCCAATTAGGTTGTGGAGATTGCCCCGAGAAATTTGTACGGGTATCGGTCGCCGCCCCCAAGGTTTGCCATTTATACGGGTTCGGTGACCGCCCTCAAGGGTCCCTTAGTGGAATCACGGCATCTTGCATTGTGCGAGAGCGTGAGGAGATTACGGTGGCCTTAGTGCCATCTTGGGGAGCATTGTGCCTCCACACCGCTCCAACGGAGATTAGCATCCACAAGGGTGTGAACTTCGGTATACATCATCGTCTCTGCGTGCCTCGGTTATCTCTTACCCGAACCCTTGACTTATGCACTTTACTTTGTGATAGTCATATTGTTTATTGTCATATATCTTGTTATCACTTAGTTGTTTATCTAGCTTAGCATAAGTTGTTGGTGCACATAGGTGAGCCTAGTTGTTGTAGGTTTTGTGCTTGACAAATTAAACGTTAGTTTTATTCCACATTTGTTCAAGCCTAAACCGTAATTATTTTAAAGCGCCTATTCACCCCCCCCCCCCCTCTAGGCGACATCCATGTCCTTTCAATTGGTATCAGAGCTAGGTCTCTCTTTATTAGGTTTAACCACCTAGAGAGTAAGGATGTCGACTAGGGGTTTAGGATTCACTGACACTCTTAGTTTCGATGGCACAAATTTTGATGTTTGGGTAATTCGCATGCTTAATCACTTTCGGGTCTTGGACCCAAATTTAGAGCGAATTGTAGATATGGGTTTTTCTCCTCCAAAGGATTCTCAAAATATATCTTTAGAGGATGAGAAAAACTCTTATCTCAATGCTCAAGCTTCTAATGTGCTTTTTGATGCTTTGAGCAATGTAGTTATATTTGAACTCATGCCATTCCGGGATGCTCATGAGTTGTGGACAAAGCTTCAAGATAAATATGGTATGTCCAAGATTTGTGGGAATGATTGTTCTCCCTCCACCTCCGGTCGTGTGGTCTTCTCAACTTCATCTACTTCACCTACATGTGGATTGCCACAAGGTAATGATATGGTGAGTAGTGGTGATCATTGCAACGATGATAGTGGGTTTATTGTTGATGATCCTTCATCACTATATTATTGCAATGCTTCATCTTTGGGCATTAACACTTCGAGCACTCTAAATGTTTTACATGCTTGTGTTGATAGTCCTTGCATATCATGTAAAAACTGCTTGACTAAATCTCATGATGATATGCTTCCTATATCTTGTTGCCATGATAAAAATGTATATATTTCCTCGAGTTGTTGTGCTAACAATGTAGACGAAATTCATCACTCCATGGAACAAGACTTGGACTTGAATGATGCTTCAATGGATCCTACATCATCATCTATTGTGACTCACTTTTGCCTTATGGCTAAGGCTTCAAAGGTATCTCCTACTTTGAATCCCAATATATCTCATGATGATGATGTTGATGATAATGGGGATGAGAATAATGATGAAGAGAGTGATAATATTTCATCCTTAAAAATTAAGGGTGAAATGATTTTTAAATCTCTTTATAAGAATAAACTTGCTTGTTCCAACTTCTTGGAAATCATGTCTATTGCCACTGAGGGCAAGAAATACATTGAGGAGTTGGAAGCTCATCTCGAAGAGCATGAGGCCACCATTGAGACAATGGAAGGTCATGAGCGTGAATACGCTAACGAGATCGCGGAGCTATCTCAAGCTCTTGAAAATGAACAAACCACCAAGGAATCTCTTGAGGAAAACTTTGCTATAGAATTATCTAGATTAAAGGAATCCCATGATAGAGCTCTCGAGGTGGCTAATGACTTTAGAACTAAAAACGATAAGCTTGAACTTGCACATGCTAAACTCGTTGAGGACTATGAGCACCTCGAAAATGGCTCAAAGGCTATTAAGAGTTCGCTCATCGAACTCACCGAGTATCATGCTCAACTTGAATCTTCATATGTTAAAGAGCTTGCCAAGTTGCCTTCTCCTCTTATTGTTAATAATGATGCTTGTGCTACTAATTCTACTTCTTGTGAAGCATCCATTTTAAAGGAGAATGTTGAGCTAAGGGCTCAACTCGAGTTGCTATCTAGCAATTATGGGAAATTGGAAGAAAGTCATGTAATGCTCACAAGCTCTCATGATGATCTTCTAGTATCCCATAATGTGCTAAAATTAGCTCATGAGGCTATTACTACCAAGGTAACATCGAGTGAGCCTCATGTGGACATTAGCACTACTTCTAGTCAAAAAGCTATATTGCCATGTGCTAGTCCTCGTAATTCATCTACTCACAATGTTGCTACATCTTGTGATGAATTACTTCCCAGGCCTTGTTGCTCTAACTATAAAGCTTATACTTCCTCTAGTACTTGTGTTGATACTAACCATGTAGAGGAAATGAAAGATCTCAAGGCCCAAGTCACTTCCTTGAAGAAAGACTTGGAAAAGAGTCATGAAGGAATGTCCACACTCAACAATGTCTTGTGTGGGAAAAAATCCCCAAATGACAAATATGGACTTGGATTCAACTCCAACAAGAAGAATAAGTCCAAAAGCTTCAAGAAGAAGGGCCAAGAACAAGTCAAGAATTCGGCCAAGATTATTTGCTTCAAGTGCAAAATTGAAGGGCGCCATGTTAGATCTTGCCCACTAAAGAAGAAGCCCCAAAGTCACAAGCAACAAGGAAAGAGGCCACAAGTGCACTCACATACTCAACTACAAGTTGAAGAAATGCCTCTTCCCAAGAAGACCCAAGCTAACACTCCTCATGTTGAGAAATCAATAGGGAAGAAATTAAAGGGTAGATGTTGCTACTTATGTCGTGAGAAGGGTCACTTCGCTTCTTCTTGCACGAGAGGTAATTTATCCAACCCAATCATTATTGATGATATCTATTCACTTGGGAAGGATAAGATTGGCAATGTGTTTTCCAAGTTTGTTGGTACTCAAAGTGGTGTCAAGAAAAGTACCATTTGGGTTGACAAGCCTATTGTGACTAACCTCTTAGGACCCAACGTGGTTGGGGACCAACAAGCTCAAACTTGATCAATAGGTGTTTGTGGAGGACGTTAGAGACTTGGATACATAATGAAGAATTAAGGGGTCTTCATCATTCATATTTTCTCAAGCCAAGTCATTTGGATTATCGAGTTTCTATCTTATATCCAATGTGCCTCCTTACGGTAACTTGTACTTAAACTATTTACATTGTTAGTTGCTTTCCCCTTTGCATATTGTGGTTTTGTACCTTGCATGTGTTTGTACATGTTGTGCTTCTAACTTGCTTATGTTGAGTAATCGAGTATGTGTATCTTGGTTTGCATATCATGTACATGTGAGTCTTGTATTAAGCCTTTTTCCATCTTGTTTGTATCTTTGTTGGCTCTTGTGAGAGATTAATGGATTATCCCATTGTGGGGGAGTGATGTGCTTTGCACACCTCACAATCCTATAAATGTGTATACATGGGGAATACCACTTAGGATTGATATTTCAAGATTATCTAGTTTCTATGTGGTATGTCTTACTCATGAGAAATTCAAATTCTATATGGTCCATTAATTATCTCTTGTTGGTTTTAGTTTGCCACTTGTTAATATTGTTGGGTTATCACATTATGGGGGAGTAATATGCTATGTGCATATTACAAGCCTGGAGAATATGTACATTTGAGGTATTGCCACTTAGTGTTGATATTGTAAATTATCTTGTTCCTAGGTGGCATGTTTTCTCTACAAGTGTCATTTGCTTGCGTTTTATGGGTAAAGATGATCTTGGATATATTTGCGATCTACCAATGAGTATCATTTCCAAAATACTTGTTGTCCTTAACAGTTGGTATTCCCATCATGTGGTAGGAATTGCTAATTGTCTTTACATTGGATTTTGTGTTTCGTTTGTCTTCCTTGCCTCTTGTGAATCTATTTTAACATGTCTAGTGTTTTTATAGATATAGAGAAAGTGATGATCCCATATTGTGCATTTCTCTACTATTAAAGGAGGATCTGCCGTCGTGATGGTTCGACCAAAGCGATGGTTCGACCTCTCGTTCGCTCGTCCCCCCTTTCCATCCTTCCACCGATTTTTTTCAATCCCTTCATAAACCAGTCAAAAAACCGTCGCTAGCACAGCCAAATATAACGGTTTAAAAACCCACTAAAACCTACGTACGCACCACGTGGCGATCCATCCCCCGTCGCTCAGACCCACCCACGTCCACCCAACCCGTCAAAAGGCAAAAAAAACGCGACCCACAAACCCACCTGCCTCCCCCCACGCTCTCACGATCCCCTCCTCTCTCGCGCGTTGACCGCGGCGTCATATCGCCGTCGCCGGCCTCCGTGGTCTCCCCCAACCCCGCAGTCGACGGCGACCCGGATGCTTGCGCGCAGCGCCGTCCCCGACCACCTCCTCCGCTCCTCCGCCGCCACCGGCAACCCCGCAGTCGCGACGGCGGCGCTGCTGCAACATCGCCGCCGACCCGGATGCTTGCGCGCAGCACCGTCCCCGGCCACCTCCTCCGCTCCGCCGCCGCCATCGCCAACCCCGCAGTCGCGACGGCGGCGCTGCTGAAGGATGGTCACCTGCTCCTCCGACGGCTACGTCTCCGCGTTGTACGTCCTTCTCCCCGCCCCTCCTTTGCTCACGCCGGTCCATCTCTCCGTCGAGGAGCGTCCGTCTTCAGTGGCCGCGTCTTATTTCCGGACTAATCTTCTCGTGTGATGGTCTGTGCTCGCAGCGGTCTACCCAGCCAACGCCTCTCCGGTAAACTAGAACCTCACCAGGTTGCAATCTGTGTGTGCCATGTAATGAAAATCCATCGGGCGGTGGGATTTGAGGAGGAGTTGTGCATGCTATTGGAGCTGCTCCTTGGGGATCTGCGGCCTTCAATGCCTCCAATGAAAGCTGCGGCACTCAGCTCAGGGGAGAGCGGCAGCATCCCACCGCCATGCTGCCGCATCAGGGGAGAGCGGCGCTCGGCTCCGGGCAGCGAACGACACACCGCCACATCCCCCACTCATCACCGCCTATGGGTCTTGGTCCGTCAAGGACATTCCTGCTTCCACTGCTCCACTTGTTGCAATCGGATCAGGATCTCAGGTTAGTCAGGTTAGCATATGCGTTGTGACAGGCTTGAATAAGGGACTGCAAGATCCCCGAGGTCGGTCTATTCGTCCCCAATTGCAAAGCGCGTCCCGTAAGGATTCTGATGTGTATCATCTTCAATCTATATGCACGGCATAGAGTTGCCGCCATGGCTGAAGATGGGGATGCACTCTGAACGGATGAGCTCGTGCTCTGGGGAGAGAGCAGAGGGCATGTTGGGCGTTGCTGCTGGAGGGGATGACGACATGGGCTTCCTGGAGCTGCTACTGGTCATTCCTGCTAGAGAGAGAGAGAGAGAGAACAAAGAACAGAGAAGGAGAGATGGATTCGAACGCCTGCTGATCTGGTCTTGTGGAGAAAAAAGAGAGATAGGTGAGGAAGATAGAGAGAGAGCAGAGAGATGCGATATAAAGGGGGCAAAGGGATGTTGATTGCTAGAAATTCACGTATATGTATGGTGCTTCTTGTGAGGTGTATGATTCTATTGATTGATGCACATTTATATAGAGAACATAGATTTAGCTTTGTTAGTGATTGATGTTGTTATTGATATAGTCCCATCAGTCAATATTACCCAATTTATATCCAGATAATTTTCTTCTGTCATCAAGGAAAAAATGCATCACTAAACACTTTGTTTCTAATTGCAAGGTTAAATAAAAAAAATCTAACTGTGTGGGATAATCTGTAGTTGTTTCACTCATCGCCATGCCGCAAGTTTCCGACATTGTCGTGCCTGCACATCGCCGACTTCATCGGAAATACGTTTGAACGTACTCCACCATATGGCAGAACTTCGTGTGACCTGAGGTACATATACTATTGCATCTGTCATAAACTACTAATTAATTATGTATGTTATTTACATATGCTTTGTAAGCTCTGAATAAGTCGATGCCTAAAAAGGTCACGCTATTGCTTTTCCATGCCCTTCAGTTTTCCCAATTGAGTTGCCTATCTGAATTTCCACTATGTTAATTCTTTCATGTGCAATTTTTTAGTGTTGTTCATGTAATTACTGTGTAGCCTTTCTTAGCAGTGCCTAACATTTGATTGATGTGCTTACATAGAACTAAAACTGTTTACGAGTTTGTAAGCTTGTGGATAACTAGCCAGTGACAGATAATGATTCAGTTAGAACCTGCATTCTCTTGTCCTCTTTCCATGTCTCGTAAATTAACATGGTACTTTTCTAATGCGATTTATAAAGTTTTATCAATCTAGCGAGCATATGAGGCTGCAGTACTAGGTTTTTGCTCAGAAACTAAACTACTTGTTGATTAATTCGCCTCATATTATTTGCATGAAATAGTAGCAGCTTTGTTATCCAAGTTCATTTGATTTTGTATGCAGGGGGAGATCCAGTACCAAGATTTATGATTTGACATGAGTGAGTATACTGTTCTGACTTCATGATACATGTGTTTCGTACAAGTATTTCTCATGTTCAACCAGTCATGAGCATATGCTCTTTTCTGATGTTGCATTAATCAGTGTTTCAAAACTGATGTATATGTGATAAAAATATTGAAGTAATGGACATGGCGATAATTGGTTATCAAGCAAAGAGGTTGATTCATAAGATGTTAGTAGTTATAAGAAGTAGGTTCATTTACAGCTGCAGTAAGAAAGTGGAACATATTGATTTTGTACATATACTAAATTTACTTGCATGCTATTTTTTATTTGTTTCGTGCATGTTGAGGGGTGTGTGCGTGATCTATTTTCTAAGGCCATGAAATATTTTTAGGTAGCTGCTCTTGATACGGGTCAATGACTTGCGTACTGTACTTCTACATATGCTTTCTTGCATAATGAGCTATGTGCATGCTCTCTTTCCTCATGTCAATATTTGATCAGGGAAGCTACTCAGTATATGCATGACCAATAAATTTAGAAGTAGGATAACATGACAATGAGGTTGCATCATGAGTCTCAAACCAAGGCTTTCCTGTCCACGTAATGACCTCATCAGAAAAACAAAACCATTTGATGATTTATATACGATTTTACTGTAGTTATTCTCCTGTTAAATTCAGAATGTGGTTCATGTAGAAAGAAATACATGCAAAAAATAAGGATCATAGTAATACTTTTTCAATGATTCTTTTGGAGGTCATGTCTTCATGTTATTCAAGGATTTTGATATCTGAAAGTTATGGCAATATAGATAGGGAGATAGCCCTTCGTGCCGTGAGGTCACTCTGGGCTGTAGCGAAGGGCACACTGCAATTCGCGGGCACGCGGATGAGGTGATCCTGCATAAGCTTTGTTGTGTTGATTTCTTGTCAAGGACGCTGTTGTCCAAGCGTTTCCTATGCCTTGATTAGTGGCCCTTCTCTCCCATTAAAGACATTTCACTAATTTGTTTGATTATTGAGTGATATGACCTAATTAATTTGTATTTAGACACACAACCAAAGAGTAGCATGCAAACTTTGTACAAGATAATAATGGGATGAAGTATGTTCGGAATGCAAGCATTTGTGTGGGAATCACTGACACCATAAACCTGTCACTGAAATGAATGAGTCGGTTGGTGCATACAAGGATTTTGTTCTCCCGTTGCTCTTGATTGTCTTTGCAAGTCCATAGATATAAATTTTATGGTTTTCCTTTACTTATAGCAAGTACTGAATGTTTTTTCCTTCAGCCCTTTAGGTGTTAAAATCTGTGATGGAGCTACCCAGAACTTCCGATTTTGGTGCCAAGATGGATGGATTCAATTGGGTGACCACTGTCATGTATTGTTGTTCAGTTATCCTGAGGGTAACATGGATATGTTTTGTTTGAGATCAAAGCTTGGTATTGCTAGAAAATATATCTGTGATGTGCACTGAGATTTCAAATATATAACAACAGTGATAGAACACACTCTTCCCCTTGCCATCAATGATCATTGAATTAGCGTACTTTATAATAATATTTCTATCTTGGCACCATGAGTGTTTCTTGGTGGCAGTATTATTTCTACCTTAACATATGTATGCTGACCATATTTTTTGGAATTGAATTATGTATTCAAAGCTACTGTTCAACATAGACATCGGTTAAAAATCATACAAGGGACAAAATGTATATGTACCCTTCTGTTTGAATATATGACTATAAATGAATTAACTCTGGCTGTGGCATAGGATGCACACCAAGTGTTTGCTCTTTTTTTTGACTTGTAGGTTCCCTGTTTGTCTTTTTTTTTCTCTGCCAACAAGTGTCATATTGTTGATTGGTTTGGCTTACAAAGAGCGGTACCAGCTTCTCGAGTCTCTTACAGAGGCACTCAAGTAAGTCTCTCCTACTCGCATTTGTTGGTCCGTTAAGTTCGTTAGCTTTTGGCATGCACTATGCAAATACAAATACTTGTCCCTGTAGTTGTAGCTCAGTCTATTAGGTGATTCTTTGACTTGAGTTAACACCTGCTTTTTTGTGAATCTCTACTATTAAAGAGGGATATGCCGTCGTGATGGTTCGATCATCTCTAACGATCCCTCCGCACGACTCCTCTCGTCGTATAACCTCTGGCTCCTCGCACGATTTCTTTGTGAAAAAAAATTAGCTGCACCCCATCCCTCGTTCGCTTTATTCACGTCGCACATTTATGGCCCATGATCGAACCGTCTGAAACCAACGCAAGCACGCCCTCTATCCCACCCCCGTACTTCTTCTGACAGCCGCAGCCGCCGATCCAGGCAGAAGCCGCCCATCTCCTTTCCCCATATGCCGCTGTTGTGGTGTAGATCTCATCTGTCCTACCGCCCCCAACGTCGTGTTCACTGGGCACCACCACCTCTTCTTGGGATGGTGCTGCCGCGCCCTTCGTGGCGCCTAAGACAAACCGGCGATGGTACAACCCCCACTCTAGCTAGACTCGTGCTGATTGATTTCTGGCTGAAATTCTGTCCAAGATGAGCTCTGAGTCCAGGGGCTGCTCGGAATCGACCACAACGAGCTCCGCTAGCTTCGCATGTATGTTCCTCTCATAAGTTGCTTCAGTTTTCTATGTTATTTCGGCAGTTTCGATGGGTTTCCGCATAATTTTGCTTGTTATTTTGTTCAGAATGATTTTTTCTGTTTCCAAGTTCATGACATGATGGTCTTTCTTTGTAGGGCTGATTTTGATGTTTCTCCTCTCTTGTTTTTCCTGACTTTGATGTTTCTCCTCTCTTGTTTTTCCTGACTTTGGGGGTCTCTTTTCAGTAGAGTACAATTTTTTGGCATTATACTGGGCTGACCTCTGTGTTTTGTACTACAGTACTAGCATATATTGTCAGCAATCGAACGTCGTCGTCTTCGTCGTGATGGTTCGATCCCCCTTCTCCTCCTGTCGATACGTCCTCTCACTCCGTCCTATCGATTCCCATGCAGAAAGAAAAAACAATGTAGAAAAACCTCACGTTCCAAAGTAGTGAAAACCCAAAGAAAAATCCCCTACGTCCCCCACTTCTCCCACAAGTCCACAAACTCCATATGCAGATCTCTTTGCCAAACCCGAACCACCTGGCTGGTACCCCGCACTCTCCCTCTCCTGTGTCGCGCATCTCATCTAGGCCTTGGCCACGGCCTCAACTCACCCCTCTCCACTATTGGCGGCTCGTGTGGACGGCTGCGGACTTGAGGCCATCGGAAGAGCACCTTCGAGGCGGTGGCGATATCGGCCTTGTCCTTCGAGGATAGGTCTTTCTCAGATGATGACCTCGACCGGCGACACCCAGCATGTGGTCTCGCAGGAGTGAAGGGCAATGGCATCGGCGGCATGCTGGTCCGTGCATCAGTCGATCAGGGTGGCGACGGCGGCCTTCGGACATTGACCGATCTGGCGACGTGAGCATGGGTGGTCACGGTGGGGAGGACAAGCGCGGAAGAGGAGGAGTCGACCAATATGAGGACCTTGTTCAACAACACTACTCGGGCCTCCGGCAATGACACGTTGGAGATATCTGAGATGTGTCCTCTCTGCTTCTAGTAAAGATTTTTGTGATTGGTTGTTTTGCAATATATTAGGCACTGTTATTTGTTTATGTTACAGGGCAAAAATCTATATTAACTAAAAAATATCCAAATTCATGGCGGAACCCGTTATACAGCATTCTGAGTGAAACCAAATGTGCCATACTTTTGAATCACAACTACTTTTAGTTACTCCATGCCCTGTTTGCACAGAGTTATTAAGCTTTTACTTTTCAGCAAAATGGAGGATCCTTTATTTAAATTATGCAAGTAATTTCTATTCATTACGAATACATAAAACTTTATTATAGCACTTGTACATATGTTGTATATATAAATTATGAAATCTTCACTTGGGTAGTACTTATGAAGGTGAATTTGTGACCACAAGTCATTGTTGTCAAGGTAGCAAATACAATCATTGGGTCTCTTGAAGTTGTAGAGATCGACTATGATATTGCTTGGTACATGGTTTCTTCATGAGGGAAATAATGAAACATGGTGCTGACAAATATTGTACTAAAAAACATGACGATTTCTAGGATGCCACATTATCAAAACATTGTAATGTACAGTTTTTTATTTCTAGAACACACATGAACTCAATTATAATTTTCTTTAGTGCAGACCATCCTTTTGTGTACCTCCACATCATAGATTATTTGAGATGTAGAGGAACATGTAGTATTTGCTTTTTATTGCAAAAGTGTTCCCTCCATTGATTTTATTGAACATTATGCATTCTATTCAATTGTTGCTCTGTGAGCTAGCCTTCTTGATGGACATTTTTAAAGGAAAACATTTGTTTGCATCCATAATTTGATAGAACTATTTGGACCACAGAATGATATTCTAAGACATTGTAGCTCTGCAGGAATGCCAGGTCATGAACGATGGAGACATAGGTTGAGCATAGGTAAGGTTCCAAAGGTTGGCACTATCTTCTAGAATAACAAGGTGATTCGGTTAGACCCCCATTGACGATTGCGGATGTATGTTGCTTGTTGCAAAGGGCGTCATACCTTCACTTTGCTTTGTTTTAATGATGTGCTTAATGTCGTGTTTTATCGATTATTTGATACAACCGGATCTGAGAAATAACATAAAAAAGAGCATGGGCATGGCCAAAGTCAGAGCAAAGATAGACGAAGAAGGAACACATGAATAAATGAAGAGAGGGGTGAAGGGAAGATGTTCAGTTGTTATTATTTTTTTGACGCTTCCTTGAAACGCGTAGGTATTTAACTATATCCATGCTTAAATATTATTCCGTGAAAATGTGCTTTCATTTTTTTCGGTGGCCAATATGGCAAGACCCATCAAGTACGAGATCTTATCAAGATCATGGCATACTTCTTTATTGAATCATTATGATAATATGTTCAGCTACTATTTAAGTCTGAGTGTATTTTATTTTTATTAGTGAGAAGAAGGTAAAAGAAATATTTCATGACATGAGCACTTTTAATGAAGGGATTCCTAGGGCAACAAGAGGGCGATTCTAGACCCTCCCACTGGATGATAAAAATAGGGGGCAAGGAGTGGAGCGCTTGTTTGACGATGGTTGCGAGAAAACCAGCACAGTCGGATTGGATTCGGCGGCCAACGATAATTAAGTGACAATTAATTTTATTGACCCGTGGCAACACACGGGCATTCAACTAGTTGTATTTAAATTCAAATTCTATATAATGCACATCCCTTGGGAGAGTTATCCTATTTTCTTTAGAACACTCTCTTTATTCGCCCATCATAAAATCTTTTGATCCCCATCAAGTGTGTGTTGATGGGAGGCAAGTCTTGCTCTTTATGATGCTTTGTGCCATCATGAAAATTTGTCGAGGATTTGGTTTGTTGGAACCTAGCTCTCTTTTGGAAACTAGATACCTCGTGTTTGGTTTCCTTCAATTGGTATCTTGTTTCCTTTTATTTGGCATGTGTAAATGGATATCTCATTCCTTGAGGTATCTTTTAATTGATATCCTTCAAGTGATAGTTTTTCATTTGGTATCTTATTATCACTTGATACCTTGTCTTTTGGTGTATTATCAACTTTGTGTTGAGTTGATTCTTGAAAGCCTTGAGCATGCATATTTACTATATATAGCTTCTTTTGCTTGCTTTCTTTCTTTGACCCAATATATAGGAGAAACTCCACCTTGTCATAAATTGGCTAAAGTGCGCATGCAATTCAAATTCATATATATGTGCACATATGTATGTGGAGTTTGTCCTATGTATTGTTGGTTTTCTAACTCTTTGGTCACAATGAGCTTGGGCACCATTTTGTTTGTTTTGTTGTTCCAGGAACAATTGGAGATGCGTTGGATGCTCGGCTCACCTATAAGGAAGGTGTTGAGACCATGTGGTTATTGGAGCCAAGTTAGGATGATCAACGAACAACTATCTACTACATCAATCCAATGTTGTCTCGGTAACAAGTATCTACTTCATGCATTCATTTATTGCAAAGGCCCAAACCTGTCTTTTCTTTTCTAGGTTGCATCATGGCATGAATCTCTTGATTCGTTCTTGTAGTACTTGTTTCCTTTCTCAAAGCATCCGAACGATGATGTCTTATTGCTAGTTGGGATGTCTTTGATGTTCGTATGTTGGAAGTTCATATTGTACAATAAGAAAATATTAGGCCATGTGTTATGCTTCCAAGCAAAGATCTTATTGATATATTTATGACTTCCTTTTGAATATCTTGTTTGTTCCTTCTTGTAACCATTTCGTGTGTACATCCTTATTTGTGGATATATATCATCATGATTGTCTTCTACTTAGAATCTTTTACACATGAGAGAAGTTACATCTCTAATTGATATCCTCTTTTCTTTCACGTCCACCGTTGCATTTCCTTTTTCAGTTTTTGGTGGCTTCGTGAAAGGATTTGTCTTGAGTGCATATCTTATTTTCCTACATCTTGATGCACTCTTTGGCCGTGAAGATTATTTTTCCTCATGCTTGTCTTGATAAGGGTTTTGCCATTTCGATTGGTATCCCTCCTCTTGACAAGGTTCTTATTTCCTATCTTCACCATGGGTTGTCACAAGCGTTGGTTCTTATTTTGTTTATTAGTAAGCTTGAACCCATTTTCTAGTATGTGTGTGTGGGAATGATATGTCTTGCACTTTGTGTCTCATTTCATCAACACTATGTTGATGAGTAATGCTCATCCTTATCTTAGTCTTCTCAAGTGCTTTGCCATGACTCACACATATTATTTTGGTTGAGCCTATTCTTAAGTTGCTTCTTTTACATGTCGATCAACCATTTGTTTTGTGCAAGTGATATGCTTATTGTCTCATTTATCTTCTTGCACTCGCTGTGTGTTTTTATTAATTTTGGGGGAGCAACGATCCTATTTTGTGCACTTGTATCAAATACAAAAATCTCTTATTAGTGCACAAATCATGGGGAGCTTCCCTAGTTTTGATAAAACACTCTGTTGCCTTTATCATAATATCTTTTATTCATGTGGTTCGAAGGACCATATGGTTTTTTGTTCCATCTGGTATCTTTTGATTGCTTGCCTCTATTTATGTATGTCTTTTTGGCATACGATCCTTTTATTTGCAATCTTTGGGTCCTCAATATAGTTCGTTTTCCTCCAACTACTTATCATTGTATTTGTGTATTTCTTTGCACTCATTTGCTGAGAAGTACACACTTTTTGGAGGACCACCAAATATATTGGCTTTCTAAACTTTTCGTCCATTTTGGAAATCGATGCCAATGGGGGAGAAGTTTAGAGAGTTTACTTTGGATATGTTTAGAGGGTTTTGCTTTTATTGCGTAAGCATTTACATCTGGCACGCATGCATTATTGCTTTGTATGTGTGCGCTTGGTTATGCTTATTTCCTTATATAAACTCTCTTGAAGTGGTTGTCATCAATTACCAAAATGGGGGAGATTGTTAGAGCATATATCTCCATATGTGGTTTTGGTAATTAATGACAATTCCTATGGACTAATGGTTGCCTTAAGTTATATTTATAGGATTTTTCCATAGGCACTTCTTGAAGTCCATCTGTAGGGTTCAAGGAGTTTATATGATGACCAAGGTGGTATTCAAGGTATTATCCAAAGAATGGTCATAGAGACACAAGGTTGATCAAGATCGTCAGAAAAAGAGTAAATCAAGATGATCAACACACAAAGCGTACACGATGTACCGAGAGGGATCAAGTGATCCCATGGTATGGTAAGAATTGTCCATTACGTATTTGTGTACTAACACATGGTCTTTGTGAGAGTTCTGTGTGGGGTTAGTTGTGTTTCCATGGGCTTGCATCAAGAGGAAGATCTCATACAACCCATGGAGGATGACGTCAAGTGGTGGAGGATGGTGGCAATGGACTCCCATGGTATGGTAAGCATTGTCCATTACGTATTTGTGTACTAACCCCATGGTCTTCGTGAGAGTTCTATATGGGGTTAGGTGTGTTTCCATGGGCTTGCGTCAAGAGAAAGATCTCATACAACCCATGGAGGATGACGTCAAGTGTTGGAGGATGGTGGCAATGGACTTGTGAAGATATGCTGAAGAGAGGCTCACACATAGTGTGTATGGGGGAGCAATCAACTAGTCTTCATCAAGCCAACGCAAGCAAGAAAGGTGGTCCATCTTGAGGAAGTCAAGATTATCGTCATCTAGCTCAAGAGGACGAGGTGCAAGGTATAGGTTTGCCCTTGATAGGTTTTCTGTTTTAGGATAGATTGTCGTACTGTCAAGGGGGGCTCTCAAGTGAGTAGCTTGATTGTATCGTTCGTTGAGAGCTCAAACCATTTGCATCCTTGCATCATACTTCCTGGTTCTTGTTTGGTATTTCTCTTTGTGAGTTTTAGAGCTTATGGTCATCTTCATGACACGCTCGAGTTCATCGAAAACGGAGTCCATATGCATCTTCTATGATGTTTTTGATGTTGGGTTTTTACCGGTCTTATTCGAAGAAGGGTTCTCACCATTTTCTTATGGGACTTTTCTCACTTGCTTCTTATTAATACTTCTATCAATATTGTGTTAGCCCATGTCTTTACCTTTCCAACAAACTTGGTTTCGTTGAATTCAGAGTCCGTATGCGAGAATTACAGCAGTTTCAGTATCCAGCGGTAGTACCGCTCGTGGTGCGAGCGGTAGTACCGCTCCTGTAGCGGTAGTACCGCCCCCGGAGAGGTAGTACCGCCCCTGGAGCGGTAGTAATTTTCTACTACCGCTCCCTAGCGGTAGTACCGTTCCGTCAGACTTTTTTTCGTGGCCTCAGCATGGTTGGTGAACCTACCGAGCGGTAGTACCGCTCTCATGAGCAGTAGTACCGCTTTGTGCGGGCTGTGAGGCTTAACGGTTGGATTTTTCCCCACCTATAAAAGGGGGTCTTCTTCCCCATTGAACCTTTTCTCTTTAGCTCGTGTTCTTCCCCCATTGTTGACCTTCTTCGAGCTTGCTAACTCTCAATCCCTCCAATGATTCTTCCTAGTTCTTGAGGGAAAAGAGAGAGGAGATCTAGATCCACATTTCCACCAATCACTTTCTCCTCTAAGTGAGGGGAACCCCTTGGGACTAGATCTTGGAGTTCTTCGTGTTCTACTTCGTTCTTCCTCTCATTTTCCTCCCTAGCATTAGCTGCTTTGGTGGGATTTGGGAGAGAAGGACTTGGGCATTTCGTGTGCCCTTGCCATTGCATTAGTTGCATTGTTTGAGTTCTCCATGGTGATACGTGGAAGTGAAGTTTGAGAAGCTTATTACCTTTGGTACTTAGTACCCTAGATATTGTTCTTCGTGGATGCTTTGGCGTCCTAGAAGCTTGGTGGTGTCTCGGAGCTCAATCATTGTGGTGTAAAGCTCCGGGCAAGCGTCGGAGTCTCCAATTAGGTTGTGGAGATTGCCCCGAGAAATTTGTACGAGTATCGGTGACCGCCCCCAAGGTTTTCCATTTGTACGGGTTCGGTGACCGCCCTCAAGGTTCCCTTAGTGGAATCACGGCATCTTGCATTGTGCGAGAGCGTGAGGAGATTACGGTGGCCTTAGTGGCATCTTGGGGAGCATTGTGCCTCCATACCGCTCCAACGGAGATTAGCATCCGCAAGGGTGTGAACTTCGGGATACATCATCGTCTCCGCGTGCCTCAGTTATCTCTTACCCGAACCTTTTACTTATGCACTTTACTTTGTGATAGCCGTATTGTTTATTGTCATATATCTTGCTATCACTTAGTTGTTTATCTTGCTTAGCATAAGTTGTTCGTGCACATAGGTGAGCCTAGTTGTTGTAGGTTTTGTGCTTGACAAATTAAAAGTTAGTTTTATTCCGCATTTGTTCAAGCCTAAACCATAATTATTTTAAAGCGCCTATTCACCCCCCTCTAGGCGACATCTACGTCCTTTCGCACCGTCACGCCCGGAGTTGCGAGCAGGCAAGGCGCCACCGGCGCCAGTATCTGACCGGTTGGGCTCATCTGGCGGGGCGGATCTAGTGGCAGTTGGTGGCACGAATCCCAGCAAAGATTGCGTGCGCGGTTGCTCGTGCGCCAATCCTGGGGAGGATCTGTCTCCTGCTGGCACATGAAATATGGCATGTTGGGATTGATTTCTTCACCGTTTGGAGAGCAATTTTCTTCCTTGTTTTCTGCAACATCATAATTATCATGCGGGCTGTTAAGAGAATTAGTCAACATATGATCACTCCAAGTAATACCCCCATGATCAAGATGTGGCAAAAGAAGAATTTCTTTGCGAATTAAGGCACCTGCATTAGTGTGTAGATTAGCGAAAGGAATTTTTGTCTCATCAAAAAAAACATCACTCGATATATAGACACGGCCAGTGGAGACGTCTAGGCATTTGACACCCTTATGAAGTGCACTATACCCAAGAAATACACATTGTTTCAAGCGAAAAATAAGTTTGCGATAGTTGTATGGGCGAAGATTTGGCCAACAAGCACACCCAAAAACACGAAGAGACGTGTAATCAGGTTTGGTATGAAGAAGTCTTTCTACCGGAGTTTCATTGTTTATAACATGACTAGGAAGCACATTTGTAATGTGAATGGCTGTGAGGAAAGCTTCATCCCAAAATTTGATGGGCATAGAAGCACCAGCTATAAGAGCTAGTCCTACCTCAACAATGTGTCCGTGTTTTCGTTCAACAGACCCATTTTGTTGGTGAGCATGAGGGCATGACACATGATGAGAGATGCCAAGGTTTTGGAAGGAGTTCAATTTTTCGTTCTCCCTTCCCCAATCATATTGAACAACAATAATTTTACTATCAAATTTGTGTTCAACAAGTGTTTGATTTTTCTTAAACACTTGAAAGACATCGAATCTTTTCTTGAGGAGATAGATCCATGAGTATTTGCTGTAGTCATCGATGAAACTGGCATAATATGTATGTCTACCAACAGAGCTAGGAGCAGGGCCCCACACATCAGAAAAATAATAATTACAGAGGTTTGGTAGAAACACTTGTGGAAATTGGATATGGTAATTGATGACTCTTAGCACACTAACATGAATCACAAATAGTTCCAATATTGCGCTCATCCACAAACGGGGGCTTATTTTTCCTAAGCAATCTTTCAACTAAAGAGAAATAGGCATATCCTAATCGTTCGTGCCATCATGTTGACGAAAGTTTGACAACACCATAAGATTTTTTATTGAATATTCTACGCTCGGGAAGCAACGGGTAAAGCCCTCGAACACATCTACCTCGATAGAGTATTTTCTTCGTTGCATGATCCTTGATAAAAAAAGAAAGGATGAAACTCAAGAAAGACATGATTGTTAATGGCAATTCTATGAACTGAAAGAAGATTCTTGTTGGCACTAGGGACATGCAGGATTTTTTTAAGATGAATTTTACGATGAGGGGTATTAATACTTGAGTGTCCAATGTGACTGATTCTTATACGTGCACCACTAGCAGTGTGGATCTAATCTTTCCATGGTATTTTTCCCGTATGGCCACCTTGTCAAGTTCACCGATGATGTGGTCGGTAGCACCACTATCAATGTACCAGTTGGTGTCGATTCCATAGGAACCATCCGCCGTAGCAGCTACCTTAACATCATCTAGGGAAGAGTCGTTGTCCTCATCATAACGGTACCAGCAATCCCTGGTCGTGTGCCCAAGTTTACCACATATTTGGCACTTGGGAGCATCGGACCGAGACTTGCCAAAACCACCAGATCCATCGTGGCGCACCCTTGTGTTGTTGAAGGAGGGGCATCCAGTGCAGGGGTGAGAGCTACCGCTGGTGTTGCCGCCACCTGCCCCGCCCTTGCCGCGGGAAGGGCCACAGAAGCCGCCATGTCCACGGGAAGCGGCGTTCGTGGAGGATTTGAAGCCGCCCGAACCCTGGAAGAGGGCAACTCGCTGGTCAAAATTACTCAACATGGAGAAGAGCTCATCCAGGGAGACAAGAGTGGTTCAGGCATCGAGGGATGAAACCAGGGGTTAATACTCCATGTCCAGCCCATTGACCATGTATGAGACAAGCTCATTGTCGGGCAGGGGTTTGCCGGCCGCGGCGAGCTCATCTGCCAGGCCACACATGTGGGCGAAGAACGTCGTCACTGGCTAGGTGCACTTTTGTGCTTGTAGGAGAGCAGCACGGATGTTGTTGATGCAGCTCATGGATTGCGATGAGAACATGTCCGCCAGCATGGTCCAGAGCGCGTGTGACGTGGTGATTGTGGTCACCTGCACCAACACCTCCTTGGTGAGGTTGTTGAGCAGGTACCTGAGCACCTGTTGGTCCTCCCATACCCATAGTTGGTGTAGAGGGTTGAGCTCGAATTGGTCCTTCTCGTCCTTGTCCTTGCTGGCGAGAAGTTTGGCCGGCTCCGGTGTAGTGTCGTCGGCATAGTCGAAGACACCCGCATCTCTCAGTTGCGGGGTGATCTGAGCACGCCATAGAACATAGTTGGTACGAGAAAGTTTCTCCGTGATCTGGCCATTGAGACCGATGTGAGAAGAACCGGAGGAAGACATTGCTAGGCACTAATGGAGATTGGAGAAGTTGTATGATATGGAAGAGGAGGCTCTGATTACCATGTGCGACAGCGGAAAACGTCTTACCTGGTATGAGGGGACGCCATACATGTTATATAGCTGGGGCGCAATAACCCTATAGCGCATACATCAGTTAGGATTCTCTTGAAAAGATCGCATCTTGGAGAAGAAGGAATAAGGAGATAAGAGGGATGCGGTTATGTGAGAAGATAAATGCCCCCTGGTTATAGTTTTGAGTTGGCATATTTTGACAACCTATACAACTCTACAACCTCAATATATTACGCTGCTTAGCATAATGATTAGCTGTTACGAGTAGTGTTTACTGTTTATCGGTTTTTTGCGATCTCAATGTATCTCTGTTGACAGACTGAAGCTAATGGAGTCAAGAAAACATTATATTTTCTCAACAATCACAACATGAAACATAACTCTATTTGTTGCCATGTTTTGGTTGCCCAAGCAAACTTCTTATTCTTTTATGGAATATTGGCAAGCAAACTTAACTTGAGTAATAAGGTCATCTCTAACCGATACCCTATAACCGATTAGAGGAGTAAAATTTTGGTTTTACACCTCTAACCAGCACCTAGCAGATCCCCAATCGGCGTTAGAGGAAATTGAATTATCGTCACTCGCGTCCCGCCTCCCTATATTTACTCCACTGCTCGACGATTGAGCAAAAATTCCCCACTCCTCCTCTGCCTTCCTCGCTCCACTCCCACGCCACATCTGCGTCGGCAATGCCTCTCCCACCCCCCGTCAACACCCGCTCGCCGCCACAGACATTCAGCAGGCTCCAACGCGGTCCTTGGTCACTTGGATTTGTGCCTTCTCGCTCTCACACCTATGCAAAAACGGTGTGTGACTTACCGGATTCGGTTGCCTCACCGAATTCGGTGCAATCTCGGTAGCTCATTGTTTGCTCACATTTTTGTGTAGGTGGATGCGTGTTTTGGTGTTGGGAATAAGAATATATCGATCTATTGATAACACAAAAATTTGATAGATGTTCGTGCACTTGCTATAATACAGGGGCTAGAGATGAGACTAGATGCAAAGCAACGTCTCCTTTAGAATCGGAAAAAACAAGTGTGCAAGCTCGAGAAGCCGTACATCAACAATGAAGACATAGAGAAGATATTAATCCAACTAGCGAGAACAGTTATGAAAGTTGGATATGTTTTAAAGTGTCTAGTTGTAGCTCTTATTTTTATTTATTTTGTCTTACTCTTATAGTAAAGAATCGGTGAATTATGTATTCCGATGTATCAAAATGTCGAATAAAATAAATAAGCAAAGAAATGTGTTTCGGTAGCCCAAAATCAGATGCAAATAAAAAAAAGTACTCCATTATATATAGTGGACCGGCTAGGTCCGTTCAAATCTTAGTGGAGTCCCACCAAGATTTTACTCCACCAGATACTCCGTTATTTTTAGGAGATAGATTAGAAATGGCCTAAGTTGTATAAACAGCATAGGCATGGCCAACCCAAGCAAGAGTAAAGTTTGGGTCATGGCGAAAAACAATAGTATTCGTTTCGGTCATCAACCGAAGATACACTTTGCCATCACATGTTCACCTCTTCACCCATCATAACAAAGAAAAATGAAGTTGTGCAGCTCATGTTTTGGCAAGAAAAATGAAGTAGTACCTACTTGCTGCTCATTCCAGCAGAAGTTTTGACAGGATTCTACTAGTATTTATGACATGTAAGTTTCAACAACGATTAAATGGCAATATAAAGCAGAATTATCCACAACATCAAACCGCCATAATTGGTTGCTACAAGGATCAGACTTCCATAATTGGCTCAAACAAACATGTCCAGAGTTGACTAGCACAATATGTTGAAAACAAATGGACATGTTTTTTTGGGTATATTAGAGAACTGAGGGGTATTTTGGAAGAAACAAAAGGTCATATGCTATTGCTATTTTTAGAGAATGGCAAAAAAACAGTGGTACATCAGTACCAATGCATATGTGCAGCTGATGCAACATTTTTCACTACAAATATATAAGGAAGGAAAACAGTAATAATGCATATGTGCAGCTGATGTACACAACAAGAGTTATTAACATGTATAGAGTATATCGCAACGCGGCCAACAACTCTCCTGCGACATGTCATATGATATCTGTTACTACAATCTACAGCTATGACTTCTCGTAGATGATATCATAATGCCCTGGTCTATACAATAGTGTCACAGTAGGAACCGAGGAATCTGGTGACTCGTAGATGATGTGGATGTTAGGTTCCGCAATCAGTGTAACGTCAATGTTGACAACTCGGAGTGACACCTGTAGGACATTGGTGAGCGCAGTGAGATTCACTTGTTCTGCATCTTCCTTCTCTGGGAGAACCTTCCGCAGGCAGTACTGCAATTCAAAAACACATAAGGCGTCTGACAGTGAGGACTTCACATCATTTTTTTACATACAATTCCAGTTGCTGGTATAAGTATTATGATGAAATTTTGCTCCTACTATGCAGTTCCATCACACACACAAAGCATAACTAGCAAACAAGAAATGCAATACCATTTTCTTCTAATGGACACATGACACTTTTTCTTTTGAGGGAATGGACACATAACACTCAATTATGCATAGAAGGTTACTGCATCACCAAAAGGAAATACTCACCTCTACTGCATCAGGCTCTCCTTGATCAAGGTCGGATATGTATGGCTTAAACGTTTCAAACTTAGTGCATATCTCAATAGCTGTCACAAGTCGAAGATACAAAAGTACTAAAGACAAAAAAAAAAAAAAAAAAAAAAACTGGAGTCAGGAAATTAGAGTAAGTTGGCAAGATAACTAAGAAAATTGTTGTATATTCTCACTGCTCGCAAACTTCTGCTCATTTTGACTCTCCTGGAAAAGCCACTCTTGATAGCCACTGCAACAAAATTTATAGCTTCAGTACAGAACACAGTTTATTTTTTGCAAAAATGTTAATGCAAGCCCACCTTACTGACGGTTTTTGTTTTTGTTCCATACATTCCAGTATAAAGCCCACAAAAGCCTGGACGAATTACAATATTATTAATATATAACTTAAGTGCACTTGGTGGTCCAAAAATAAAAATTTGGTGGATGAAACAATGCAGGAAGCCTTACATTATGAAGATCTGAATATGAACCGGGCAACTGAAGCCTTTGGAATTTCTCCCACATTGGTTCAAGTGCAGCAAGTAAACGTAGCTCCTCCTCATGTGATACTTTCACAAGCTGCTCCTGTAGACCCAATGGACAAAATTTAATCATCACCAAGCACCAAGAACTTTAAGGTGTAGATCTGGAAAAAAAATAGCGACAAGATACTAGTGTACCAGGTATGAGTATATGAACGATCTGTAAAAGCAACTCCCGTCTCTAGGTATTTTCCGATATTCAGAGTAATTAGCCGAAAGCTTCTGCAGAATTGCACACAATAGATGAGAATACATAGGGAAAAAGTGAGAACACAAATCAAGTAGAAATATAACAGTTCACAAGTCATATTACTTTGGCCTTATCTTTCATAATTTCGTTTTCAAACTCATGCGGTAGAGATGATAAAGGTTCCTGCACCAAAACAAGATTTCAATTAGTAAAACCAATGCAATTTTCCCAAATTGACATCTCTAGCCTCAATGATAAAATTAGAGAATATCCTATTAAAGTTAACCTTTTGAAGAACTTTTTCGCAGCCATTTTGTGATGCCTGCAAAACCATAGAAAACTGAAGGTGCAAAGAGGTTAAGAAAGGGATGTTGAAGCATAATTAATTAAACAAAGCATTTGAAAAGCAACCCTTACATCATCACAAGCCTCGTACTCGTACTCGTCTCTCCAAGAAGGCCTCACAGCATCACATGCCTCGTGACTCCAAAAAGGAGATTCCAGAATCTGAAGAAAAAAAACACAAACTTTTATTTTATTTAAAGAAGAGTTGTGAACGGCTTGCAGAATGCCTAGTTTCAATCTGAGTTAGGATTGTAGTCACTGTTTACATTTTCGGCCTTGCCTGTAGGAAACAAAACACTTTTACAAGAAAAGCTGAAACTTGAGAAAGTGCAGAACTGTAAATATTGGTGTGCTACAAAGTTATGTTTGAGCAAAGCGAAACTATTCCTTAATAACACACAATTCGACATATAGAAGTACACACATTTCAATATGGAATGTACAGAGGTGCAGAAGACAGACAATTTTTTTCCACCTTATGCCTGAAAGAGGCGATCCAGTGGGACTTTAAAAGCCCTAAGATTTTACAAGCCTTGAAGTTGAAGCAAAGAAGACTGATCATGTAAATGAAGAAGCACCATTGACATCTCCAATGGGCTAAGCAAGAAATTACAGAAACCACCACGAGTAGCTGAACTTATAATATCTGGTGTCACTCACATTTTGTTTTGACATCTACGAGATGGTGAATTTTATACATACCAACAAAACGATTCATCTTATACCTGAAAGAGCCAAGCATATGGGACCTCAAGAGCACTAAGTATTCCAAGCATAGAAAAGGGTTCACCAAGAAAGTAAGCAAACAATTGTAGAGTAGCTTATCTTATAACAGTATCTGTTATTGATTCAGATTTCTTGCTGGTGACCTAAGAGTCGATTGTAAACATCGGCTTTGTGTAAATGCAACAACAAAAAAAGTAGCCATTGCATAAATGGGCAAAAAATGTAATATTTTAAAAATAAATTGGTAGTATGATTCATAGTAAGTTCATATAGTATTATAAAAATGCTGGATCATAAATATCTGACTTGTAAATTAGCAAGATTTGTGACAAACAAAATTCTCAGCTAGCAAGTCTAAGAAACCTTCACAGGTACAGACATTTTCATAGGGCCGGGGAACTGCCCTCTTTTTGAAAAGAAGAAAGTGCAGACTATTCATGTTTCTCTTGCTGCCTATCTATGCCAACATTCTACTTTTCCACACTTGGCTAATTTACAATGCTAAAATTCATATAAAGCCAAAAGATAACATGTACTGCTAAATGTGAAATCCATAAAAATAAGTGACCATGAGCAAATGCCATTTAGCATTAGTACAATTGCTACATTCAAAAGACGACCAGAGCTATGTACACTTCCAAGAAAAAGGATGCAAAGATAGAAGTCATGGTTTGCTCGAGCAAAGCCAAAACTTTCCATCAATAACACAACTCCACACACAGAAGCACCACAAATTCGATATGGATTTTTTTTGTAGGAAATTTCAATATGGAATATAAATAGGTGAAGAAGCAAAATATAAATTTTAATGTATTTTCCAACTTATGTCTGAAAGAGGAATCATATAGGACTTTAACAGCGCTATGATTTTACAAGCCTTGTAGAAGACCCACCATGTAAATGAACAAGCACCATTGCCATCCCCAAAAGAGTTAGCAAGAAAGTAGGGAAAGCATAATATTTGCTATCAACTCTTACATTTCTTTTTGTTATCTAAGAGACAGTAAGTTGTATATTTGCAGGGTATTAGACAAGTATACCACAACGCAGAAATCAAAATTGATGAATCTTTCTAAGCATGGGCACCTACAAGAACCTAAATTAGTAAACCTTTCCAAGCCTGTACACTGTTGCAACTGAACCATAATCAAAGATTGAACCACACAGGTTCAAGATCAATCTTTCTTCGTCAAAGCATCCACAGAGATAGTTCCCAAATTGAAGATTCAGCCGTTCTTGGTCAAAGCATCGACAGAGATAATTCTTCAAATCAAGACATTGACAAGATCTAATATTTCAGCTTAATGATCAAATTATTCACACAAAATCCAAATCAGAAACCAATTAGTTTCAGCAGATTACTGGAAATTATTTAAATTTATCTGCAGATAATGTTTGTGACATTCAGATGGCCTTGTACTTTTCTAAGCACACAAATAATGTGTTCAACATTTTGATCATTAGTACAGATTCACGGAATGTGAAAACCCTAAAGAAAAGCAACACAATCTCATTTGGCGTTGTAGCACTAATATAATTGCTACACTCTAAAATTGACATGCGCGAAGCACACATCCCAAAAAAAAAAGGATGTCACATATGGAAGGCCGCATGCTCAAGCTCAGAAAAACTCTGTTAGTGACACATAACTCTACCCACAGAATTACAGCAGTGCAGAAACAACATACAAAGTTTCACCTTATGCCTAAAAGAGCGAAGCATATGGGACTTCAAGAGCACTAAGTATTTAAAGCATGGACGAGAGTTCACCAAGAAAGTAAGCAAACCATTATAGAGCACCTTATCTTATAACAGTATCTGCTATTGGTTCAGATTTCGTGCTGGTAACCTTACTCCTAAGAGTTGATTGTAAACATCAGCTTTGTAAAAAAGTAACAAAAAGAAGAAGTGGCCATTGCATAACTGGCCAACAAATGTAATATTTAACAATGAAATTGGTGGTACAATTCATATTAAGTTTATATGGTATTATAAAAGTGTTGGATAATAAATATCTGACATGTAAATTAGCAAGATTTGTGACAAACAAAATTCTCAGCTAGTGAGTCTAAGAAACCTTCACAGGTACAGACATTTTCATAGGGCCAGGGAATTGCCCCTTTTTTGAAAAGAAAAAGGTGCAGACAATTCATGTTTCTGTTGCTGCCTATCTATGCCAACATTCTATTTTTCTACACATGGCTAATTTACAATGCTAAAATTCATATAAAGCCAAAAGATAACATGTACTGCTAAATGTGAAATCCATGAAAAGAAATGACTAAGAACAAATGCCATTTAGCATTAGTACAATTGCTACACTCTAAAGACGACCTGAGCTATGTACACTTCCAAGAAAAGGATGCAAAGATAGAAATCATGGGTTTGCTCGAGCAAAGCCAGAACTTTTCATCAATAACACAACTCCACACACAGAAGCATGCAAATTTCAATATGGAATTTTTTTTGTAGGAAATTTTAATATGGAATATAAAGAGGTCCAGAAGCAAGATATAAACATTTAATTTATTTTCCAACTTATGTCTGAAAGAGGCAATCATATAGGACTTTAACAGCGCTATGATTTTACAAGCCTTGCAGAAGACCGACCATGTAAACGAACAAGCACCATTGACATCCCCAACAGAGTTAGCAAGAAAGTAGGGAAAGCATAAGAGCTATCAACTCTTACATTTCCTTTTGCTATCTAAGAGAGAGTAGGTTGTATATTTGCAGGGCATTAGACAAGTATACCACGATGCAGAAAATCGAAATTGACGAATCTTTCTAAGCATGGGCACCTACAAGAACCTAAATTCGTGAATCTTTCCAAGCCTGTGCACTGTTGCAATTGAAACCACAATCAAAGATTGAAAGACACAGGTTCAAGATCAATCTTTCTTCGTCAAAGCATCCACAGAGATAGTTCCCAAATTGAAGATTCAGCCGTTCTTGGTCAAAGCATCGACAGAGATAATTCTTCAAATCAAGAACGCATTGGATTTCTTGCAGTACCTGATTATACATCCACCCAGAGGGTGGGGCCCTGTAGAAATCCATGTGGTTGGAGGCGTCCAGAGAGTTGGAGGTCGAGGCGCCGCCGTACGTACGGTCGCTGCCGATCCAGCTGTCCGATGAGAAGGATGAGGAGGAGGAGGACGCTCCCATGGTGCTGGTCGACGGAGCGGCGGGGTTCTTGTACCTGTCTGTGGGCTCTTCGTCGTCATCAGATCCCCAGGCGGAGGACGAGGCGGAGCCCTCGTTGGCGACGACCGAGGTCCCCGGGGGCTGACCGGAGGGGCGAGTGCTGAGAGGGGAGGCGGGCGGGGAGCAGCGGTCGTCGGATTCTTGAGGAGTCCTGGAGGCCTCGGCACCACCTCCGCCGCAATTGGGATAGTCGGCGTCGGGAGAGCCGCCGGAGCCGGCCATTCTATGCGGTTGGAGGAGGCGGGAAACGGAAAGGGCAGGGGAACGGGAAGGTTCGGTGAACGGGAAGACAGCGTGAGATTTTGTGACGGTGCCAAGCGGAGGACCTATATGACGCGCTCAGCGTCCAACAGCGCCCGGACGCACAGGGGAGGCCACGGCTGGACCGGCCCATTTACAAACGGCTACACAACATGAATTCATGATAGAAGTTGTAACAAGCGCCGCATTTGTCGTAATACGGAAGTTTTCCTTTTTTTTAGATTTGTATTTTTAAAATGTTTCATCCCCTAAACTATGCGTCCAAATCTCAAACCATTTTTACCATTGAGTTTTTCGCGTTGAGATCTCCAAAACTAGATCCCATGTTAACAGATTTTGACGATTTTTTTTTACAAAAAGAACTGGACGAAAAAATCATGGCTCTCGCGATAGAAAAAAAACAAAAAATACTTTGTTGCCGTTTCGTCGTGCCTCTCACGAAGGCAAAACCATGCCTCTTACGAAAAAATAAAAACATATTTTTTTCCTTTCCGACGTGCCTCTTACGAAGAAACAAAACACAACAGAAAACACGTTTTTTCCTTTTCAAGAGGCACGGCGTGAAAGCAAAACCGTGCCTCGCGCGAAAAACAATAGAAAACATATTTTTTTCCTTTACGAGCATGAAAGCAAAACCGTGCCTCTTGCGAAAACAAAATCATACCTCGACGAAAAAATACATTTTAACACGCAAAAAAAAGAATTTTTTTCGGCCAAAAGCTAAGAAAAATCGGTAAAAAGCAGAAACACCAAGAAAAACCAAAAAAAACAACCTAAAAAGCTGAAAACGTGTGCAAATAAATAATAATAAAAACAAAATACAAAAGGAATCCTTAGAACGCAACATGTGACGATGGCTGAAAACGCGTCAAGTGACAACGCGTGGAAGTGTTCATCGGAAGGCTTCTGAGGGAATGCTCCTCAACTAGTTACTCTCGCATGAATTTCAAAAGATAAGGTCAATTTTTTCCATTTGCGAACAAAACATATAATGATTTTTTTTAAAGCGTGAATATGTTTTAAAATTTCAGAACATTTTCGAAATTTTGTGAGGGTGGCAAGGGGAGGCCACAACCAGTCCAGCCGATTTACAAAGACTAGGGACAACAACAAGCGAGCGATTCATGGCCGTACTGTAGTGACGGGTCAGTGTAGGTCTCTGCACGCTTACTGTGCGAGCGGTTTTCTTCAGATGATTTTCATTTCGCTCGTTTACTTGAAGTAACATTAAAATATTTAATTCAATTTTAATAATAATAATTTAAAAAAGCTTTTAAAAAGTAAGAGCGAGTTTTAGAAACAGGGAGAATTTTTTAAATCAAGAAAAATTTCTAAAATTCTCAAATGTTTTTCAAAATATGAGATCATTTTTTTAGTTGCGAATAAAATTTGGTAATAGAAATTCTGAATATATTTGTTAAACCATGAACATGTTGTAAAATTACCAAAGACAATGAAACGCAGGCATGTTTTTAACTTGTGAGAGAAAATCGTTAACGGGAACATTTTTATACATTTTGAGAAAACTAGTTTTGAGAAAAAATTAGGAACAAAAAATGAAAACACACACACTTTTAAGAACACAACATCTTTGTACCATCACTTCTTCGAGCCAATGCCAACCACGTTGCAGCATCACCTTAGCTAACCGACTTGGAATTTGACATCACCATGTCGACATCACCATCATGGATTGTTGCGTGTACCGACGTCGTCATGCTATCACTTCACTGGATCGACGTCGACCGCACCACATCATCACCTTGTCGGGTCGGCCTCCTCACCACCACACCGACTTGCTTGGTCACATCAGTTGGCCTTGGGCCCCGGCATTATTGCCGACATCATCACATCATCACCTCATCGGGCTGACATCCTGACTGCACCCTGTTGACCTGCTCCGTCATGTCGAATGCCTCGGGGTCTCCGCATTGTCACATCAACCTACTTCGGGAGCTCCACCTCACCACATCGGCTTACTCCATAGATTTCGACATGTGTCGCGCATCGTCGCTTCATTGAGCCGACATTGTCATACCGAAACCGACTTGGGGTTGGGACCTTGTAGGTGCATCTAGTGCCCCTTAGTGGTTTTGGTGGATTGAAGACTTATAGGTTAAGAGACTGATATGTTTGTGAGTGTACACGTGCTCTATAAGTCGCCGAGGAGTTCAAGTTATTCGAAGAATATCGACCCCTAAAAATGTATGTCTTCGGGTGAAGACTTTGGTCATTCCTTGAAGACTCTGATCGCGAAGAAATTGCAAAGAAATTGCTATTCCTCATGAAGACATTGAAGATAGGGAATTCAATGTGTCCCGAAGAAAATGCTCTGAAGACTTTGAAGCTTGAAGATTTTCTCTTTCTGTTTCATTTTCTTCATTCTTGAGTCATAGGAACACCGTACTATCAAGGGGGGTCTAGGTAAAACTAAGGAAAGTATTTCCTCATGATGCTCAACTCAAACCTACACCTACCAAATCCTCCACGAGAGGAACATGAGAGACATGAGGACTTTCACAGTTGAAAGTTCCGACCGTTGCCGCACCACGCGCCACCTGTCCCCAATCTTATCCACACAACGGTCATATCTTTGGGGGCATTAATGTCATATCATGCCGGGATGCTCGTAGGCTATAAATAGCCGCCCCCACAACCACTAGCTGGTTGGCTGCTCCGAGAGAAACTGACACTTGTCATTTAGAGCAACCCAATTCTTCGAGGACTTTGAGCGGAAATCATCAAGTGATGAAAAACCCCAAACACCCAAACCAAAACCCAAAACCCAAAGTGATTGAGCATCACTGAAGAGATTGTTGTTGTGTGGAACCAACGCTTGTTACGTTTGAGGATCGTGCATCCTCGAAATGGTTAGGCGTCATGGTCTAGAGCATCCACCAGTCAATTGTGGATCGCTGGGTGACCGAGTTTGTGAGGGTTTGGAAGTCTACCCTAAAGACTTACCATGAATGTTGGGCGAGGACTGTGTCCTTAGCTCAAGGAGAATACGGTGGGGACTGTGTGTCCCGGGACTGTGTGTCCTTTGGTTTCAATACCAAGCCGCTCCAAACCAGACGTACAACTGTCACAACAGTTGGAACTCGGTCATCAACCACTGTATTCATCAAGCTAATGGTTCTATTTCTTCAGCTCTTTTCATTTCCTCAATTGCATGTTGAAGACTTTCATCTGTACTGTTTGAAGAATTTGAGTGAAGACTTTCTCTGAATTCCTCACCTCAAATTCTTCAGCTGAGTTATTCATCATCTGATTATCCTGTATACGTGACCTGTGCAAACCGAACCTATCAATTCACTCTAAGTACTTTGCTTTAGTCGCTTTTGCATATGTGTTTAAGTACAATTTCTGCCGCACTCAGTTCATGACTGAGGACTTTCCTCACTAGGAATTTTCTCAGTGATGAATTTGTTAAAATTGCCTATTCACCCCCCTCTAGTCAATATAACGCACTTTCAATTGGTATCGGAGCAACGTACTCCCTTGTTCTGTGTGATGTTTAACCGCCTGGAGTTTTAGTTATGTCGACCATAGGTATGATCAAGGTTACTTCAGGTTTTCCTACCTTCGAAGGAAATGACTTCTCCTACTGGAAGAACAAGATGCGCATGCACCTTGAAGCAATTGACAGCGATCTCTGGTACCTTGTGGAAAATGGTGTTCCCTCTATCACTTCAACTATCACTGCCGCTGATGTGAAGAAATTCAAGCAACTCGACTCACAAGCAAAGAATATCATCTGTGGCCACCTGAGCAAAGGTCAGTATGGCAGAGTGAGTGCTTTGGGCTCTATGAAGCTTATATGATAAAGGTTGTCCAAAGTCAATGAGCGAGTCTCCAGACAGCGTGACTCTCGAGTTGATGTTCTTCTCAATCTCTTCAACCGCTTCAAGAGACTGGATATTAGAGATGCCAAGATACCTTTGATCGCCTCACTGACATATCCAATGTGCTTCAGGCTCTTAGAGCCACAAACATCACTGACCATGAAGTCGGAAGAAACTGCTACGATCTCTTGATCCATCATTTGACACACTGGTACTGATGATCCAAGAATGAAGAGACTACAAGATGCTTGATCTTGCTGATATACTTGACAGACTCAATACTCATGAATTCCAACAAGAAGAGAAGAGAGACCTTTATGGACCAAGCTACTCAAGACCTCGTGCGCTGAAGGCAAAGGTTGTTTCCTCATCTGAAGAAGAAGAATCTGACTGTAGTCTTGGTGATCCTGAAGAACTTGGTCAGGAACTTGCTATGCTCATGAGGAAATTCTAGAACTTCTGAAGGCGTGGCCAGTTCGGAAAGTCTTCAAGAAGAGATATGAGGAAATCAAAATCTTCACCTCGGGACTACAAGAAAAAAACTACCATAAATGCAACAAATCTGGTCACTACATTGCTGATTGTCCTTGTTGGGTGAAGGAATCAAGGAAGAAGAAGTGCAAGGATGACAGTTCTGATGACTCGAAGAAAAAGAAGAAATCTTCAAAGTCTTCATCGCACAAGAAGGCCAATTTCAGAAAGGCTCGGGCACTCATTGGCAAGGAAATGGATTCTGAAGAAAGTATATGAGGAATGTGATGAACAGGAAGGTTCTGAAGTGGAGTCGGAGTCTGGTGTGGCAAGTCTAGCACTAATAACCCACAAGTATAGGGCATCGCAACAATTTTCGAGGGTAGAGTATTCAACACAAGTTTATAGATTTGACACAAGGGGAGCCAAAGAATATTTGAAGGTATTAGCAGTTGAGTTGTCAATTAAACCACACCCAGAGATTAATTATCTGCAGCAAAGTGATTATTGGCACAGTAATATGATAGTTTTGATGATAGTAGCAGCAACAATAATAACGGTAACAGTGATAGTAGTGATTTTGTAGCAGTAACGATAGCAGTAGCAACAATAGTAACTTGGCAAGAACAATATAAGGTAAATTCATAGGCATTGGATCGGTGACTCATTGGATGATATTCATCATGAGACAGTTATAACCTAGGGCGATACGACACTAGCTCTAGTTCATAAATATAATGTAGGCATGTATTCCGTAAATAGTCATACGGGCTTATGGAAAGAACTTGCATGACATATTTTGTCCTACTCTCCCGTGGCAGCGGGGAAACTAAGGGATATTAAGGCCTCCTTTTAATAGAGAACCGAAACAAAGCATTAACACAAGATGAATACATGAACTCCTCAAACTACGGTCATCACCGGGAGTGGTACCGACTATTGTCACTCCGGGGTTGCCGGATCATAACACGTAGTAGGTGAATATAACTTGCAAGATCAGATCTAGAACATGGATATAATGGTGATAACATAAACAGTTCAGATCTGAAATCATGGCACCCGGGCCCAAAGTGACAAGCATTAAGCATGGCAAAGTCATAGCTACATCAATCTCAGAACATAGTGGATACTAGGGATCAGGCCCTAACAAAACTAACTCGATTACATGATGAATCTCATCCAACTCCTCACCGACCAGCGAGCCTACGAAGGAATTACTCACTCTCGGTGGGGAGCATCATGGAATCGGTGACGGAGATGTGTTGGTGATGATGAAGATCGAAGATCCCCCTCTTCCGAGCCCCAAACGGACTCCAAATATGGCCTCCCGATGAAGAACAGGAGACGGCGACGGCTCCGTCTCGTGAAATGTGATAATTCTTTCTCTTTGTTTTTTTTCTGAAATAATTTGATTTTATAGCGTCGGTTTTAGGGTCATAGGGGCCACCAGGTGGGGACAACCCACCGTGGCGCACCTAGTGGGGCAGGCACGCCCTCGTGGGTTGTGCCCACCCAGGTGCCCCCTCAGGTGGCTCTTGGCTCCAGGAATTCTCCTTATTGATATAAAAAATTCTCGCAAAGTTTCGTTCCATTCGGAGAACTTTTATTTCTGCACAAAAACAACACCATGGTAGTTCTGGTGAAAACAGCATCAGCCCGGTGTTAGTTTCATTCAAATCATACAAATTAGAGTCCAAAACAAGAGGAAAGGCGTTAGGAAAAGTAAATACGTTGGAGATGTATCAACTCCCCCAAGCTTAAACCTTTGCTTGTCCTCAAGCAACTCAGTTGATAAAACTGAAAGTGAAAAAGAAAAACTTTTACGAACTCGTTTGCTCTTGTTTCATAAATAAGCTTAAACAACACCCAGGTTTTCAGCAAATATTATAACTAACCATGTCGACAATAACTCTTAAAAATTATATTAACTCATATCAATGACATAATCAACTAGAGAGCAATAATAAGATATCTCAAATAGCAACACGTTGTCAAAACAACCATGATACAATATGACAATAGTGGTATCTTGCTAGCCCTTTTTGAGACCGCAAAACATAAATGCAGAGCACCCTCAAAGTTCAAGCAGCGACTAAATATTGTAATTCATGGTAGAAAAGATCCAGTCATGATGCACCCAACATTAGCTGCACATAATGCATCAGCATGACAACAATGATCTCAGGTTCTGGCACTTATTTTAGAAGGTGATGACACAACATAAAAGTAAATAGATAGCCCTTCGCAGAGGGAAGCAGTGATTTGTAGAGGTACCAAAGCTCAAGTTTTTAAAACGGAGGTAAATGAAATTTTGAGACATGCACCCTTCTCATTTACTTCACGACCATCAGTTATCAATATCTCCCATGCTAAGCACGCTAGTGGCGGTTCCCAAGCGGAAAGGTAAAGGTTATGACTCCATTGGGAGATTTTGTTTGATTATTTGAGAAATCAATTCTTTTTTACAGTTTGGGACTAGGCATCCCTATTACCGTCCTTTTCGCGTGCGATGGCGAGTGAATAAACACTCGGCCTGAGAATAACCGGCTTAGCATGGAAGATACCGACAACCTCCTGTCGTTCCATGAACGATCCAGGCACACAAAAAGGATATTTATTTGAAGTTTCTAGAGATGGCACATGCAAATTTACTTAGGATGGCAGGGTAATACCGCATATAGGTAGGTATGGCGGACTCAGCAGGAATAACTTGGGTTTCAGGTTTTTGATGTACAAGCAGAGTTCCCACTTAGTACAGGCGAAGGCTAGCAAATAGGTTGAGAAGCGGCCAGCTAGAGAGCAACAACGGTCATGAACATGCATTATGCATAAGGAACATTGGATACTAGCATGAGTAGGATATGAACACCATGAACATAAATATCATAAAGCCTATGTTGGTTTTGATTCAACTACATGCATGAACATGTGCCAAGTCAAGCCAATCGAACATTCAGAGGAGGATACCATATCATCATACTAAATCACAATCATTTTAATGCAATGTTCATATCCAAGATAAGTCATTATTCACTCATAGATACTTATGCATGGCATGAGGAACTATAATATCTAATTATCATTGCAAACATGTTTGATCATAATAGGCTGAATCATGGATACTAGGTTAAACATATTTACAAAAACAGAACAAGTCGAGTTCATACCCGTTTCTCTCTGCCACGACCAGTTCATTTAATATCGTCATTATTGCCTTTCACTTGCACGACCGAACGATTTGAAGATAATAATAGTGCAAGAGTGCCATGGACGAAGCTGGAATCTGCAAACATTTTATTCAAGAGGAGAAGACAAGGTAATATGGGCTCTTTATCAAATCAATAATGATGCAAATGAGAGCTACTTAATATGTTCATCGTGGTTCCTTGGTATGAGTCAATAAAAAGAAAACAAATTCAGAGAAACACACTAAAACATTTTTGGAGTTTTTGTTTTTTCGCAAACGAGCAAATGAAAAGATAAAAGCAAAAATGAGAAAAACTATTTACACGGTAAAGCTCCCAATAAGTAAAAAAGAACAAGGAAATCTTTTTGGGTTTTCTTTTTAGTACTACAAAAATTTAAACTAGGAAGAAAAAATTAAAAAAGCAAGAAACATATTTTTGGATTTTCTCAAAGTTTTTCAAACGCACAAGAAGAAAGCGAGAAAATAAATTAAACATGGATGATACAATGAAAAAGTGTGGATATCGACAACTGGGAAGAAATGTGTGAACATGAATGTAATGTTGATGGGAATACGTACTCCCCCAATCTTAGGATTTTGGCCTAACTTGGTAATCACCACTCGTAGAAGTCGTGAGGTCCAATGTTGAAGTGGTGGGGAGCAGGCACCATAGGGTCCCATTGCTGAGGCTCCTCCTGTGCCGCAGCCAGGTTGTTCCGGTAAGCGACAATGTCTTCACGCATAATCATGTATCCGCCCCTGGCAACATGATCAAACAAATCAGGTGCAGGCAAGAGAATAATATCACGAGTGTTTTCACTGAAAACTAAGTTGTACAACATATCAATATCAGGGTAATCGGTTGCAATAAACTGGTGGTCCTCCATAGCTGCTCTATCTAGGTAAGCTCTGGGCAAAGGATGATCATGCTGGCGTATCTGCACGTTGAAGTGAGTCGCCAAGCGAGTAGCGTAAATGCCCCATGTATTTTGCCCTTGGATCTGTTAAGGTGGAGGCGACGTGCCACAGTAGCTCCCAAGCTATTAGTGTTGTCGGCATAAAGTGCATGACGCAAAACAACAGTCTGGGGCGCTAAGTGCACCCACCTTCTCTCTCGCTAGCAAGCACTTTGCAATAAATACGGCAAAATAATGCACGTCAGGGAACTGCAAGATAACAACGGTGGTGCTCGATACTCCTCTCTCATCCCTCACCGTCAGAGTACGGTAAAAACCTTCAAACTCTGAGGGCTTAGGCTCTACCAAATCCCCATCAGAAGGAAGCATGCATAAGTCACAAAATTCATTAAGTGGTATCTGGTGGGTTTCAGCATATAATTTAAATTGCACCACAGGGGGATTATTCCTAGAATGAAAATGAAAGTTTTGCACGAAGGAGTTTGTGAGGAGATAATACTGTTCGCATTCAACTGCAATGAAGTCAGTGAGGCCGACATTAGCAGCATATTGTGCGAACTCTTGAAGGATTCCAGTCCCTTCCAGGAACGCATTATGCGGCCACTCGCACGGCCGTAGTTCCGCCAACCTCCGGGTATGGAGATCATTATCAAATGACTCCCCAATAACCCCCTAGTTCTTGTTGGAAGCAAACTTCCTAAAGAAACTCATCTTTTTCCTATGAACAAAATTCTGAAATTTTTAGTCCACAAATGTTTCTCAACAAAACTTCACAAAAATGATAGCAACTACTCATAGGGATGTATAGAGGCCATAGCAAGCATTCAAACTACTTAGAACTCTAAGAATTCAACATGCAAGCTCATCTACAGCAGCACCAAGAGTAGCTAATTATTCTAAATATAAACCACTAAAACAAAAACTAATTGGACACATGGAGGAGTCACATACCAAGCAAAAAATCCTCGAAACACTTTCGGAAACGGAGCTTCAAGCAAAGAGATCGAAATCCGCGGTTTCGGGAGCAAGAACACGAGAGAGAAAGTGATAGTGATTTTTTTGGGTGAATGGAGTGATATGGGAAGAAGAAGTAAGTGAGGGGGGCCACGTGGGGACCACAATTCACCAGGGTGCTTGCGGGTCCTGGCGCGCCCAGGTGGGTTGTGCCCACCTGGTGCACCTCCCTCTGATATTATTTGCACCAAAAATTCAGAAATATTCAGAGAAAAATCGTGTGAAATTTTCAGGGCATTCTGAGGACTTTTATTTTCGGGTCATTTTTTATTGCACGAAAAACTCGGAAAACAGACAAAGCATGGCATTTTATTATATTTAACTAAGAAAAATAGAAAACAAAAGGTAGGGACAGAAGGTATTTGTATTGCTCACTAAATTCATCAACTTCATACCTCTAAAAAATGATCCATTAATAAGGTTGATCACGTCTTATGAACAACCACTTTCGATTAATATGAAACCGAAGAACTTTTGTAAATCACTAAGTTACCTCCATGGGGATATGAATTGCCCCACAATAAGCATTTCATATTTATTTTTAACAGTAGGTAGAGGTAGTTGAAAACTTCCAATATTGATTGTCGGAGATTTTTTAATAACATTAATACCATTCACTTGGAATTGTTTCTTTGTAAAGTGCACCGTATGCTCATTACCATTGATATGAAAAGTGACCTTGCTTTTATTGCAATCAATAACAGCCCCTACAGTATTCAAGAAGAGTCTACCAAGGATAATCGACATGTTGTCGTCCTCGGGCATCTCAAGTATAACAAAGTCAGTCAAAATAGTAACATTAGCAACAACAATGGGCACATCCTCACAAATACCGATAGGTATGGCAGTTGATTTGTCAGCCATTTGCAAAGATATTTCAGTAGGTGTCAGTTTATCAAATCAAATCTTTTATATAAAGAGAAAGGCATAACACTAACACCAGCTCCCAAATCACATAAAGCAGTTTTCACATAATTTCTTTTAATGGAGCAAGGTATAGTTGGTATTCCCATATTTCCAAGTTTTTTAGGTCTCTTTTATCATATCTTTTATTCTTGGGTTGTGGGTTACCAAGATCAACAACTAGTTCTATCTCAACATCTTTACTTGGTTCTTTATCATTTGTTTGACTGTCCTCATGAACCTCATCATTATATTTTTCATTATCAGAAGGTGAGTGTTCATTACCAGATTGAGTTTCAGCATCAGAGATAGAAACTTCATTATCATTATGAGGAGGTTTTTCTATTTCAGGTTCACTAGAGGCACGCAAAGTCCTATTATTTTTCTTCTTCTTTTTCTTTTTAGAAGGACTAGGTGCATCAGTGTTAATTCTTTGAGAATCTTGTTCAATTTTCTTTGGGTGTCCCTCGGGATAGAGTGGTTCCTGAGTCATTTTACCTTCTCTAGTGGCTACTCTAACGGCAAAGTCACTTATATTATTGTTCATTTCATCAAGTAACTCCATTTGAGATTTAACAACTTGTTCTAATTGAGTTTGAACCATAGAGGCATCCTTTCCTACACCTCTAACATCATTTGAGATTCTAAATAACAAGTCACTTAAGCAAGCAATCATATCAGAGTTGTATTTCAATTGTTTCATAACATTTGCATTGAAGTTATCTTGCTTTTAATGTAATTATCAAACTCATAAAGGCATTGACTAGGATGTTTTTTACGAGGATCATCACTATCATTGAATTTCATTGAAGATTTTACCTCTACCACCTTAGGTGGTGGTGGTGATTCAAGCCCATGTATTTCTTCGATAGGTGGTAATTTTTTAACATCTCCGGCTTTAATACCTTTTTCCTTCATAGATTTCTTTGCCTCTTGCATATCTTCAGAACTGAGATGTAAGATACCCCTCTTCTTCGGAGTGGGTTTAATAGGTATTTCAGGAGGAGTCCAATCATCATAATTTATCAACTGTTATTCAATAATTCTTCAGCTTGCCCAATAGTTCGTTCCCTGAAAACACAACCAACACACCTATCTAGGAAATTCCTAGAAGCATCGGTTAGTCCATTATAGAAGATATCAAGTATTTCATTCTTCTTAAGAGGATGATCAGGCAAAGCATTAAGCAATTGGAGAAGCCTCCCCCAAGCTTGTGGGAGACTCTCTTCTTCAATTTGCACAAAGTTAAATATTTCTTGCAAGGCAGCTTGTTTCTTATGAATAGGGAAATATTTTTCAAAGAAGTAATAAATCATATCCTGGGGATTCCGCACACATCCAGCAGCAAGAGTATTGTACCAAACTTTAGCATCACCCTTTAATGAGAATGGAAATAACTTGGGAATATAGTCATAGCGAATCTTCTCATCATGAGCAAAAAGGATGGCTATATCAGTCAACTTAGTAAGATGTGCCACAACAGTTTCAGTTTCATAACCATGGAAAGGATCAGATTCAACCAAAGTGATTAACTCTGGGTCAACAGAGAATTCATAATCCTTATCATCAATAAAGATAGGTGAAGTAGCAAACTCAGGATCACATTTCATATTGGCATTCAGAGATTTTTCCTTATACTTGCATAATAATTTCTCTAGATCATCTCTATCCTTAAAAGCAAGAATATCTCTAGTTGCCTCCTCACTCATAGTATAACCATCCGGTACCTTTGGAAATTCATGTCTAGGAGGACTAGTTCTAGTAGGTGTTTCAAGATTCTCAGTTTCAAGTTCATCATCAGATTCAACAATATCATGCTGTCTTACTCTAGCAATTTGTTCATCAAGAAATTCACCTAGTGGCACATCATCATTAAGCAAGGTACTAGCATCATAATGAGTAGTATTCATAGCAGAAGTAGCATCATCAATAACTTGCGACATATCAGAATTAATAGCATGTTGTGGTGTTGCAAGTTCACTTATAACAGAAGGTGAATCTAAAGCGGAGCTGGATGGCAGTTCCTTACCTCCCCTCGTCTTAGAGGAAAAAATCTTAGTCTTAGCATCCTTCAAATTCTTCACAGTGTAGTATGATAATAATCCCAAGTGACTCAACACATATTGCTATGCTCCCCGACAACGACGCCAGAAAAAGGTCTTGATAACCCACAAGTATAGGGGATCGCAACAATTTTCGAGGGTAGAGTATTCAACCCAAATTTATAGATTCGACACAAGGGGAGCCAAAGAATATCTGAAGGTATTAGGAGCTGAGTTGTCAATTCAACCACACCTGGAGATTAATTATCTGCAACAGAGTGATTAGTAGCACAGTAATAGGATAGTTTTGATGATAGTAGCAGCAACAATAATAACCGTGACAGTGATAGCAGTGATTTTGTAGCAGTAACGATAGCAGTAGCAACAGTAGTAACTTAGCAAGAAAAATAAAGGTAAATTCGTAGGCATTGGATCAGTGACTCATTGGATGATATTCATCATGAGACAGTTATAACCTAGGGCGATACGACACTAGCTCCAGTTCATAAATATAATGTAGGCATGTATTCCGTAAATAGCCATACACGCTTATGGAAAGAACTTGTATGACATCTTTTGTCCTACCCTCCCGTGGCAGCGGGGTCCTATTGGAAACTAAGGGATATTAGGGCCTCCTTTTAATAGAGAACCGTAACAAAGCATTAACACACGGTGAATACATGAACTCCTCAAACTACGGTCATCACAGGGAGTGGTCCCGAGTATTGTCACTCCGGGGTTGCGGGATCATAACACGTAGTAGCTCACTATAACTTGCAATATCGGATCTAGAACGTGGATATAATGGTGATAACATAAACAATTCATATCTGAAATCATGGCACCCGGGCCCAAAGTGACAAGCATTAAGCATGGCAAAGTCATAGCAACATCAATCTCAGAACATAGTGGATACTAGGGATTAGGCCCTATCAAAACTAACTCGATTACATGATGAATCTCATCCAACTCCTCACCGACCAGCGAGCGTACGAAGGAATTACTTAATCCCGGTGGGGAGTATCATGGAATTGGCGATGGAGATGTATTGGTGCTGACGAAGATCGAAGATCCCCCTCTCCGGAGCCCCAAACGGACTCCACATCTGCCCCCCCGATGAAGAACAGGAGACGACAGTAGCTCCGTCGCGTGAAACGCGATAATTCTTTCTCTCCGAGTTTTTCTGGAATAATGCGATTTTATAGCATCGGTTTTACGGTCATAGGGGCCACCAGGTGGGGACAACACACCGAGACACGCCTGGGGGGGGGGGGGCAGGCACGCCCTGGTGGGTTGTGCCCACCCAGGTGCCCCCCTCAGGTGGCTCTTGGCTCCAAAAAAATCTCCTTATTGATATAAAAAATCCTCGCAAAGTTTCGTTCCATTCCGAAAACTGTTATTTCTACACAAAAACAACACCATGGTAGTTGTGCTGAAAACAACGTCAGTCCGAGGTTAGTTTCATTCAAGTCATTCAAATTAGAGTCCAAAACAAGAGGAAAAGTGTTAGGAAAAGTAGATAAGTTGGAGATGTATCGGGCACTTGCTACCACATTCGTCAACAAGTCCATCTTCAACCTTGAAGAAAATGACAACGTCAACAACACTGATGACTATGATGATGACTTCACTCCCACCTATTGCTTCATGGAAAAGGTTCAAAGGTACCAAGCCACACATCCTCTTCCGATTCTAGTGACTGTGAACCTGATGATTATCAAAAACCCAGTTACTGTAAACTTGCCAACATTGCCACTAAGCAACAAAGTGCCATTGAAAAGCTTCAGAAACTGCTAGACAAAAGCGACAATCTGTTGAATGACAAAATGAATCGTACTCAAATACTCACTGAAGATGTTCAAAGTCTTTAGTCTAGATTTCATAGTCTTCAAGATCGTTATAGTACACTCTTGGCTGATCATGAGAATCTTTCCTATGAATTTCTTCAAAGGAAGCTAGATCTTGAGAAGTTGAAAATGTCCTACGATGATCTTAGAATGGAAAATGATTCATTGCTTGCTCAACACATCAGTGCCGCTCAGGAAGAATTCATTCCACCATGTCTGAGATGCATCGAACGTGAAACTACTAATTCTTCACCTGAAACCTCAAATGCTTCTATCGCTATAAATTCTTCAACTGTTCCTGTGGTATCAAATTCTTCACTTAAGGAAACCACAAATGCTACTGACGAAAATGTAGGTTTGAAGGAATTGTAAGTGACATACATATACAAAAGTCTCAAAGGGCATCAAACCCTTTGCGATGTGCTCAAAAAGCAGATTCTGAACAGGAACCCGAGGAAATAGAGCATTGCCTTTGAGAGGAATCTGAACGTTGATGGGTCATAATAGAAACATGAGCAGTACCCCAAAACCTCATGGGTTGCTGCAAAAAGGACCTCCCATTGACCCATCCACTCTAACAGGCTTTGCATGTGAAATATCTTATTCCTCCGATGAGTCATTTGACTCCAACTATAAACTGTTCAAAAATCAAGCTGGTGAAGTATTTGCTCGATATGTTGGAACTAACTGCAGGAATGGACCACCCCTCAGGAAAATCTGGGTTCCCAAAAGATGCTTGGAAAGTCTTCAGGTAAATGTCCTCATGACACCACGAGTCAAGAAGAGGAACCCCAGATCAAATTCCTCAGGTGGACCAAAGTCTTCACGAGGATAAAATTCCTCAAATGGTCAAAACTATGCTCGTACTCGCACTAATACTTCGGATATGCAGGGAAACTACAAGGGACATGAATATGTGCACTATTCCTCAAATCACTATGTTCATAAGTCCTCAAAGAATTTCTCTGCCTATTCATTTGAGTACTCTAACCCCCCTCCAGTGAAAAGAAGTACATTATCTTCAATGCCTCAATTCTCATATGGTGCTCGTGGGATGATGAACTCTTTGCTATCCCTTCAGATGTGGGTGGTGAAGAAATTGAACTAATCACTTCTGCAGGTCAGGTCTCCAGATGAAAGTCATCATCTGAATAATTTGCTCGAGACTTGAGAAAATTGCTTGATAGGACGCAAGCTAAAGCATGATGTAATAATCCATCATTTCACACGTCCTCAAATTTATTTTTGTGATGAAATTCAAATATGATGAAATTGATATCATATTCTTCAATTTGAAGCATATGAGATGGTAAGCAGTACTAATTCATCTAGAGGATGACCAAGCCAAGAACACAGAGTGGGTTCTTGACAGTGGATGTACAAATCACATGACTTGTGATAAAAGCTTATTGATGAATATCCCACTGACTCCATCACCACTGAAGCATATCACCTAAACTAACAAGGGTAAAAGCAAGGTATTGGGACTTGGCAAAGTGGCTATCTCTAAGGACCGACACATGGACAAAGTCATGCTTGTCGAATCCCTTGGGTTTAACCTCATGCCAGTCTCAATGCTTTGTGATCTTGATATGATTGTCATCTTCGGAAAATATAGATGTGTAGTCATCATGGAGTCTGACAAATTTGAAGTCTTCGAAGGCTTTAGGAGAGGAGACTTGTATATTGTTGACTTCTCTACAGGTCCTCAAGTAGCCACATGTCTACTAGCAAAACCTCAGAAGGCTGGCTATGAAATCGATGACTTGGTCATGCATGCATGAGGAATTTTCACACACTGGCAAAGACGAAGCATGTCATTGGCATCAAGACTGTCAAATTCCTCAAGGACCATCTCTGCGGGGCTTGTGAGTCTGGAAAGATGACTAAGTCCAAACACCCCTCGAAGTAAACATGACTACCACTCGTCCGTTTGAATTGCTTCACATGGATCTCTTTGGACCTACTAATTATGCTATTCTAACCAATGCAGCATCTCTATATGGCTTTGTCATTGTTGATGATTATTTTTGATATACTTTGGTGCATGTCATTCTATATAAAACTGAAGTGCAGGAAGTCTTCGAACGATTTTCCTCAAGGGCCTCGACGAACTTCCGCGTCAAGATGAAACACATCAGGAGTGACAATGGGGAAGTATTCAAGAATACTGGCCTTGATGATTATCTTGATGAACTTGGTATTACTCACAAATTGTCTGCTCCTTATACTCCTCAACAGAATGGCATCGTTTGAGCGCAAGAACAGTACCCTGGTTGAAATGGCATGGACTATGCTTGAATAATATCAGACTCCTCGTCGCTTTTGGCCTCATGCAATCAACACTGCCCGCCACATCATCAACAGGGTATATCTTCACAAATTCCTCAAGAAGACTTCATACGAACTCCTCACTGACAAGAAACCTAATGTAAGTTATTTCAAAGTCTTCGGTGCAAGATGCTGGATTAGATATCCTCACCATAGCTCAAAATTTGCACCAAGAGCACATGAGGGTTTTATGCTCGGTTACGGAAAGGACGCGCACACCTACAGAGTCTTCAACACCTATCACAACAAGGTTGTTGAAACTGTAGATGTGTGGTTCGATGAAACTAATGGCTCGCAAAGAGAGCACGTGCCTCCTGTGCCAGATAAATTTACTCCTCAGGAAGCTATTAAGGACAAGGCTACTAAAGATATCATTCCTACTGAGGAACAACCTCTTATTGAAGAAGTTGTTCCCAACAATGATGAAACTCAAGCGGGTGCGCCTGAGGAAATTTCTCTAGATCAAATTCCTCAGCCCAATCAAAGTCTTCAACCAATGCATCCAAGGATTGCAAATGAAGTGGAAATTGACAAAATCCTCGATGACATCAATGTGCCAGGTCCTCTCACTCGCTCAAAAGTTTCACATTTAGTTAACTTTTGTGGGCATTTCTCCTTTGTGTCTATCAGAGAACCCTAAAAAATTGATGAAGCCTTCATGGAACCTGAGTGGATACAAGCCATGCAAGATGAACTTCTTCAGTTCAAGCTAAATGACGTATGGGAACTCGTCAAAAGAACTGGTCCTGGCAAGCACAATATCATCGGCACCAAGTGGATCTACCAAAACAAGCAAGATCAGGATGTTCAAGTTGTGAGGAACAAGACACGACTTGTAGCCCAAGGCTACACACATGTTGAAGGAATTGACTTTGATGAAACTTTTGTGGCGGTCCGGTGGGGTACGTTGCACCCTATCAAATTGCACGGTAGCGCGATATGGCAAGTGGTGCTCGACGACATAGACACAAATCACAGGCACGATGTACCGACAAAGAAGCCTGTTATGCCTGCACATCACGTTTAGCTCAAACCCTCACTCTCGTTCATCATACAATCGCCAATTAACCTATTACAAAAAAGTAGGTAAGCTCATGTGAAAATACCGTCGAAAATATTCAAAATCTAGTTTGTATACCTCGAAAGCCGCCAGACCATCAAGCTCGTAGGTGAAGAACTTGTACAAAACCTTGGATCTGCCCGTGTAGATACCCACCACGTCCCAAGCGTATGCGATAGTCGGGTATCGAGCTTCGTAGTCATCTTCTCCATAGTCAGTCCATGGACGATTGATACGTCCCAAACGTATCTATAATTTCTGTTTGTTCCATGCTATTTTGGGTGACATTGTTATATGTTTTGCTACACTTTCATACCTTTTTTACACATATTTGGACTAACCTACTAACTCAGTCCACCCAGTGCCAGTTTCTGTCTGCTGATGTCTTTTAATTGCAGGGACTTTACCCCAATTTACAGAGCCCCAAAAATTCCGAGAAAAATATATCAAAATCAGCACGACGGAAGCTTCACGAAGCATCAAGGTGGGTCACAGGGGAGCCAGGCCTCACCCAGGTGGCCAACTGGCGCGGCCCCCCTCCTGGCCACGCCACCAGGTGGCCTGGGCGGCTGGTCCACCCCCTGGCGCCCTCCTTTGACCTATATTTACCCCTCGGATGAAAAACCCTAAAGATATATCCAGAATCGCGAATTTCTTCCATGTTCCGCCGCCGCAACGCTTCTGAGATCGGGAGCGCGAGAAGACCTCTTCCCGGCACTCTGCCGAAGGGAGGATTAACCTCCGGGAGCTTCTCCACCACCATGGACGCTTCCCAGACATGCTGATGGATAAGTGATCTACTTGTCTTGGCGTACTGCCCATTACTTTTGAGCCTCTAACTTTCTTGTAGCATGATTAGCATTGCAGTGCATTTATAATTCGGTCACATGCCCAACTGTAATTTGTTTACCCAGCATAGTTGTTTATCGTCTTTTGGGAGAGACATCACTAGTGAACATCATGGGACTCTCGTCCATATTACCACCATTGTTTACACCCCCACCATTTACTGCTTCTATTTACTTTTCCGTTGCAATCACTATCGCTATTCCCGCTTGTGTTTTGATCCTTTGCAAACTACAAGGCCGGAGAGATTGACAACCTCCCCGAACTCGTTGGGAGCAAAGTTATTTGTTGTGTGTGTAGGTCCACGTCTTCTGCTAGCGCCAAAGCAGCGAACACCTACTTGTTGATCCTTGGAGTCCTCCTGGTTCGATTAACCTTACAGTCCACGTGTAAGGTAAATCTGCTGCTGACTACATCTCAACCTTCCACTTGGGGTAACCAACGAGGGGCGAGAAGTATATCCATCAACTAGTCATCAAGCAAATTTCTTGCGTCGTTATCGGGGACTCCAGTCTTCAAGATAGGGGAGTTGCACACTATCTTTTACATTTGCTTTTTAGTCTTGTTAGTTTGCTTTCTAGTTTTTGCTTTAGAGTCTTATACCAAAAACCACAAAAAAATTAGTTGATTTGCTTTTAGTTGTCCTTTCGGCTTAGTACAACATGTTAGGGTTTGATGCTTTGAGGGAATCTGAGGTCCTAGATTTTCATCAAAGGAATGGAGAAAATATGAAGAAGGCTTGGGATAGAATTTCTGAAGCACATAAAAGAATTATGCCTTGGATGCCTATCAAAATTGTGGTTAGAAATTTTTATCATGGTCTTTTTATATGGTGTAAACACTCTCTTGATATTATAGGTGAAGGAGATTTTTTAGAGTGTGATGAGGTAGAGCTCTTGATATTATACATGGTCTATCTAATTACCTTGTTTATGATCGTGGATTTGACACTATTATAGATAGACTTTCTACCATTGAAAGAATAATAGATGCTCTAGACTTAAGAGAAAGAGAGAAACCCATGGTTGATAAGAAAAATATTTTGAAAATAGATGATGACTGTGAGCCTTTTGTTAGAATTAGCATCTCTAACCAAGACTTCCTTGCTTATTGTGATATTGGATCCATGGTTTCTACAATGCCAAAAGTTGTTTATGATTCTCTAAGCCTTTTAAACATGGACAATTTTTCATCTTATCATGAACATGCTAATGGGGATATTTCTGAGATCTAGGGAAAGGTAAAAAGATGTCCATGTTACATTCTCTAAAAGGAATGCAGCGGTTGATTTGTTCATCATGAAGCCAAACCAAGGAAACATAGTGCTTGGAAGGGACTTCCTTCGAGCCATGAAATGCTTCATTGGTATAGGTAAAGGATACTTACGCTTACATGGGAAAGCGAAAGGTACGTACCCATTCCCTAGGAAAAATAAGGATGAACTTGTTGAGGATCCGTTTGAAGGTTTTGATGATTCCAATGACTTTGGTGAATTTTGATCCTTCTTTTTGCATCATGCCTAGCTCAAAGGCATAAAAGAAAGCGCTTGTTGGGAGGCAAACCAATTTGTTTTTACTTTCAGTTTTAGTGGTCTTGATGCTTGTTACTACTGTAGCAACACCATTGTATCTTTATATTCAAGCTTTGTGCCAAGTTTTAGCCTCAGATTGCAAGAAAGTTCAAAAGTTGTGACATGTTGTCCAGAAACAGATTATGTCTGCTTATGGAAAAATTCGCCAAAAACCACCAGGTCATCTTTTTTTATCTAGACTGTTTTGAAAGTATGCTCTATATAATTGTCTTTGTGGCGTCTATTCTGAGTTTTTTGATTTGAGTTGCACAAGTGCCCCGAAAAAATTATTTACTACCTGCTATTTTGTTTTCCCCAGATTCTGCCCTGTTTTGAAAATCTTTATTTCTAGTTGAGAAAAATATATTTTATTATGGGCACTAATCACTCTAATCAGCTTATGATGAGTTTGGTATGAAGGGAGTTTTCAAGTATGCGATGGAAGATGATGAAAGAAGATCCAGGAGTGTCAAGAGCTCAAGCTTGGGGATGCCCCCATGCACCCCCAAGAAATATTCAAGGAGACTCAAGCGTCTAAGCTTGGGGATGCCCCCGTGCATCCCCTTCTCCATCAAGAATCACCAGTTCGCCCTTCTCCATGCTATATTTTTATCACTTCATATGTTATGTGCTATGCTTGGAGCGTCCCGCTCTTTACTTTTTAGTTTGTTTTAGTTTTGCTTGTTGTTCATAACAATTTGGAACCTAGCCTTCTTTGTTTGGGTTAGAAACACGCTCCACTCCAACCTAGAACACAACAAAGGTTTTCATGCTTATCTTTTTGTGTGTTCTTTATCCTTTCATAGATGATGTCATGCTTAGCTCTTAGTTTTCATGTTTTATCTTTTAAGAGCTTTTATTTAGGTTGATTTTGGAAATCTCTTGAGTTACCATGCTTATCTTGTTTAGAGAGTTGGCTTGTTGCACTGAGTTGTGTGTCTTGCAAGAGTAGGTAATTGATGTTGCTATTTAAGTATAGTAGTAACTTGCAATAGTTTTGAGGTATTGATTTGAGTAATGTTTGGACTATTGGTGTCAAGAGTTTGAGCCTATTAGTGATAGGTGTCGTATTTTGGGAAATCCGTGTGTATTTTTAAAAATTGAAAAATTACTTGAGAACTCTAGCTACTAGATGGATCGCTAACCTCTAGAGGGGTTGGAATATATAGAGTACCCTCACGTTACCATGGGTCGAGGATGCGCAAGGATAACCAAACCCCCAAACACTCCTACTCGGGGTACTTGTCTCTTTGTGAATTTCCTGATTAGATAGAGAGTTACCGATAATAAGTGCATGAGTTCTTCGGACTAATGCGAGTATTCGATTGTTGGCACTTCCACCATCCATATTTTGCTAGCCTCTTCGGTACCGTGCATTGCCCTTTCTTATCTTGAGAGTTGGTGCAAACTTCGCCGGTGCATCCAAACCCTTGGCATGATACGCTCTGTCATCATAAGCCTCATTATATCCTTCCTCGGAACAGCCACCATACCTACCTATTAAGGCATTTCCATAGCCCTTCCCAGATACATTGCCATGCAACATCCACCATCTCACGACTTGATCTTCATGTCATACATGCTTTTGCTTGATCGAGGAGCCGCATGCTACTTGGGCCTTGCCCTTATTATTGCTACATGACGCGCTAGTTTAATTGCATATCCCGCTACACTGGCAGAGGCATACATTTGCATACATCATGATAGTTTTCATTTGTCTTTATGTTGAGTACTTCTTATAAAGTGTGAAGATCTTCTTTTTATTCTTGTAAAACATAGAGTGTTGCCCTTAAGTGAGGATAAGATCCCAAAGAGGACAAATTAAAAGATCCCAAAAGAGGACACATGAAAAGATCCCAAAGAGGACAATTGAGAGATAAATAGTAAGAGCCAAAGAGGCTACAAAAAAATAAAAATAAAAAGAAAGAAAAAAGAATAAGAGGAGAGAAGGGGGCAACACTACTATTCCTTTTGAAAGATCCACACTCGTACTCCAGTGTTATATTTGTACTCTATAGAGATTATCATTCATGCATAACTATGTGGAGACCCTTACACTATAGAACTTGGCTTGTATATTCCAATGATGAACCTCCTCAAATGAGCTCTAGGTCTTCATGAGCAAGAAAGTTGGATGCATCCCCACTAGTTCCATTGTAGATCTTACCTTAGCTCATATGTGCATCTGTTGCATGGCAATCCCTACTCCTCACATCATATCTATCATTTGGCTTTCTCTCGCCTATGGTTGTCCTCATTGATGTGAGCCTTTCACACCTTTTTTGTCTTCCTTCCCCATCATTATTCTCTTTGCCATCCTAAGTGCCAACATATCTTGCTTGTGCTCATCCATTGCATGAGTGTTCAAAGTCGAAAGGGAGAGGATCATTTTGACTTGTGCCTGACTAGTGGTCCGGGGATGAGTAAAAATAAGATTCTGAAGGAGACCAAGTGTGAAGTTTTAGTAGATTGAGTTCTCAATTAAACCATATAATATTTCTAGGCTCTAAACCCATCTCCCACTTCTTGCACGCAAACACCATTTGGAGACATTCGAGTCACGGACAGCGAGAGCTCTTGCACCTTTATGTTCTTACTTTGCTATTTTCAATACTAGATATAGACTCTTTTCTTGTTATTGCCTTGAATTGAATTGCATATCTTACTTGCTTTACTTTCCAATTATTATATGTGTGTTAGCATGTCACCACATAAATTATTTGTGTTATCATTTACCTACTTGAGGACGAGCAGGAATTAAGCTTGGGGATGTTGATACGTCCCAAACGTATCTATAATTTATGTTTGTTCCATGCTCTTTTGGGTGAAATTGTTATATGTTTTGCTACACTTTCATACCTTTTTACACATATTTGGACTAACCTACTAACTCAGTGCACCCAATGCCAGTTTCTGTCTGCTGATGTCTTTTAATTGCAGGGACTTTACCCAATTTACAGAGCCCCAAAAATTTTGAGAAAAATATATAAAATCAGCATGACGAAAGCTTCACGAAGCATCTAGGTGGGCGAGAGGGGAAACAGGCCTCACCCAGGCGGCCACCTGGCGCGGGCCCCCTCCTGGCCGCGCCACCAAGTCGCCTGGGCAGCTGGTTGATACGTCCCAAACGTATCTATAATTTCTGCTTGTTCCATGATCTTTTTGTTGGAAATATGCCCTAGAGGCAATAATAAAATGGTTATTATCATATTTCCTTGTTCATGATAATCGTCTATTGTTCATGCTATAATTGTATTAACAGGAAACAGTAATACATGTGTGAATAAATAGATCACAATGTGTCCCTAGCAAGCCTCTAGTTGGCTAGCTCGTTGATCAATAGATGATCATGGTTTCCTGATCATGGACATTAGATGTCATTGATAACGGGATCACATCATTGGGAGAATGATGTGATGGACAAGACCCAATCCTAAGCATAACACTAGATCGTATTGTTCGTATGCTAAAGCTTTTCTAATGTCAAGTGTCTTTTCCTTCGACCGTGAGATTGTGCAACTCCCGGATACCGTAGGAGTGCTTTGGGTGTATCAAACGTCACAACGTAACTGGGTGACTATAAAGGTGCACTACGGGTACCTCTGAAAGTGTCTGTTGGGTTGGTACGAATCGAGATCGGGATTTGTCACTCCGTGTGACGGAGAGGTATCTCTGGGCACACTCGGTAGAACATCATCATGAGCTCAATGTGACTAAGGAGTTAGTCACACGATGACGTGCTATGGAACAAGTAAAGAGATTTACCGGTAACGAGACTGAACAAGGTATAGGTATACCGACGATCGAATCTCGGGCAAGTTCTATACCGACAGACAAAGGGAATTGTATATGGGATTGATTGAATCCTTGACATCGTGGTTCATCCGATGAGATCATCATGGAACGTGTGGGAGCCACCATGGGTTTCTAGATCCCGTTGATGGTCATTGGCCGGAGAGCGTCTCGGTCATGTCTCCATGCTTCCCGAACCCGTAGGGTCTACACACTTAAGGTTTGATGACGCTAGGGATATAGGGAAATGTTATACGAGGTTACCGAAAGTTGTTAGGAGTCCCGGATGAGATCCTGGACGTCACGAGGAGCTCCTGAATGGTCCCGAGGTAAAGATTGATATATATGATGGATGGTTTTGGACACCAGAAATGTTTCGGGCGTCACCGGTAGTGTACAGGGACCACCAGGACCACCCGAAATGGTCCCGGAGGTCCACCGGGAGGGGCCACCAGGCCCAAGAGGTAGCATGGGACAAAAGAGGGAGGGCAACCAGCCCAAAGTGGGCTGGTGCGCCTCCCACAAGAGGCCCTAGGCGCAGGAGTGAGAGAAGGGGGGGGGGAACCCTGGCGCTGGTGGGCCTAAGGCCCACCTAAGGGGTGCGCCACCCCCTCCCCCTGCCCTAGCCGCCACACCTCCCATCTGGGGGGCTGCCGCACCACTTAGGGGGGAAACCCTAGGGGTGGCACCCCTCCCCTTCTCCTATAAATAGAGAGTGGTTTGGGGCTGTTTTGCACACGGTTTCTTCTCCTCTCGGCGCAACCCTGCTCCCCTCCTTCCTCCTCCTCCCATGGTGCTTGGCGAAGCCCTGCCGGGAGACCTCGTCTCTCCATCGACACCACGCCGTCGTTCTGCCGGAGAGCTTCCCCAACCTGTCCCTCCTCCTTGCTGGATCAAGGTGCGGGAGACGTCGCCGGGCTGCACGTGTGTTGAACGCGGAGGTGCCGTAGTTCGGCACTAGATCGGAATCACACCGCGATCTGAATCGCCGCGAGTACGACTCCATCAACCGCGTTCTAGCAACGCTTCCGCTTAGCGATCTTCAAAGGTATGAAGATGCACTCACCCCTCTCTCGTTGCTAGTCTCTCCATAGGAAGATCTGAATATGCGTAGGATTTTTTTTTGATTTTATGCTACCTTACCCATCAGTGGCATCCGAGCCAGGTTTTCTATGCGTAGATTCTATGCACGAGTAGAACACAAATGGTTGTGGGCGATGATTTTTCAATCGCTTGCCGGTACTAGTCTTATTCTTTTCGGGCGGTATTGTGGGATGAAGCGGCCCGGACCGACCTTACACGTACGCTTACGTGAGACTGGTTCCACCGACAGACATGCACACCATGCATAAAGGTGGCTAGCGGGTGTCTGTCTCTCCTACTCTAGTCGGATTGGATTTGATGAAAAGGGTCCTTATGAAGGGTAAATAGCTTTGGCATACCATCGTTGTGGCTGTCACATACGTAAGAAGGTGTTCTTGCTAGAAACCCAAATCAGCCACGTAAAACTTGCAACTACAATTAGAGGACGTCTAACTTGTTTTTGTAGGGTTTCACATGTGATGTGATATGGCCAAAGTTGTGATGTTTCATGTATGATGTATGAGATGATCATGTTATTGTAATAGGTGTCACGACTTGCATGTCGATGCGTATGACAACCGGCAGGAGCCATAGGAGTTGTCTTAATTTATTGTATGAGATGCAACGCCATGTGCTTACTACTTCTATTTCATTGCTAACGGTTAGCTATAGTAGTAATTGGCGTGACAAATTCACGGAGACACGATGATGGAGATCATGGTGTCACGCTGGTGACAATGATGATCATGCGATGCCTGAAGATGGAGATCGAAAGAGAAAAGATGATAATGGCCATATCATGTCACTATATGATTGCATTGTGATGTTTATCATGTTTTTCATCTTATTGCTTAGAACGACGGTAGCACAATAAGATGATCCCTCTTAAAATTTCGAGAACATATTCCCCTAAGTGTGCACCGTTGCGAAGGATCGTTGTCTCGAAGCACCACGTGATGATCGGGTGTGATAGATTCTAACGTTCGCATACAACGGGTGTAAGCCAGATTTACACACGCGAAACACTTAGGTTGACTCGACGAGCTTAGCATGTACAAACATGACCTCGAATATAAGAGACCGAATGGTCGAACATGAGCCGTATGGTTGAATACGATCAGCATGAAGTTGCTCACCATGACGACTAGTCCGTCTCACGTGATCATCCGACACGGGTTAGTCAACATGGATCATGTATCACTTAGATGACTAGAGGGATGTCGATTTAAGTGGGAGTTCATACTAATTTGATTAAATGAACTTAATTGTCATGAACTTAGTCTAAAAGTTGTCTTTATAAATATTGTAGATGGCCAATGTCAACCTCAATTTCAACGCATTCCTAGAGAAAAACAAGCTGAAAGATGATGGTAGCAACTATGCGGACTGGGTCCGCAACTTGAACCTCATCCTTGAAGCAGCTAAAAAGGCTTATGTCATTGATGCGCCGCTAGGTGACCCTCCCGCTCCCGCAGCAGCCCAGGACATTCTGAACGTCTGGCAAACGCGGAGTGATGACTACTCTCTGGTTAGGTGTGGCATGTTATACAGTTTGGAAACGGGGCTCCAAAGGCGTTTTGAGCAACACGGTGCATATGAGATGTTCGAAGAGCTGAAACTAGTTTTTCAAGCTCATGCCCGTGTCGAGAGATATGAAGTCTCTGACAAGTTCTTTAGCTGTAAGATGGAGGAGAACAGTTCTGTCAGTGAGCACATACTCAAAATGTCTGGGTTACACGGTCGTCTGACTTCACTTGGAGTCGAACTTCCGGATGATGCTACAATTGACAGAATCCTCCAGTCTCTCCCACCAAGCTACAAAGGTTTTGTGCTGAACTACAACATGCAAGGGATGGAGAAGACCATTCCCGAGTTGTACTCGATGCTCAAGTCTGCAGAAGTAGAAATCAAGAAAGAGCATCAAGTGTTGATGGTCAACAAGACCACCAGTTTCAAGAAGGGCAAGGGTAAGAAGAACTTCAAGAAAGACGACAAAGCCGTTGCCGCGCCCGGTAAGCCAGATGTCGGGAAGAAGAAAATAATGGACCCAAGCCTGAGACTGAGTGCTTCTATTGCAAGGGAAAAGGTCACTGGAAGCGGAATTGTCCCAAGTACTTAGCGGACAAGAAGGCCGGCAACGTTAAAGGTATATGTGATATACATGTTATTGATGTGTACCTTACCAGCTCTCGTAGTAGCTCCTGGGTATTTGATACCGGTGTTGTTGCTCACATTTGCAACTCAAAGTAGGAACTGCGGAATAAGCGGAGACTGGCCAAGGACGAGGTGACGATGCGCGTCGGGAATGGCTCGAAGGTCGATGTGATCGCCGTCGGCACGCTACCTCTACATCTACCGTTGGGATTAGTTTTAAACCTTAATAATTGTTATTTAGTACCAGCTTTGAGCATGAATATTGTATCAGGGTCTTTCTTAATGCGAGACAGCTACTCATTTAAGTTAGAGAATAATGGTTGTTCTATTTATATGAGTGATATGTTTTATGGTCATGCTCCGCTGGTGAATGGTTTATTCTTGATGAATCTCGATCGTGATGTTACACATATTCATAGTGTGAGTACCAAAAGATGTAAAGTTGATAATGATAGTCCCACATACTTGTGGCACTGCCGCCTTGGTCATATCGGTGTTAAACGCATGAAGAAGCTCCATACTGATGGACTATTAGAGTCTATTGACTTTGAATCATTTGACACATGCGAACCGTGCCTCATGGGCAAGGTGACTAAGACTCCATTCTCAGGAATAATGGAGAGAGCGACCGACTTATTGGAAATAATACATACTGATGTGTGTGGTCCAATGAACGTTGAAGCTCGCGGTGGCTACTGTTATGTTCTCACTCTCATCGATGATTTGAGTAGGTATGGGTATATCTACTTGATGAAGCACAAATCTGAGATGTTTGAAAAGTTCAAGGAATTTCAGAGTGAGGTCAAGAATCAACGTGACAGAAAAATTAAGTGTCTACAATCTGATCGTGGAGGAGAATATTTGAGTCACGAGTTTGGCACACACCTAAGGAAGTGTGGAATAGTTTCACAACTGACGCCGCCTGGCACACCGCAACGCAACGGAGTGTCTGAACGTCGTAATCGAACTTTATTAGATATGGTACGATCTATGTTGTCTTTTACCGACTTGCCACTATCATTTTGGGGATACGCATTAGAAACTGCATCATTCACTTTAAATAGGGCACCGTCTAAATCCATTGAGACGACACCGTATGAACCATGGTTTGGCAAGAAACCTAAGTTGTCGTTTCTTAATGTTTGGGTCTATGATGCTTATGTGAAGAAGCTTCAACCAGAGAAGCTCGAACCCAAAGCGGAGAAATGCGTATTCATAGGATACCCTAAGGAAACTATTGGGTATACCTTCTATCTTAGATCCAAAGGTAAAACCTTTTTTGCCAAGAACGGATCCTTTCTAGAGAAAGAGTTTCTCTCGAAAGAAGTAAGTGGGAGGAAAGTAGAACTTGATGAGGTAATTACACCCCCTCTCGAACAGGAAAGTAGCGCAGCGCGGGAAATTGTTCCTGTGGCGCCTACACCAACTGAAGAGGAAGTTAATGATAACGATCATGAAGCTTCGGATCGAGTTACTATTGAACCGCGAAGGTCCACAAGGGCACGCTCCGCACCAGAGTGGTATGGCAACCCTGTGATGGAAATCATGTTGTTAGACAACGGTGAACCTTCGAACTATGAAGAAGCAATGGCGGGCCCGGATTCCAACAAATGGCTTGAAGCTATGAAATCCGAGATATGATCCATGTATGAGAACAAAGTATGGACTTTGGTGGACTTGCGTGATGACCGGCGAGCCATTGAAAATAAATGGATCTTCAAGAAGAAGACTGATGCAAACGGTAATGTGACCGTTTATAAAGCTCGACTTGTCACAAAGGGTTTTTGAAAAATTCAAGGAGTTGACTACGAAGAGACTTTCTCTCCCGTAGCGAAGATGAAATCAGTCCGAATCATGTTAGCAATTGCCGTCTTTTATGATTATGAAATTTGGCAAATGGATGTCAAAACAGCGTTCCTTAACAGGAATCTTAAGGAAGAGTTGTATATGATGCAACCAGAAGGTTTTGTCGACCCTAAGGGTGCTAAAAAAGTGTGCAAGCTCCAGCGCTCCATCTATGGGTTGGTGCAAGCATCTCGGAGTTGGAACATTCGCTTTAGTGAGGTGATTAAAGCGTTTGGGTTCATACAGGTTTACAGAGAAGCCTGTCTGTACAAGAAAGTGAGTGGGAGCTCTTTAGCTTTCCTCGTACTGTATGTGGATGACATATTATTGATGGGGAATAATATAGAGATGTTGGAGAGCATAAAGGCCTATTTGAACAAGAGTTTTTGAATGAAGGACCTTGGAGAAGCTGCATACATATTAGGCATCAAGATCTATAGAGATAAATCGAGTCGCCTCATAGGTCTTTCGCAAAGTACATACCTTGACAAGATATTGAAGAAGTTCAATATGGAAAACTCAAAGAAAGGGTTCTTGCCAGTTTTGCAAGGTATGAGATTGAGTAAGACTCAGTCACCGACCACGACAGCAGATAGAGAGAAGATGAGTAATGTCCCCTACGCTTCAGCCGTAGGCTCTCTAATGTATGCCATGCTGTGTACCAGACCTGATATAAACCTTGCCATAAGTTCAATAGGGAGGTACCAAAGTGATCCCGGTATGGAACACTAGACAACGGTCAAGAATATCCTTAAGTACCTGAAGAGGATTAAGGAGATGTTTCTCGTTTATGGAGGTGACGAAGAGCTCGTCGTAAAGGGTTACGTCGATGCTAGCTTCGACATAGATCCGGATGACTCCAAATCACAAACCGGATACGTATATGTCTTGAATGGTGGGGCAGTGAGCTGGTGCAGCAGCAAGCAAGAAGTCGTGGCAGCATCTACATGTGAAGCGGAGTACATAGCTGCTAGAAGCGGCTCATGAAGGAATTTGGATGAAGGAGCTCATCACCGACCTTGGAGTGGTTCCAAGCGCGTCGGGTCCAATGACGCTCTTCTGTGATAACACTTGGGCCATTGCCATAGCCAAGGAGCCCAGGTTTCACCGGAATACCAAGCACATCAAACGCCGCTATAACTCCATCCAAGACCATGTCCAGAGTGGAGTGATAGATATTTGTAAAGTACACATGGATCTGAATATTGCAGACCCGTTGACTAAACCTCTTCCACGAGCAAAACATGATCAACACCATAATGTTATGGGTGTTCGATACATCACAATGTAACTAGATTATTGACTCTAGTGCAAGTGGGAGACTGTTGGAAATATGCCCTAGAGGCAATAATAAAATGGTTATTATCATATTTCCTTGTTCATGATAATCGTCTATTGCTCATGCTATAATTGTATGAAAAGGAAACATTAATACATGTGTGAATAAATAGATCACAATGTGTCCCTAGCAAGCCTCTAGTTGGCTAGCTCGTTGATCAATAGATGACCATGGTTTCCTGATCATGGACATTAGATGTCATTGATAATGGGATCACATCATTGGGAGAATGATGTGATGGACAAGACCCAATCCTAAGCATAGCACTAGATCGTATTGTTTGTATGCTAAAGCTTTTCTAATGTCAAGTGTCTTTTCCTTCGACCGTGAGATTGTGCAACTCCCGGATACCGTAGGAGTGCTTTGGGTGTATCAAACGTCACAACATAACTTGGTGACTATAAAGGTGCACTACGGGTACCTCTAAAAGTGTCTGTTGGGTTGGTACGAATCGAGATCGGGATTTGTCACTCCGTGTGACGGAGAGGTATCTCTGGGCCCACTCGGTAGAACATCATCATGAGCTCAATGTGACTAAGGAGTTAGTCACACGATGACGTGCTACGAAACGAGTAAAGAGACTTACCGGTAACGAGATTGAACAAGGTATAGGTATACCGACGATCGAATCTCGAGCAAGTTCTATACCGACAGGCAAAGGGAACTGTATATGGGATTGATTGAATCCTTGACATCGTGGTTCATCCGATGAGATCATCATGGAACGTGTGGGAGCCACCATGGGTTTCCAGATCCCGCTGATGGTTATTGGACGAAGAGCGTCTCGGTCATGTCTGCATGCTTCCCGAACCCGTAGGGTCTACACACTTAAGGTTTGATAACGCTAGGGTTATAGGGAAATGTTATACGAGGTTACCGAAAGTTGTTTGGAGTCCCGGATGAGACCCTGGACGTCACGAGGAGCTCCGGAATGGTCCGGAGGTAAAGATTGATATATATGATGGATGGTTTTGGACACCATAAATGTTTCAGGCGTCACCGGTAGTGTACCGGGACCACCAGGACCACCGGAAATGGTCCCGGGGGTCCACCGGGAGGGGTCACCAGGCCCAAGAGGTAGCATGGGCCAAAAGAGGGAGGGCAACCAGCCCAAAGTGGGCTGGTGCGCCTCCCACAAGAGGCCCAAGGTGCAGGAGGGAGAGAAGGGGCGGGGGAACCCTGGCGCTGGTGGGCGTGAGGCCCACCTAAGGGGTGCGCCACCCGCTCCCCCTGCCCTAGCCGCCACACCTCCCATCTGGGGGGCTGCCGCACCACTTAGGGGGGAAACCCTAGGGGTGGCACCCCCTCCCCTCCTCCTATAAATAGAGAGTGGTTTGGGGCTGTTTTGCACACGGTTTCTTCTCCTCTCGGCGCAGCCCTGCTCCCCTCCTTCCTCCTCCTCCCACGGTGCTTGGCGAAGCCCTACCGGGAGACCTCGTCTCTCCATCGACACCACGCCGTCGTGCTGCCGGAGAGCTTCCGCAACCTCTCCCTCCTCCTTGCTAGATCAAGGTGCGGGAGACGTCACCGGTCTGCACGTGTGTTGAACGCGGAGGTGCCGTAATTCGGCACTAGATCGGAATCACACCATGATCTGAATCGCCGCGAGTACGACTCCATCAACCGCGTTCTAGCAACGATTCCGCTTAGCAATCTTCAAAGGTATGAGGATGTACTCACCCCTCTCTCGTTGCTAGTCTCTCCATAGGAAGATCTGAATATGCGTAGGATTTTTTTGATTTTATGCTACATTACCCATCACTTTTGGGTGACATTGTTATATGTTCTGCTACACTTTTATATCATCTTACACATATTTGGACTAACCTACTAACTCAGTGCACCCAATGACAATTTTTGTCTGCTGATGTCTATTTTGCAGGGACTTTTACCCAATTTTCCGAAGCCCGAAAAAAATCTAGAAAAATATATAAAAAAATCAACGAAACAGAAGCTTCGGGATCACCAAAGGGGGGCCACGGGCATCCCAGGCGGCCTGCTGGCGTGGCCTGGCCCTAGGCCGCACCAGGAGGTCGCCTGGGTGGGCCCCACCTCCTCTGGTGCCCTCCTTTGGCCTATATTTAGTGTTCTGTAAGGAAACCCTCGCAGACTTTCTGGAATCGTGAATTTCTCCATTGTTCCGCCGCCGCAACGCTTCCGAGATTGGGAGCGTCAGGAGACCTCTTCCAGGTACCCTACCGGAGGGAGGATTGACCTGTGGGAGATTCTCCACCGCCATGGACGCCTCCCGGATGTGTCGTGAGTAGTTTCCCTTGGACCATGAGTCCATGACCAGTAGCTATGTGATGTCTTCTCTCCAATCTTGTGCTTCAGTGGTTAGTCCTTGTGAGCTGCCCTACATGATCAAGGCATCTATGTAATTCTCTTGCTATTGCTATGCTCGGTTTGTTGGGATCTGATGGATTATGAGATTATGTTCAGATTGTTATGAGTTATATATTTGATTATCCTTTTTATATTATGTTCCTTAGTGATTCATGCATGTTCTCCGTTGCTTTATATTGCTTTGTCCAAGTAGTAGATCGTAACTCCAAGAGGGAGCGTTATGCATGATTATGCGTTCGGGCCCCTCGATGTCTAGCTTGAATGACAGAAACATGAGACTAGGGGATGTGCTTGTTGCCACCATGGAGAAAACAACGGTGCTTGTGAACAAGGTTGCAAGGATTGTTTACCTTACGCATAGTTAGTTAATGCAGTTGTCCGTTGCTTTGAGTTTACACTTTGGGTGGGGCTCGCAACTTAATACTGGAGAGATGTTCTGGATAGATATCTCAAGGTGGATGATTAGTAAGTAGATGCTGATGAATAAACGGTCTACTTGTCTCGGCGTACTCCCCATTACTATTGAACCTCTAACTATCAAGGAGCATAATTAGCATTGCGGGTGCGATCATAATTCTGTTAATTGCCCAACTGTGATTTGTTTACCCTAGCATAGTTGTTTATCATCTTTTGGGAGAGAGACATCAATAGTGAACGTCATGTAACTCCGGTCCTAATCACCATCATTGCTTACACCTCCATCATTTACCATTTCATTTACTTTTCTGTTCCAATCACTATTACCTTCCCGCTTGTGTTTTGATCCTTTGCAAATTACAAGGCCGGAGAGATTGACAACCTCTCTGTACTCGTTGGGAGCAAAGTTATTTGTTGTGTGTGCAGGTAAACATCTTCTGGTAGCGCCAGGGTGGAAGATACCTACTTGTTGAGCCTAGGAGTCCTCCTGGATTCAATAAACCTTAAAGTCTCCGTGTAAGGGAAATTTGCTGCTGACTACATCTCCACCTTCCACTTGGGGTCCAATGAGGGGCGGGAAGTATATTCATCACCTCGTCATTACTGGTACACCCCCTGGCGCCCTACTTTGGCCTATATTTACCCCTCGGACGGAAAACCCTAAATATATATCCAGAATCGGGAATTTCTCCCCTGTTCCGCCGCCGCAACGCTTCTAGATCGGGAGCACCAGAAGACCTCTTCCTGGCACCCTGCCGGAGGGAGGATTAACCTCCGGGAGCTTCTCCACCACCATGGACGCTTCCCGGACGTGCCGTGAGTAGTCCTCCTTGGACCATGAGTCCATGACCAGTAGCTATGTGATGTCTTCTCTCCAATCTTGTGCTTCAATGCTTAGCCCTTGTGAGCTGCCCTACATGATCAAGGCATCTATGTAATTTACCTGCTGTTGCTTTGCTGAGTTTGCTGGGATCCAATGGATTATGAGATTATGTTCATATTGTGATGAGTTATATATTTGGTTCTCCTTTTATATTATGTTCTTGAGTAATTCATGCATGTTCTCCGTTGCTTTTTATTGCTTTGGCCAAGTAGTAGATTGTAACTCCAAGAGGGAGCGTTATGCATGATTGTGGGTTCATGCCCCCTAATGTCTAGCTTGAGTGACAGAAACATGAGACTAGTGGATGTGTTGTTGCCACCAGGGAGAAAACAACGATGATTGTAACCACGGTTGCAAGGATTGTTTACCTTACGCAAAGTTCGTTAATGCAGTTGTCCGTTGCTTTGAGTTTACACTTTGGGTGGGGATCGCAACTTAATACCAGCGAGATGTTCTGGATAGATATCTCAAGGTGGATGATTAGAGAGTAGATGCTGATGGATAAACTGTCTACTTGTCTTGGCGTACTGCCCATTACTTTTGAGCCTCTAACTTTCTTGTATCATGATTAGCATTGCGGTGCGTTTATAATTCTGTCAATTGCCCAACTATAATTTGTTTAGCCAACATGGTTGTTTATCGTCTTTTGGGAGAGAGACATCACTAGTGAACATCATGGGACTCTGGTCCATATTTCCACCATTGTTTACACCTCCATCATTTACTACTTTTATTTACTTTTCCGTTGCAATCACTATCACTATTCCCGCTTGTTTTTTGTCCTTTGCAAACTACAAGGCCAGAGAGATTGACAACCTCTCTGAACTTGTTGGGAGCAAAGTTATTTGTTGTGTGTGTAGGTCCGCGTCTTCTGCTAGCGCCAGAGCAGCGGACACCTACTTGTTGATCCTCGGAGTCCTCCTGGTTCGATAAACCTTACAGTCCTCGTGTAAGGGAAATCTGCTGCTGACTACATCTCAACCTTACACTTGGGGTAACCAACGAGGGGCAAGAAGTATATCCATCAACTCGTCATCAACGATGTGCCAGCTTCTTCGGACGCCCTACCGGTATTCGCTCCCACATCCAAATGGAGAGGGGCCAGGCAGATCTGCACATGCCAGATTTTCTTCCGTCCTCTCGGTTGCGTCGTCAAGCTACAAAACATGTATTCATGATCAGATGAAATAATTTAAAGAAACATGCATCAATAAAAAAATAGTGATATATTCTCTTACCGAACGATATAGGTAGGCGAGGGTGGCAGACCCCCATGATGGGGTTATAGTCCCAGGGTAGGGTCATAGGCCTGCCCTATAGGTCCTACCCAAAGACTACCCTTCATAAGGGACAGGGCCCTTAGATAGTTCCGACTGAACTGTGGACCTGCCTTCATCCAGTCGGTGATGGGTCCCCCATCATCCAGTCGGTGATGAGCATTCGGAGAGTATTAATCGTTCCGACTGGATTCCAGTCTGTACATCGTAACCTCCCTGGAGGGCAACGGTCATACGTTTTCGTACACCATTATTAGCATTTAAGACATACGTTACCTGTAACGTAGGCATTTATTCGCCACTACTCCACCCCTGTCCACCGGACCGTTGTGAAGGGTAGCGCACTCTATATAAGCCGCCCTTCTCCACTGGTACAAGGGTTGGCTTTTACTGTAATCCATATTCCACTCGACACTAAGCTCCCAAGAGCACTGAGACGTAGGGCTTTTACCTCCACCGTAGAGGGGCCTGAACTCATACAACCTCGCTGTAGCTAAGGCTCTGCCCATCCTTTCGTACCCTACACATCTACTGTCAGACTTATACCCACGACAGTTGGCGCCCACCGTGGGGCAGGCGTCTAAGCGACTTCCGGCGAGTTTGCAACTTCATCTTTTCATCATGTCGTCCGGTGGAGACTTGTGCATGGGTCATGAGATCCTCTTCGGCGCACTCTCCTTCATCGTCGACGATTCAGCATGGCTTCGAGACGCGCCTCTCGACGTCGAGGAGTTCCCCAGTCATGGGGCTACACACTTCCGTGCCGGTGCCCGCGGCGTCCTTCTTCTCCAGCAATCGACTCCGGTGTCGATCTTCGCCCCCGTCACAAGCCGCAATAAGCGGTCCCGCCGTCCGCGGCTCCAGCGTTGGGTGCGACACGCCCAAGCGCGCCAGAACGCGTCCCTTCAAGTGGCGGTCCTCGAGTCGGTTGTGGTCGCGCCGCCGTCCCAGTGCTCGGACTCAGTTCCGACTGATTTGCCTTCCGAGTACTTGGGTCGCGGGCCTACAACCGAAGTTCTCATTGCCAATTCCCATGAAAGTCCCTGCCAGACTGGTCGGGACGAGCACGAGGTCGGCGAGTCATCTGGCGCTCGCCGTCAGCCCCGCCGTTCTGCCAGTCGACGCACTCATCAGAGCAACATGGAGGTGTTCCGCACACCCATCCTCAACCTGGCCGCCGCCGCCAAGATAGCCGATTCCCTCCAGCCGACTGATTCAGAGGCTGGCAGAGGGATCGAGCAGATCCGTGCCCAGTTGCACACGGTGCAGCAACAGAATTCAGCGATCTCCCAGTCGCACAACAGGATCCACAACAGTTCTGTTCACGCAAACACACATTGGTCGGTTTACAACCCCGATTCTCATCAGCGACGCAGAGGAGGTAGCCGTTCCATGAATCCCGAAGATCGTCGCCGTTCATGCACCCCTCCATGAGGCGGGCCTTACGGGCCCCAACATCATGATGATCGGCGTTCAGTCGGTGACACGTATGATCCAAGGCCCGACGCAAGAGGGTACATCACCCAGGGGAAGGTCGACAGGAGTCGAGCCCACCGCGTTGGTCACGAAAGAGACCGTACGAGTGGAAGCAGGGCCATCGTCTCTGGCCCCGAGTGCTTCAGTCGGGCCATCCGTTCAGCTGACATCCCTCCCAACTTCCGATTGGCGACGGGGATCAGCAAGTTTACAGGAGAATCCAAGCCAGAAACGTGGCTGGACGGCTACCGAGTTGCGGTCCAGATCGGTGGTGGAGATGACCAGGTCGCCATGAAACATCTCCCCCTGATGCTCGACGGCTCGGCATGAGCATGGCTGAATCAGTTGGCTCCTTCAAGCATCTACAGCTGGGTAGATCTGGCCCGAGTCTTCATCAGGACCTTCGAGGGCACGTGCAAACACCCCGCTGGTCTCGTGGAGCTCCAGCACTGTGTCCAGAAGCAGAATGAGCCCCTGCGCGATTTCATCCAGCGCTGGACGACTCTTTACCACACGGTGGAGAACGTCACAGAGCACCAAGCAGTCTGCGCTTTCAAGGCAGGCGTGCGGTACAGGGATCTGTACCTGAAGTTCGGTCGGACAGGCGACATCTCCATGAGCAAGATGATGGAGATAGGTGCATGCTATGCAAATGGCGAAGAAGAGGACCGCATTCGAAGCGGCAAGCATAAAGCAGTCGCCGATGGAGATGGGAACAACACTCGGAAGCAGAAGCAGAAAGCTCCGTCCACTCCGCACGTAGAGGCAGCAGCCGTTACCAATGCCAAGTTCAAGGGCAAGGGGAAGACTCAGTTCACCCCTAAGAAGAAGCAGTTCAAAAACTCCATCCTGGATCAGCCATGTCCAATCCACACGAAGATGGACGAAGAAGGCAACGCCATATTCCCGAAGCACACCACTCGGCAATGTCGCCTCCTGATCCAAGGGTTCGGCGAAGGGCAGCCGAGTGAAAAGGACAATGAGCAGGATGATGAGGACAAGGAGGATCCGTTCCCCCAAGTCCATGCAACACTGATGATCTTTGCTGACGTGGAAAGCAAGAGTCGACTGAAGCTGGTGAACAGGGAGGTGAACATGGCCACCCCAACCAACCCCATGTTCCTCAAATGGTCTCAGACTGCGATCACCTTTGACCAGTCGGATCATCCAGCACACGTGCCCACCCCAGGGAGGCAGGCTCTGGTCGTCGACCCGGTGGTGGAAGGAGTCCGACTGCGCAAAGTCCTCGTGGACGGCGGCAGCGGCTTGAACATCATGTACGCCGACAGTCTCAAGGGGATGGGCATTCCGATGTTCAAACTCAGCGAGAGCACCATGCAGTTCCACGGAGTCATTCCTGGACGAAAGGTGAGGTCACTCGGCCAGATCGCGTTGGACGTGTTTTCGGCTCCGACAAGAACTTCCGCAGGGAAAAGCTGACATTCGAGGTGGTGGACTTCTAGAGTGCATACCACGCGATTCTGGGCCGACCGGCGTATGCGCGTTTCATGGCCAGTCCATGTTACGTGTATCTGAAGCTAAAGATGCCGGGTCCCAAAGGTGTGATCACTATCATAGGCAATCGGCAGCGGGCCGAGGAGTGTCTGCAGCAGGGGTCGAGGATCGCCGACCAGCAGATGGCTATCCTCAAGCTGGACGAGTACAAGAAGACAACCGACCCCGCTGACTTGATGCATTCGAAGAAGCCAGCTTCGGAGTTCGCATTCCAGTCGGCGGGAGACACGAAGAAGGTCAGCATCCACCCGACGGACGACACCGCTGCCCCGACGAACATCTCCACCACCCTCGATCAAAAATAGGAAGCCGAGCTCATCCAATTCCTCCGTGAGAACTGGGACATTTTCGCATGGAAGCCCGCTGACATGCCAGGTGTACCCAGGGAGTTGGCTGAGCACCGACTACATGTGGATCCTACTGCTCGGCCTGTCCGAGAACGCATGTGTCGGTCCGCCGCGCACAAGAGGAAGGCAATCGGAGAGGAGGTGGCTAAACTTTTGGCAGCCAACTTCATTCGCGAGGTACACCACTCTGAGTGGCTCGCCAATGTCGTCATGGTGCCCAAGAAGGACAAGTCTCTCCGAATGTGCATCAACTTCAAGCATCTCAATAAGGGCTGCCCGAAAGACCATTTCCCGCTCCCCCGCATCGATCAAATTGTTGATTCGACTGCGAGTTGTGAGCGTTTGTCATTCCTTGATGCCTACTCGGTCTATCATCAGATCCGTCTGTATGGTCCCGATGAATTAAAAACAGCCTTCATCACCCCATTCGGGTGCTTCTGCTACATCACTATGCCATTCGGTTTGAAGAGAACGCAGGAGCAACTTTTATGCGCATGATCCAAAAATGCCTCCTTGACCAGATCGGTCGAAACATGGAGGCGTATATGGATGATATCGTAGTCAAGTCACGCTAAGGTTCCGACCTGCTGACTGACTTGGGAAAAACATTCGCCAACCTTCGTAGGTACGATATCAAGCTCAACCCTGCCAAATGTTCATTCGGTGTTCCCAGCGGAAAGTTACTCGGTTTCTTCGTTTCCGAACGAGGGATCGACGTCAACCCCGAAAAGATCGGGACCATCGTCCGAATGGAGCGGCCGGTTAGAATACATGATGTTCAAAGGCTCACAGGTTGCCTAGCGGCTTTGAGCAGGTTTATAAGTCGACTCGGCGAGAAGGCGCTACCTCTGTACCGACTCATGAAGAAATCAGATACTTTCGAGTGGACACACGAAGCCCAAATTGCATTCGATGACCTCAAAGCCCTGCTTTCCACCCAGCCGGTTCTTACTGCCCCGCTCAGTAAAGAACCCCTTCTTCTGTACATCGCGGCTACAAATCAAGTCGTCAGTACTGTTCTCACAGTCGAACGCGAAGAAGAAGGCAAAGCGTACAAGGTTCAGCGGCCAGTATATTATGTCTCCGAAGTCCTGACTCCTTCCAAGCAGAGGTATCCCCATTATCAAAAGCTTATTTACGGGATTTACATGACTGCGAAGAAGGTGGCTCATTATTTCCAAGACCACTCGGTGTCGGTCGTTTCTGATGCTCCTTTGTCGGAAATCCTCCACAATCGAGACGCATCAGGCCGAGTGGCGAACTGGGCAATGGAGATGTTATACTGCGATATCAAGTTCGAAGCCAAGAAGGCTATAGAGTCTCAAGCTCTGGCTGACTTCATAGCAGAATGGGTAGAACAACAACAACCGACTCACATCTACTCGGCTCATTGGACAATGTTCTTCGATGGGTCCAAGATGTTGAATGGCTCCGGCGCTGGCGTAGTGATCATATCGCCAAAAGGTGATAAACTCAAGTATGTGTTGCAGATACATTTCGATTCCTCCAACAACGAGGCAAAGTATGAAGCTCTCCTTTATGGACTGCGCATGGCCATCACACTCGGTGTCCGTCGCCTGATGGTCTACGGCGATTCAGATTTGGTGGTTAATCAAGTGATGAAGGAGTGGGATGTAAGGAACCCCACCATGACTACATACTGCAACACAGTGAGGAAGCCCGAGAAGAAGTTTGAAGGTCTGGAACTTCACCATGTTCCGCGACTGAAAAACCAAGCAGCTGATGAATTGGCGAAACTTGGATCCACTCGGAGACCAATCCCGAGTGATGTCTGCCTCGAGCACCTACACCTTCCCTCAGTAAAAGAAGATCCTTTCACAGAGGAACCAGTACAACCAAAGAGCTCAACAGATCCTACTGAAGTCGAGGTCCCTGTTGTGGTTGATTTGGTCATGGAGATTCTTGCTCTCATCCCCGATTGGACTGTGTCGTTCATTGCGTACATACTGAGGCAAGAATTACCAGAAGACGAAGTCCAAGCTAGGCAGATCGTCCGCAGGTCAAAGTCCTTCACCGTCATTGATGGCCAGTTGTACAAGGAAAGTGTTTCAGGCGTCCTTCAACGATGCATCTCCCCTGAGGAGGGACAGTTAATCCTGGGAGAAATTCACTCGGGAACTTGCGGCCATCATGCCTCCTCAAGAGCAATCGTCGCCAAAGCATTCAGAGTTAGTTTCTTCTGGTTGCAGGCGAATGAAATGGCGAAGGATATGGTCGACCGATGCGAAGGCTGTCAGTTCTACTCAAACAATTCCCACAAGCCAACATCTGCGCTGAAGACAATCCCTCTTGTTTGGCCGTTCGCGGTGTGGGGATTGGATACAGTCGGTCCATTCAGAACAGGCCAAGGGGGATTCACACATCTGTTGGTGGCAGTCGATAAGTTCACCAAGTGGATTAAAGCCAAGCCCATCAATAAGCTCGATGCCCTTACTGCCATCAAGTTTGTCAGAGACATCATCTCCAGATTCGGGGTACCGCACAACATAATCACTGACAATGGCACAAACTTTGACTCGGACAGATTCAAAGGTTTCTGCACAGGCCAAGGTATCCGAGTGGATTTTGCATCTGTGGCGCATCCCCAAACAAACGGGCAAGCAGAGCGGGCGAATGGACTTATTCTTCAAGGGTTGAAGCCTCGACTCCTGCGAGAAGTTGGACATGCTGCCGGCGCATGGGTCACCGAGCTGCCTTCGGTGTTGTGGGGCCTCCGCACAACCCCAAATAGATCTACAGGGTGATCCCCGTGCTTCCTCGTTTATGGAGCAGAGGCAGTCCTTCCGAGTGACTTGCTTCACAACTCTCCACGAGTCAAACTCTTCTCCGAAGCCGAAGCAGAGCAAGCCAGGCAAGGCAGAGTGGATCTTCTAGAAGAAGAGCGCGAGATGGCACTGACTCGCTCAACAATTTATCAACAAGACCTGCGGTGTTTTTATGCACGGCACGTCAGGAGTCGTACATTCCAAGCAGGCGACCTGGTGCTCCGAGTGGATCAGCAGAGACCTCACAAGTTGGCCCCCGCCTGGGAAGAACCCTTCATCATCTCCAAGGTGCCGAACAACAGAGCATATCGACTCTACAACCTCGACAGGGAAACGGATGAGCCGCGAGCATGGAACGGAGATCTCCTGAAGCGCTTCTACACGTGACTACCGACGGAGACGATGTAAAGAACAAGTATCATTGAAGTAATACAAAGCAGATTGATTTCTTGCAAATTCAAAATTCTTCTGCGTTGGCAGACTCTGGTCTAAAAAAAATCTCTCCGAGTGCGCACTAAAGGTCACACTCAGGGACTTAGCTGCGACCCAGAATCGCCTAAGTACAAACTCTCTCCGAGTGTGCACTAAAGGTCGCACTTGGGGACTTAGCTGCGATCCAGAATCGCCTAAGTACAAACTCTCTCCGAGTGTGCACTACAGGTCGCACTCAGGGACTTAGCTGCGATCCAGAATCGCCTAAGTACAAACTCTCTCCGAGTGCGCACTAAAGGTCACACTCGAGGACTTAGCTGCAATCCAGAATCGCCTAAGTACAAACTCTCTCCTAGTGTGCACTACAGGTCGCACTCGGGGACTTAGCTGCGATCCAGAATCGCCTAAGTACAAACTCTTTCCGAGTATGCACTAAAGGTCACACTCGAGGACTTAGCTGCGATCCAGAATCGCCTAAGTACAAACTCTCTCCGAGTGTGCACTAACGGTCGCACTCGGGGACTTAGCTGTGATCCAGAATCGCCTAAGTAAAAAGCTTCCTTCGAGTGTATCCTAGAGATCCACTCGGAGGCTTAGCAGACCCTCATTTAAACTCATGTGGATGTGAAGACAACTGACAACTACATGAGTAGCAACTCGCTCCGAGTGCGACCTTACAGTCGCGCTCGGGGGCTTAGCTGCGATCCAGAATCGCCTAAGTAAAAAGCTTCCTTCGAGTGTATCCTAGAGATCCACTCGGAGGCTTAGCAGACCCTCATTGAAACTCATGTGGATGTGAAGACAGCTGACAACTACATGAGTAGCAACTCGCTCCGAGTGCGACCTTACAGTCGCGCTCGGGGGCTTAGCTGCGATCCATAATCACCTAAGTAAAAAGCTTCCTTCGAGTGTATCCTAGAGATCCACTCGGAGGCTAAGCAGACCCTCATTGAGGCTCATGTGGATGTGAAGACAACTGACAACTACATGAGTAGCAACTCGCTCCGAGTGCGACCTTACAGTCGCGCTCGGGGGCTTAGCTGCGATCCAGAATCGCCTAAGTAAAATAGCTTCCTTCGAGTGTATCCTAGAGATCCACTCAGAGGCTTAGCATACCCTCATTGAGGCTCATGTGGACGTGAAGACAACTGATAACTACATGAGTAGCAACTCGCTCCGAGTGCGACCTTACAGTCGCGCTCGGAGGCTTAGCTGCGATCCAGAATCGCCTAAGTAAAAAGCTTCCTTCGAGTGTATCCTAGAGATCCACTCGGAGGCTAAGCAGACCCTCATTGAGGCTCATGTGGATGTGAAGACAACTGACAACTACATGAGTAACAACTCGCTCTGAGTGCGCACCCGGAGACTTCACAACTACATGCTCCACATGTTTGCCATTGGCTTCACCAAGAAACGCCAAACAAAAAACACGAGCCAAAATCCTGTGAATTTTTTTTTGGCCAAAGAAGAGCAAAATATTCGATTCGAATTCAAAGTTGGTTCAACGATAGCCGGCTCAGTGTAGATCAAGCTTATCCACACCGAACCACGAATGTGACGGCCAACAACAGTGGCCAAAGTTTGATACAGATAGCACTCGGCATACCGAGGTAAATTTTTTCAAGCGCAAGGTAAAGTTTTTCAAGCGTCACCAGGACTGGCACCGGGACTGGCAGGCTCGACGAAGGTGTCAAGGTCGATCCCGTCTGCGATGTGAGTGGCTGTCTCGAGGAAGGTCTCCATGAAATCTTCGAATCGAAGCTTCTTGGTGTTGGCGACCTGCAACCCCTTCAGCTTTTCTTCGCGAGCTTCCTTGCAGTGCACTCGGACAAGCGATAGCGCCACGTCCGCCCCACAATGAGCGGCAGATTTCTTCCACGCCTGCACTCTGTTCGAGACGTCCTCCAACCGAGCCATCAACCCTTCTATCTCCCGCCGGGAATCGTCTTCGGGCCATAGCTCCTTGTCGATCCGGCCGATGACTTTTCTCAGGCGGCCGATGAAAGGTCCCACTCTGCCAAGGCGAATATGCGCTCGGAGCATGTCCCGATTGGCTTCGTCGCCGAGTGGAACGTTCGAAATAACCGACCGCTCAATGTCAGCTGCTTCAGCCTCAGCGTCCATACAAAAATCTGCAAAGCAAAGACGAGCAAAAAGTAAGCGCACAATGAACTACAAAGTTAGGAAGCACTCGGCAAAAAGCTTACCACCAAGCAGTGCAATCATCTTCCATGCCCAATCGCTGACGTACTTCTCCTGCGATATGCACCGACTGTTCATCAACTTCATCTGACCCATCAGCTCGGTTCTTTGCTTGCCCATCTTCTCAATTTCAGCCACCAATGCCTTGTTCGCCTCCCGGGACTCCTCCAAAGACTTCTCTCGGTCAGCAAGAGTCCCCTTCACACCAGCTAAGTCATTCACAGCTGCCTCCAATTCCGCAGCAAGCTGAATCTTTTCAGCCTTCAGAGCATTGTACGCGGATCCTATTTCGCAAGTCTTCTACAGATCAGCGCAAAGGGAAGATCAGACACATTCAACAAGGAAAACAATAAAATCTCAAAGTTCTTAAGACCCCTGCCGACGCAAGCAGTCGGCAGCGGACTCGGGGACTACACCCAGTGGGTTCACTGAGAGTGACCCCACTGGCATGAAGCTTGAATGGGTCCGCCCTATTGAGCTACATGACAAACAGACATGCCTATGGGACTACTATTACCCGACCTGAGTATCACTACTCTCGGGGACTACACCCAGTGGGTGCACTTGGAGTGCCAACACTGGTACCATTCGGGCAGATCAGCTCTGATCCGATTAGGTCTCGGAAAATGCATATAAAGACAACTGCCGGTGCAAGCACTCAACAGAAGTCTCGGGGACTACACCCACTGGGTTCACTCAGAGTGAACCCACTGCAAAATAATCCTACTGTATCCGAGTATATCGCTTAAACACCCACTAGGTTACAAGAGGAAAGTAAACACTTACTAGCTCACTTACTCGAATATCGTCCCGGAGCTCCAAGCTTCTCTTGTACAAAGACGAGATGGAGTCGTACGCTCCCTTTGCATCACCCACCATCAACTCCACCTGCACCATGGCCTCCTTGGCGGCTCCCACTTGGTCTTCCGGGAGGCGTCAGGCGTCGTACGGGACGGTCGACGGACCTAGCATGACAGAAGATTCCTTGGGCATCCCAAGCTCCACTCCAGTTGGTCCCGCCGCGAGGGGCACCATCTCAGTCGGCGACACGACCATGGTGGGAGCAGCAGCAGAGGGGACAACCTCAAGGACAGGCGCCAAAGCTGGCCCTGACCCTCTTTGGGCGTCGTCCTCCAGATGAATCATCTCCGAAGGAAGCCCGACTGAACAACATGAAGTTGCAGAGAAAAGGCAAGATGAAAGGCAGTACTCGCGAAACAGTAACACAAACTCTCAGAGCTGAGGCAACGTACCTTGCTGGGATGTGGCGGCATTGTCCGTGTCCATAGGATCATCGTCTTGGCGCGGCAGAGAAGTGGCAGAGGTAGCAGCTCTGTCGAGTAAAATCCACTCGACGGATAAGCACGAGTTCAACTAGAGACTGAAGGAAGATGGGAGAACAAGACACTTACGCTGAGGCGACTGCAACAGTGATCCTCATCCGAGGTAGAGCCTTCCGAGGCTTGGGCCCACTTTGTTTGGCCACCTTGGACGGTTGCTCCGTAGGCTCGGAAGCAGCGTCCCTCGTCCTCTTCTCGCTCTGGGCACTCGGGGCCGCGGGAGGAGCTGGCGGAGCATTCGGGGCCACGGGAGGAGCTAGCGGAGCATTCGAGGCCATGGGAGGAGCTGGTGAAGCACTCGGGTCCGCTGGAGGAGCCGACGGAGTCGTAGGTTCGTGACGGTGCTTGGTTCGAGGCTCTGATGGTGGATGTGGCGAGCTCTGCCCCCCAACTTTCCCCTCCTCCTCTTCGGTCTCCTCCTCCGTCTCCCCACTGTCGGAGACGTACTCGACGCTGTCCACGCTGCCCTCCTGGCTGCCCTCCTCTTCCTCAGCCGGATTCCCGTTCGAGACGGGAGAATACCAGTTGGTCCACGCCTGCACAAAATACAGTCGACAACATCAGACGTCAGGCGGTGGTGCAAGAAAAAACGATAAATCTAAGAAGATTGAAAGCACTCGACAAGAGGTGCTCACCTCGTTCGGAGGAGGATTGTCAGCGGGGAAGGGCTTCACTCGCCTGGCTCCTTTGGGGTTGTCGTAGGCGCCTGTGATGCCGCGGACCCACGCCGTCACAACCTCCCCGGTCACGCATTCTGGATGAGTCCGAGTGGAGTCCCCAGGCCCCGCATAGTGCCACATGGCGTGGTGTCGAGCTTGCAGCGGCTGGATGCGCCGACCCAGAAAAGTCTCCAGCAAATCTGTGCCGGTGACTCCCTTGCGGACGACATCTATCAGCGCTTCTACCAGAGTTTGGATCTGGACCTTTTCCATCTTCGAGAGCGCAAGCTGCCTGGGAGGAGCCGGTCGGTCCAGGCTGAAAGGTGGCAGCCCAGTGGCAGCATTCAGACAAGCGACGTCCTGGCAATAGAACCAAGTCGACTGCCAGTTCCTAACTGACTCGGACAACTGAAGAGGGGGGTAGCTACTTTTGTTTTTCTTTTGGAAGCCTAAGCCCCCGCAGAGCTGGAGGATGTGGGTTTTGTCATCCGACTGGCTAAGTTTTTTGATAGTCTGGGACCTAGCGGAGAAGATGTACTTAAAGAGCCCCCAATGGGGGGACATCCGATAAAGCACTCGCAAAGCACGACGAATGCAGAAAGATGGGCTATCGCGTTTGGAGGAAAATGGTGGAGCTGCGCCCCGAAGTGATTCATGATACCTTTGAAGAAGGGGTGGGGAGGCAGCGAGAAGCCCCTGTACACGTGGGTGAGCAGCAAGACGCGCTCTCCCTCCTGCGGTGCCGGCTCCGTCTCGCCCTCCGCCGGCAGCCTCCACGACTTGTTGGAGATCATGCCCTGCTCCACCAGCTCTAGCAGATCATCCATCGTCACCGTAGAGGGAAGGAAATCCCCCTGGATCCAACCCGCCGGCACGGCCCGCTGTCGCCGCTGAGCAGGAGCCGCCGTCTTCTTCTTCCTCTTCTGCGACTCGAGCTTGCTCGTCTGCCCTTTCGTCATGGTGCAGGCAGGGGATCCGCAGAGGAGGAGAGGAATGAGGAGGCTTGGAGCGCGCAGGGAGCTACGGGATAAGTGGGGCGAATGCGAGTAGCAGAAGGACCGCAACAAGAAATCCCCGCTAAAGGGGCTTAAATAAACTTCCGACTGGGTCACTAACAGGTGGACCCGGAATCTTATCCCCCGACCGGATGCTGCGATATTAGTGGACGAGATAAAGGCGCGGTAATCGAGGCGGCAGAAATTACTCAATGATGATGTCGTCATCCCCGCTGAGCGCGCGATAACCGAAATTTGAGGATTCCAGAAAATCCGCCGCTGTCAGTTGACCGATCACATCGAAAGATTCCGCGGAAGCACTCGGTCCCTGAGGGTTCGTTTCACGGGTATATTCACTCGGATCACTGGTTGAGAGGATAAAATGGACCGAGGCAAACAAAGCCGAAGTCACATCCAAACCAGTCGGATCCGTACTCCAGGCATCACTCCGTCGTTCCAACCCCGATCCATTCCGGGACTAATGATGGGGTTATAGTCCCAGGGTAGGGTCATAGGCCTGCCCTATAGGTCCTACCCAAAGACTACCCTTCATAAGGGACAGGGCCCTTAAACAGTTCCGACTGAACTGTGGACCTCCCTTCATCCAGTCGGTGACGGGTCCCCCATCATCCAGTCGGTGACGAGCATTCAGAGAGTATTAATCGTTCCGACTGGATTCCACTCTGTACATCGTAACCTCCCTGGAGGGCAACGGTCATACGTTTTTGTACACCATTATTAGCATTTAAGACATACGTTACCTGTAACGTAGGCATTTATTCGCCACTACTCCACCCGTGTCCACCGGACCGTTGTGAAGGGTAGCGCACTCTATATAAGTCGCCCTTCTCCACTGGTACAAGGGTTGGCTTTTACAGTAATCCATATTCCACTCGACACTAAGCTCCCAAGAGCACTGAGACGTAGGGCTTTTACCTCCACCGTAGAGGGGCCTGAACTCATACAACCTCACTGTAGCTAAGGCTCTGCCCATCCTTTCGTACCGTACACATCTACTGTCAGACTTATACCCACGACACCCCATTTGTACCCTGCATCCCAGTCCTTTAGGAAGTCGAGATACATCCATAGGGCACTGTTCCCTGAGCAGTTTGGAAACATGACCTCTGTGAGAGGATACCACGAGTAGGCACTCGCGTACTGCTCCATCGTCTAGGGTTTGGCATCTTCCGGGCAATTTCTCGAGTGATCAAGGAGCCATACAAGCGGTATGTCGGATGTTCAGGTACCGTTAGCGGGGGGGGGGGGGGGGGGTCACCGCTAAGGGCGGTAATCCTATCCTGCCAGTTCTTCCTCTTCACTCATCCATTGAGAGCACGACCCTTGATCGGTATGGCCATAATCATCCGCCAATCCTGGAGGTTCACCGCCACCTCCCCACATGGAAGATGGAACATGTGCATGTTTGGCCGCCACTGGTCTATCAAAGATGTGAGAGCTCAGTGCATGAGCGTTGGCGGCTTACGCTTGAACTGTAGGACGAAACCCAATAGTCGGGCTCTCCTGTAGAACGATGTGTAGCGCTTGTCATACTCCATCTTAACGGTCGTCCCATGAGCCCTCATCCGCAGTGGCTGGAGCATCTTTCATAATGAATACACAAATAATTAGTAACTTATTTTCATCATTTTGAAAGATTTGGTTCAAACATGGTAATTACCACTCCATTCTCAATGAAATGGGCACGATGACCCTTGTCGAACGCAGGGTCAAGCATGGTATACTTAGTCCCGATGTTCTCCACAAGAGGTGGCATCCTAAATAAAATTGTATAAACATAAACATTATTAGAATAAGCATAAAAAAGGTAACATTCACATGATTAATTCATTCATATAAATTTGTCCAACAACATCCACTATACATGCATCACATCATATGCATCACAACAAACCAAAAATATACATCACATGCATCATACATATCCACTATTAATCATCCGACATGCATCATACAATCTTTTTTTCAAAAAACAAAAAACATGAACTAGGGTTCATCTTTTTTCCAGAAACAAAAAAACATGAACTAGGGTTCCTCTTAAGCATATTTAACAAACAACATCCACTATACATGATGCACCACATCATATCAAAACAAAAATATGAGTTAATTTCGAAGAACATGCATCATATCATCATTTTAAAAATTATTAATAAAATAGGGTTCATCTTTGCACTACCATTCCAACTATTGATTAGAGTTCATATCCAACCCAATAGAACATCTAGAATCAATCTAAAACAATCCTAGGCTACAAAAAAATCTAGTTCAAAAATAAGGGTGATTTCAAGCAAATAATGTGACGAACCAGAAACTATTTGACTAAAACTAATTGGAGGGATTGAAGAAGCTTACTTTTCTCATTTTGGGGCCATATCGATCCGCCAAAATGGTGAAGAAATGAACAAGATCCGAGGGGGAGTGGAGGAGATTAGAGAGGGTGTGAGAGGAGTTCTTCCTCTGTTCTTGGTGGCTGAGAGGGGGAAATGGGGCTAGGGCGGGTGGCTGGGCCGCTTATAACCGCTCATACCCTCCTGCCAATGTGCTCGGCGGTAGGGTTACTCAAAGCACATATGCTCCCTTGGTGGTTTTTATAATTCATGACAACATACATTGTCTCTTGGAATGATATTTTTACCTAGTATATTTCAGATATAGTCCACAGAGGGGATTGGCTAAGGATTGTGAGGAGAAGCCCCAAGGAAGGAAAGGAATAGGATTGTCCAAGCTTCAAGATTCAAGCTTCAAGACTCTACATTTTAAATTTTGTTAGAAATCACACTTGAGTCCATAGGAAAGTCAATATTATTAAAAGGGGATTAGGTGGCTATGATGATCTGGTTGCTCAAGTGCTTAGAGATTAGCCACCAAAAATACCCATCAACTCTCCCTCAAATATTTTATCCAAAATCCTAAATATCCAAAATTTGGTGCCACCAACAATTTCCATTCGAACCTATCGAGTTTTGCCTCGGACAGACCCTATGACAAACCCGAGCTCCTCGGTGATACCAAGGATGCTTTCGGTCTGACCTACACTGACCAACTCTATGTCTATCTGTTTCTAAGAATCAAAATTTCCACGTTTTAGGAATTGGTGCCACCGAGTGGTAACTGCCTAGGCCAACCAAAATTTGACCCACCGAGATTCATATATCGGTCTCACCGAAACGCCGAAAGTTGCCACATTTTGCACTAGTCGGTGCAACCGAGTTTTTACTTCGGTTTCACCGAGTTGGGAAATAATGTTGCAGCGGTTGGATTTTTGGAGATTACTATATATACCCTTCCATCACCTCTCATTCAAAGAGTGTAACGCCCAAGATGCGACTCTATCCTTATTTTGGCACGAGGACCTCGACAGGGATAGAAGTGCATCTCGTCGCTTTGCAAGAATGGATATCGTTACAAGTACATGTACATAATAGATGAGTATATGGAATTGGCTTACACTCGCCACAAGCTACATCAAGTTCAAATCAATACAACAATATGCACTCATTATGAAGAAGAGCAGGGTCCGACTACACACGAAAACAACGATAAAAGAATGATGTCCATCCTTGCTATCCTAGGCTGCCAGCGTGGAACCCATCCTAGATCGATGATGAAGAAGAAGAAACTCCAAATTGCACAATCACCGCGCTCACGTCTTAATATCACTTTACATGCACCTGCAACTGGTGTTGTAGTAATCTATGAGCCACATGGACTCAACAATATCATTTCCAAAGGTATCAAGACTAGCAAAGCTTAATGGGTGAGGTATGGTTAAGTGGTGAGGCTGCAGCAAGCGACTAAGCATTTATTTGAGGTGGCTAACTTACAAGTACAAGATTAAAAGAGGGGGATGATCTACACATAAATGGACGTAAACTAATAATGATCAAATGAATGATCCTAAACACCTACTTACGTCAGACATAACCCCACCGTGTCCTCAGTCGGAGAAAGGAACTCACGAGAGAGACAGTCACGGTTACGCATAAAGTTGGCATGTTTTAATTAAGCTTACTTCAAGTTATCTAGAACCGGATGTTAAACAAAGTTTCCGTGTTTTCCACATAACCGCGGGAACGGCTTTCCAAAAGATTTAACCCATTAGGGGTGCTCCAACTAGTCCATCATAAATTACCACAAGCCGTATAGAAAACCTCAATCACGAAACTCGTGATCTCCTCAGATTCCTTAGTGGAAAACCTCAACTCTAAGATAGACCAAAGCATCACCGGAATCCCGATGCTCAAGATATTTTGTAGAAGGTAAACAAGTCCAGTGTCACATCCCTGGATCCCTAACTAGGGTTTAGTATTTGTGCTCATGTTTTCTTCCATTGCATTCAAGAAGTTGAAGTAAAATCAAAGGAAGTGGTGAAACTCAAACCAAAAACCCTAGCCACTTCTATTCAAAGGAAATTCAAATCTTGCCAAAATCAATGAACCCAAAATGGCCTTCTTAAAAGTTCAATATTTCTGATAAATGTTGAAAACAATATATCAGAGATCAAACTTATTTTCAAACTACTTTTGGCATTTTAAATTTAACTTAAAAGCTACTAAAAACAATTATATATTTGTTTTCAAATATTTTAAAGTTTCCAAAAATGTTGAAAACCTTATGAGTGGTTGGAAATATTCCAACTAACACTGAGGGCTATTCAAACTAATTTTTGAATTGCTTTTTGAAGCCAAAATAAATAGCAATTAGTATCAGCAAATAAAATAGAAAACAGAAATAGAAGAAAAAGAAAAAAACCTATCCTACGCTCACCTGTTGAGGCCCAGCCCACAGGGGCAGAGTTGTCTTTTCCTCTGCCTTCTGGCAGAGGAGAGATCGACCACGGCGGCTCCCCTCCACCTCCTGCTTTGCTGTGGCGCTCCCCGGTGCCCCCAGGAGAGCGCGACAATGGGGATGAGTTCCCCGAGCGCTCCCTTATCCTCTCTCGCTCTCCATTCTTCCCCCTCCTCTTGGTTTTCTTCTCCCTTCCCCCTGCCGCCATTAGCAGGAGCTTGAGCTCGAGCCAACCGAGCTCTCTGTCCACAGAGAAGCCTCCCCGAGTACTCCATCTTCTCCGCCTCATCGAGCTCGACGCGCATGCCAAAGGAATCGGCCTCCCCGAGCTCTATAACGCCCCATTGCCGTCGTCTTCAACCTCCGGCCGCCGGCAAATCGAAGTTGGATCGCCGGCTACAGCACCTCCTCGAGCCGTCTGAGCCTCCCATTGTCTCTACCGTGAGCTCGCGCACGTTTCCCTTTTGTTTCCCCTAGTTTTCTTGCTCTCTAGCCACGAGACCGACGAGCCCGAGCTCCGGCAGCCGCCTCGGCTCGTGGCCGGCATCCTCCTACCACCCTCAGCCCCTCCTCATGCCCGTAGTGGATGAGGCCGAGCCTGGGGATCATCCCAGTGCTATCGGCACTCGATTCCGAGCACCACAACAAGCTCTAGTGCTTCTCCGGCGAAGATCCGCCGCGGATCTGGACGCCGTCGGTCAGTCTCCAGCGGGGAACGACGTGGCCGGCCTAATCCCTGTTAGTTAGCGCTAATTAGGCACTGACAATGGGTCAAACCCACTTAGGGGCTGGTCAGCGCGGGATTATCTCCTGTGTCGCTGACCAGTGGCCCCCACCTGTCAGGTTTGACCTGACCAGGTCGGCTGACCTGCTGACGTAGATCTGACGCAATAAAGAGATTTTCTGATTTAAAAGAATTCCAGAAAATGCCCAAAACTTCTAAAAATCATAGAAAATAATCTGTAACTCCAATGAAAATAATTTATATATGAAAAATGATCAAAAAATCCAAGGAATCTGATTTTGATATTTTCAAACATGTTTGAAAATGTTAACATCACCAAACAGATAAAATGATGAATAGGATAACCTTATTAAATAATTTGGAGTTGGAATTTGAAATCCATTTGAATTCCACTTCAAATATTATGACCAAACCATGATCAAGCACAACCAGCGCCCCAACATACCATCATCATGCATGCTAAAACAAGATTACCTGAGCATCAGGTCGAATCAATTAAAAGGGTATTCGAAAAATACCTTGTTTGAAGTGATATTTGAATCTTGATTCAAATCAACTTCAACTTAAGAAAAGGTAGCTACATTAGCCTACCACCTTTCATTTTCATGTCGTGCTCATGCATCATCTTGTTGCATATGATTGTTATTGATTGATGTTGTTTTTACCGGTAGGCCCCGCTCCTCCGGATTCCACCGAATATCCGACTGACGGATATTGTCCCTCTGCTGAGCAACAAGGCAAGCAACCATTTTGATCATCCCGATAAATCCCATGTTCTCGCTCCTGCTCTTGTTTCTTGCATTAGGTCAAAATGCTTTCACTGGTTTTATCACGTTAGTTGAACCCACTTCCTTTGCATGACCTGTCCTTGTCACAGTAAATAGCTGAACCTTGCAACCTAGCATACCTGGTAGATGCTAGAGCCATGATGTGCCTTATCCTGCTATGCATGCTATGCTTAGAGTTGAGTATGGTATGTCATCTGGGTGATGAACAGGATCGTGAGAATGTGTTCAGTTATTAAAGGTGGTGTGTTGAACCTGATTTGGTAAAGGTACCGGTGAAAGGCTATGTAGGAGTACATGGCGGGTTGTTTCATTGGAACCGTCCTTAGGAACTGAGTTCCATGTATGTAATCCAAGACTAGATACTACCACACGTTGGGATACTTAATTGACCCTCTCGACTTATTAATCGCTTAATACTCGGTCCAGGAGTTGCAAGTAGTTTCTGGTGTTTATAGTCATGCTGGAGGCCGTGCGTAGCGCTGACCTTAGAGGTGGGCTATGATGCGGTAGGCAGTGGCACGGTGTACCAAGTGGCACCCGGATGGTGGACTTGGGAACCCTGCGCACATCGTTTGGGGCCGTGGCGGAAACCTCGGCGGGACTTCCGTGCGGGTTACCCTCAGATAGGCGATAGACCTGGACTAAGTATTAGCATGGTTAACGGTCGTGGCCGACTCCCTCGCTGGGCTTCCGCTTGAAGGTTGCCGAGGTGCATGACGTGCACATGGCGATAAGTGGCGAGAGCGTGTGTGAAGAAGTACACCCCTGCAGGGTTATGATCTATTTGAATAGCCGCGTCCGCAGATATGGACTACTTGGAAACATATGTTGTTCATAGATAACTATAATGGCTACTCATAAAATTGTCAAGATAAGCGTGATTGTCGTGGACGGCATTTTCGTAGGAAGACGGAATGATTCCACGATAGAGTATTGTTGTGGTGTTAGTGGACTCGTGTGTGAGAAACATAGTTGTCAAAACTATTTAAAAATACAAGTTGTCTAGTCAAGAGTCAATTGCTGGCTTTCCGCATGAATCCCCACAACTCCTTATTGATACATTGCATGAGTAGATAGTTTATCCTAAAGTCTTGCTGAGTATTTTTGTACTCACGTTTTCTTAATAAATTGTTGCAGAGGTTGTTAATGACCCTAATGGAGGGTTCTACCTAGACATCGACGACGACGAGTAGCTGGTATCCCAGCTACAATCTGGCCCTAGGATGGGTCTGTAGATAGTCAGGCCATGTGCCTTTATCTTTCTATCTGTCTGTACTCAGACAGTTTTACTCTTCCGCTGGCTTGTAAGAATTGTGTGTATGACTTGTGATGATGGGTCGTGAGACCCCTACCTTGTAATATTATGGGTGTGGCTCTTCCGAGCCTTCTAAATAAAGTTTGTATGTTTATGGTTATGTTGTGATGCCATCGATGTATCTATACATATCGGTATGCCATGCGTACGTCTGTTGTACTTGATATGTATGGGGTTCGAATACCTAGCTGTAGGCTTTACTAGCACTCCTTATAGGGAAATGCCCCTTTGTGATTCCAACGAGCCATGGTAGTTCGCTATTGCTCCGGACACATTGGTTGACCAGCACGTGTCCTTCTTAGCTGCTGTGTCTATCCCTCTGGGGAAATGTCGCGTGATGTAATGGAGTCCTTGTAGCTTGCTACGACTCGACTACATTCGGTGGTGATCGACACCTGCTTTGCTGGGTCATGTATGCATGTCCCTGTGCGGAACTACCGCTTTGGTTTATGACTAGACATGTCGATCCGGGTTCTTTGTCATTGGATTGCTAGCGACACAGTTGCATACGTGAGTCAAAAGGCGCAAACGGTCCTGGCTAAAGTAAGGCTGCAGCCGTGGAGATAACCGTGCGTGAGACCGCAAAGAGATGCGATGTGTTACAGGCTGGATTCCTATGGCTTAGGATCAGGGTCCCGACATCCAGCAAGGCCGCTCGACGTGTCGACGAACCCGATAGAAGCCGCGTATCTCGTTCTCAGGACACGACCGGATGGGGCTAGCTATGAGTAAAACCAAACCTCGAGTTTCCTCGCGGTGGCCCTGCAGGTAGCCCATTTTTGACCAATATTCATGAGGAGCACTAGCCCGAGGGTTGATTAAGTATCCTCGGGTTAATTACTCCCTATGCGTTTCATTAGTTATTAGGCAAATAGTACAAAAGTTGGGCCTTGCCAGACCAGTTTTAGACTAAAACGAATTATCAAGCGGGTCCCCATAACAATCCCGATCGTGTTAGGAGCACTCAAATATGGAATATAACACCGGTAGCCAATACTAAGGCGGCAAAGGTGGAACAAAACACCAGGCTAGAAAGCCAAGCCTTCACCTTTTACCAAGTATATAGGTGCAATTAATATGGTGATATAACAAGGAACCCATGTCATCACATGGAAGCACCTGCACCTGCAACTAGCAACGCTAACACATGGTTAAGCAAGTGGTAACATAGCCAATCAGTGGTTTGCTAGGATGTAGAAGGTTGAAGGTTTCATGCCAATGTTGAGAGGCTGAGATTTAACAGGTGGTAGGCAACGAGACATAATGAAAGAAACAAGACAACTAGCATGGCATTGATAGTAATGGTATCTAGGGAAATGGTCATATTGCCTGAGATCCTGCTTGGAAGAAGAACGAATCCGTGAAGCAGACAAACCGACGTAGTCAAACGGATCCTCACATTACGACACACTTGAGGAACTCTATCGAGACAAAGCAAACCGGAAACAAGAATCAACACACGATATTCACCACGGCACATGCACGATATGATGCACAACCTAATATGATGCATGTCCATTTCAATTATGCAGGCATCGCATGGCAATTCACAATAATCAACACTACACATTAATTGAAGCTCAATATGCAACTAGTTGCATCTTGATGAAACTCCACATATGAATTATTTAGTTCACCCTCGTATAGGTACACGACAATATTAAATGTTGTTTAAACATGGCAAGAGGTGAAGCATGTGATTCTACACGTCATTCTAGTCGGTTAACCCATAAGAACATTGAACGGGGCTACGGTTGAAAGTACGTGCAACACATGATATTATGCCCTGAGTGCAACATGCATGCAATTTTATGAAAATACTGGCAAGAAGGATATGAAGCATGTGTCGTCATGGCGAACGAAAGGGAACCATGGCGGCAAAACAGAAATGATGCCACGCAACGTTTCGGTTCCAATAACTTGATGAGATACCGATGCCAACGAATTGTGAGTGTGTGCGTGTCATGCCAAAGAATGATGGGGTGATCCCAGTTACCAGGTTCTCATGTGTCAGGGGTACACAAAAGAGGTACAATGTGCAACTAACATGGCATCTAAGAAACGGACAACATCGCCTCTCATACAACAATGCATTCATCCACGGGTATTATCTCGGCGGTTATACCTTTGAAGCGTGCGTTCGGGGTGGACCAAGTCGTTGCAGTGTAGATGTACATGGGTCGTCGTGGACGTCGTGGAAGTAGTCGTTCCTGCGATGGTAGTTGAAGTAGTGGTACACGGGTCTTTGGCGATGGTAGTTGTACACAGGTTGGAGAGGGGCTTGGAGAATCCACGAACTGCGGGGGTCGACGGTAGTGGTTCCCGTAGTTGTTCATGTGTTGAAGCGTCGACCATGACGATTCCGAAGGGGTACAGAACACTCCACGGGTGACGCATCCAAATGACCAACCAACCAGCTGCATCTGAAAGCCGAGGGGTTCATAGATGGGGTGCTCGCGACTACAGCAAGGCACAACAAAGGGGCTACTCGAGGCCATGGAGTTGGACGAGGCGGTCGTCGCGAGCAGTAGGCGGAGCGTGGTCAGCCTGCAGCATATCAACGACAGCAGGGTAGTTAGTTGCATCTGAGAGCAACGACAGGACCGCACTGAGCGGGCGGCTCGCGGGCGCTTGACAGCACAGAGGTGCGACACATGGATGGGATCTGTGAGGGGCCATGGCAGGAAGCGAGGAGAAGGCAATGGCGTGGAGGCGAGCGGCTAGCCGTGCGTGGCAAGCCAGGGCCCATGCAGCTAGAGGACGAGGGCGAGGCATGGCCCAGGCGCTCCTGGCGGTCAACGCAGGCGGCTCTACTCGTCCTCCTGGCAAACAGGGCGAGGCAGCTGCGAGATGTAGAGGCTCCGAGGCGGAACAGCCTCCGGTGAGGGCCCGACGAGCGGATTTGACAAATCCCGGACAGAGGGACCTGTTCCCGGTGACGGAAGCTGTAGGGCTGGCGGGAAGATGCGGCAGGCGGGTGGGGAGCTCATTCGACGGGGTGAGGAGGTGGCCAGGCGAGAAGGAAACAACGGGGTGGCACGGGGAGAAGGAGAACGGTGCGTGCTGGGGCTGCGGGCGACGGGGTCGGCTTCGCTCGGGCGACGGGGTCGGCTGCGGGCGCTCTAGCTGTTGGATCAAGGCATGGCTCGATGCACGAGGTGGCTGATGAACTCGGTGGTTGGCTGCAGGAGGATCATTGATGGGTGGATGGATTTGGGTGGTTGGCTTTCGCTTGTTGCGGGATCTGGGGGATCCCGAGGTGGGTTATGTTGCTGGCGGCGGCTGGGAGGAGTGGATCAAGGTAGTGGCTAGGGTTAGGGTAGGCTTGATCCAGAATCGCATATAAATAGCCCCTATTTTCTACTGGGTCTAATTAGATCCCTTTGATCTAAATCGAACGATCGCTTAAAAAAATAGGCTAGGCGGTCCTATTGAAAAACCGATGACGGTTTGCGGCAAAACAGTGTTGATCCGGATCAAACGGACATGACCGCCCGGTTCGGGTTCGAGGGACATTCCGGACTAGGTGGCGGGTAGGTCGGTGCACTGTGCAGAGGGGCTAGGAGGAGATGAGAGGGAAAACGGGCAACCCAACGATAGAGTCTAAAACAACTAAATACGACCGACGAAGGGCCGCCTATAGTGCCGCTATAGGTTTAATGGTTCGGGTATCAAACGATCTCCGATTGCGACAAAAATTGACAGGCGTCCTACCTACACTCTATTAAGACCACACGCTAAGTTTCAACCCAATCCAAGAATATTTGATACACAGTTTTACAAACAATATTTAAGTGATGTCGTGGGCACGTGCGTGTGTTGTTGGTCTCAAAACAGTCAACGACAAATCGGAGAGAACCGGCAGCTAATAACGGATGCAAGTTTTGAAAACTGACGGGAATAGAGTGCTGATGCAATGCGGGTGATGCAAATGATGCAATGATGAGTGCGTCAAACAAATAATCACAGGGCGGCAACAGAATAAAAAGGGGAATCTTCTAGAGCGTCGGTCTCTGGCTTTTACAAAGAGCAAGCACTCAGAACGAACCAACACTTTCCCCCTTCATTTTCCTCAGAGAGAGACATCTACTCATGTGTCGAGAGCAAGATATTCCATTCGTACAATATGAATCTTGATTTCTAGCCTCCCCAAGTTGCTTTCCACCCAATCAATCTCTTCTACCCAAGCAAAATCTGTGAGAGAGTGATTGAGTGTTGAGGAGACTATCTTTTGAAGCACAAGAGCAAGGAATTCATCATACTATCAGATCTATTACCTTTTGGAGAGTGTTGTCGCCTAGATTGGTTAGGAGTCGCTTGGGAGCCTCCTACTTCGTGTTGTGAAGTTGAACCAAGAAGTTTGTACGGGCAAGGAGATCACCTACTTGGTGAAGATCTACCTCGAGTGAGGCTAGTCCTTCGTGGACGTAAGTCATGGTGGAATAGACAAGGTTGCTTCTTCATGGACCCCTTATGGGTCTAGCCCTTTGTGGACTCGCGCAGCCGTTACCCTCCATCGTTGAAGTCTCCATCAACGTGGACGTACGATAGCACCACCTATCGGAACCATGTCAAAAATCACCGTGTCAATCTTTACGTTTGATCTTCCTAAAATCTACTCCTTACTTTACATGTGCATGTATTTACTATTCATTGCTATACTCGTAGACTTGCCTGTGTAGGGTGTGTTTGACTTGCTATAATTGCTAAAATCTGCCAATCATTAAAATTGGGAAAATGCTAGGTTTTAACTTGTCAAGTAGTCTATTCACCCCCCTTTAGACATCCTTTCTAGTGATCCCATAGTTACACAGCCTAACGCCAGGTCCTATGGCGGTGGGGTGGGACGGAGGGGGACGACAACCATTTAGGGTTGGTCACATGGATAAGTCACCTATGTTCCCCTACCGCCATAGACCCTGGCGGTAGGAAAAGGGGTCAGTTCCCATTTTTTTTGCAACCGGGGTTAGATCTTGAAAATCTTATTCAAAAGGGTTAAAACACAAAATTTTGCCATGCTTGAACAACAGAGAGAGATGAAGTGAAGACCGACAAAAACAAGACAGCTCGAACCGAGTGACAGGGGCACACTGTTCTTTGGATAGAAAAAAGAAAGCAGCCGCTTCCTACCGTCATCATTTTTGGTGGTACCGTCAAAGATGCTAGCGACAGAGTATTATTCCTTTTAAATGGACATGATGGCATAGTTAAATTCTATCGTCGTAGATCAGGGTGATAGGCGGTGTCACCCTACCGACTACCGCCAAGGTCTACGGTGTTAGAAAAAGGTTCAGATCATGATTGTTTTTGAAACCGGGATAGATCATGCTTAAGTTACGAGGAGGAGATGATGTCGAGGTGGTCGCCGCGGAGGAGCAGAAGCCGCAGATTGTCCTTGGTCGCATGATGGGCTGGCCCTACGACGGTGGCTTGCTGGTTCGTACCACGGGCAACGGATGCAAAATTGCAAATGTACTAAACCCCCGACAAGAATTTCAGGACGAAATGTCTGTTGGAAGATTAGGCAAGTTCACGATTAATTCCAATAAATAATTCATGAATAGAACAGAAAATAGCATGCAACACTCTATCAATCTAGAAGAGCAACCGAACATGCAGATCATCACCGCGCACGAATTAGAAGCTACAACAAAGAACATTAGCAGATTATGACTAACGTACTATTCGTTAGTTGCAGCAGCAACGACTGTTATGACGATGATGTTGGTGACGCTCTTTTGTTGATGGCGATGAAGACGACGATGGGTAGCACCGCCTAACTTGGACCGTAGACGACCCGTGGTGAAGGATTTGAGCAGTCGCGCAAAGCGCTTCCCAAAAACCTAATTCGTCCTCTCCCAGTGCAGGATCCCAAAGACGAACGGTTCCGGAGACCTACCCTCTCGCACATGGATGCACGTCGGCGTTCGAGATGAGGTAGACTATAACGGCGGCGAAAGTGGTGAGACGATGCAAAACCCTAGATGTTGTTCGGTGTGTCTTTGGCCGACCATGGTAAGCAGTATATATAGGAGGAAGAAGGTCAATTCCGTGTCGCGATCACGTCTCAAACCAACTTGGTTTCCAAGTCGTATACTTACTAGACAAGAAATTCTCAACTTGTCTCTGAAGACATATAAATAAAATGACAAAAGTAAGCCGTGCCCATGCAAGGCAACAGACCGGAATTCGGCGTACCATTCACGCGCATGTCGCACATACGCGCCGCCCGGCCCGGCCCGGCCAGGCGAGTCAAGCGAGCACGCGCGTGTGGTCTTCTCCTTTCTCTTCTCAACACATACTTAGAGTGGTGGAGAGAACTCACTACATAAATAGGTCCAACTCTTCCTCAACTAGCGGTATGGGACTAAACTTTAGCACCACCACACCACCACTTGCCATTTTATTCATGGGCTCATTTGAGATTTCAGAATTTTGTAAATGGGCCAAGCCCATTAATTCTAACAATCCCCCACCAGATCTCAAATACCCATTTAGAGAGTTAACTTTTCGCTCCACTTGTTTAATATACCAGTGTTTCAGGAGAGACTGTTAAGTTGAACTTCTGCCTAGAACTTTAAGCTACATCCATCCACAACTTGACAATGTACTATGCCTTGAATTGCTAGTTTTGTTTGAATAGGTTTCACTAAAAGTCTTTACCAGTACCTGGCTGCCAGTAGGCTACCCCGCGGTTTGGAGCATATGCGTCGTACTCCCTAGTCTCCTCGTGAGCTTACTAGAGATTACCCAAATCTCCTAGATTGCGACATTTTACAACCGAAGGTCATATAGGTGTGTTCTTTCAAGATTGATCTGTAGGACAACATATTTGCTATAATAGCCAATAGAATCACATTAAGGCATGTTCCCAACCCGCCTTACAGCTTTGAGAGTTTTGCATCTTCACTTAGAGCCAGGCATTTATTACTCTCCTCTGTTAACCAATAGCTTATTCTTCCGAGGTCCTAATTCACGGGATCTCCGATCATAAAGGTTGGGTTACTACTATGGTGTAACGTCTATGGGTCTCATACCCATCTGCCTCGATGCAATATCTATCACATTTGATGATAGTCCCTTTGTAAAAGGATCTGCCAGGTTTTAGTCTGTTTGAATATACGTAACAGTTATTACTCCAGAGTTTCTCAACTTCCTGACAGATTTCAAACGTCTCTTCACGTGTCTTGATGACTTTGCGTTATCCTTAGAATTATTCACTTTAGTGATAACCGTTTGGTTGTCACAATTCATAAGAATAGCCAGTACAGGTTTTTCCACCACATGCAAGTCCATCAAGAGTTCACGCAGCCATTCTGCCTCAACAATGGTTGTGTCTAAAGCAGTTAGTTCTGCTTCCATAGTTGACCTTGTCAATATGGTTTGCTTGGAAGATCTCCATGACATTGCATCACCCCCATGAGTAAATACATACCCACTTGTAGCATAGTGTACATCAACATCGGAGATCCAATTTGAATCACTATATCCTTCTAGCACAGCGGGATGCCTTGAATAGTGAATTCCATGACTCATAGTACCTCTCAGATAGTGCAAGACCCTTTCTAGTGCATGCCAATGATTATTACCCGGGTTGGACATGAACCTACTCAGTTTGCTCATAGCAAAAGAGATGTCTGGTCTTGTAGCGCTAGCTAGGTACATGAGTGAACCGACAATTTGAGAGTATCTTAATTGATCTCCCGTTTCTTTCTTGTTCTTTCTAAGTGTCACGCTGGGAACATAAGGTGTTGGAGAAGCCTTGCTACCCATAAAGACGAAACGGCTCAAGACCTTCTCAACATAGTGAGATTGTGTTAGAGTAATCCCACTCTCATCCTTAATAAGTTTGATGTTTAGGATCACATCAGCTTCTCTCAGATCTTTCATGTCAAAACTCTTTGATAGGAAAGACTTGACCTCATTGATTGCAACAATGTTTGTACCAGAGATCAATATGTCACCCACATACAAACATAATATGACACTATTGCCACCACCATGGTGATAGTACACACACCTGTCAGCCTCGTTAATGACAAATCCCGTAGAAGTAAGAGTTCATTCAAACTTCTCATGCCATTGCTTAGGTGCTAGTTTTAGACCATACAAAGATTTTAACAACTTGCACACCTTTCTCTCTTCTCCTTTTACCACAAACCCATCAACCTGATCCATATAAATTTCCTCTTCCAACTCTCCATTTAGGAAAGCTGTCTTTACATCCATTTGATGAAGAATTGCAATGCAGAAGATACATGGAGATGAGTTGGAGCAGTATAATTTACTCTGGCATTTTGCTGCTGAAATTAGAAGATCTAATCCTGGGAGCACTATGTTTGTTAGTGCAAAAGAGGGACTGTTTGAAAACTGCTACATGTCATTAGATGCATGTAAGAGGGGTTTTTTGGCAGCATGCAGGACCATATGTATTGATGGGTGCCATATCAAGAACAAGTTTGGTGGAATGATGTTGACAGCTCTTCGTGTTGACCCAAACGATTGCATATTTACTATAGCCATTGCAATTGTGGAAGTAGAAGATACCAACAGTTGGAAGTGGTTTCTAAGCACACTGAAACAAGATTTAGGCATAGAAAGTACAAGGGCATGGACTCTGATGAGTGACAGGCAGAAGGTAAAATCCTGATTATATTTGTTTACTTGCTGCCCTGCTATTTATGCTTATTTATGCTTATTTGTGGACTGTTATCTGCAGGGATTGATAAATGTTGTAAATGCATTGTGGCCTGATGCACAACACTGATTTTGTGTAAGACACATGCATCAAAACTTTGCTAAGAACTGGAAAGGTGACATCTTAAAAAAATTGTGGCAAATTGCAAGAGCTACCCGTGAGGCAGATTGGCAGAAGTACATGGAGGAGATGAAGGTGTTGGATGAGCAAGCATGGTTGTACTTGGATGCAATTGACCCAAGATATTGGTTCAAAGCTTTCTTTGATCCACTTTCAAAGTGTGACTTGTTACTGAACAATAGTTGTGAAGTGTTCAACAAGTGTGTACATTTGGGCTCAGTTAACTGTAGCATTTCAGTAGTTGTAGTTGTTCAGTAACTCTATCTTTTCATAAATTCCAGGTATATTCTTGATGCTAGAGAAATGCCCATTGCTACTAGTCTGATAAAGATCAAGGACCAGTTAATGACTATATTTTACACCAAGACTTAAGAGCTAGAGGAGTGGTGTGGAAGCATCTGTCCAAAAATTAAGAAAAAGTTAAACAAAAATATTGACTGGGCCAACAATTACCAAGCACTACCTGCTGCTCCATGCATTTTCAAGGTTATGGGGCTGCATGGTGAGTATGAAGTGAACTTGATGAAACTAGAGTGCACATGCAGGGCCTGGTAGCTATCTGGCATTCCTTGCAGACATGCATGTGCATGTTTAAGGCATGAAAGGATAAAGCCAGAAGAGGTGGTGAACTCATGTTACAACATTGCTGCATTCAAAGCTGCATATGGTCAAGTGATAATGCCCTGCAGTGATCCTAGAGTGTGGCAAAAAACAAATGGACCACCTGTGTGACCACCCAAATATGACAAGCAAGTTGGTAGGCCCAGGAAGAACAGGAGGAAGAATCCAGTTGAGGAGGAGGAGGGAACTAGGATGAGCACACATGGAACCATTGGCCACTGCTGTGCATGCCATGAAACAGGTCACAACAAAAGAAAATTCCCATCACTAGGTAGAGGTGCAGTGGACCATCTAGTAGAAGAACCACAACAAGAAGCAGCAGAAGGAGAAGCACCATAGCAAGAAGCAGCAGAAGGAGAAGCACCACATCCAGAAGGTCTTTCTCCACAGCCAGAGCCAATTCAGATAGTGCTACCAGATGAGGAACCAGAAGAAGCTCCCCAGATGACACAAACCAGACAAAAAACTACCAGTCAAGAAAAAACTAGTGCCACAATCCAAGAGAAGTGCTTCGAGTGTTGTTGCATCCTCATGCACCCCTAATTTGTCCACAACTAATATCATTGACATTCTGCAAGAGCAGGTGAGTGCATATACCAAGTCCTGCAATTGTGCAAGAACAACTAGTATTTAATGTCCCATTTTCCTTTTCTTTCCAGGCTGCATCCACTCAGCAATCTCAGATTCAAATTCTAGGTCCTCTACCCGAGAGCCAGTTTATTGCAGGTTGTAGAGATGCTCTACCCCCTCCCAGGTCAACAACTGCAACACTAGGCTTGAAAAGGAGGAAGAATGTTCCCACCAAGAAGAAAGAGGACATAGTCCCTTAGCTGTAGATGATGAGTGACAGATAGTTTGGACATGGTTTACCTTTTGGCTAGAAACTGTAGTGAAACTCTAGTGAAACCTGATGGTTAGGATATATTTTGAATGGTGTTTTGTACTGAAACCTGATGTCAAAATGTGGAGACTGGTTTCACACAAACCATCAGTGCACTTCTAAATTATGTGTAATGTGGATTTGCAAAGTATCGGATGAATCGGATGTCATTGCAAGTTCCTGAAAATCATTGTCTTAGTCATTGCAAGTTCTTGATACATAGTCCGCGACATCGAAATAGATCACATTCTTGCAATCAACAACACCAAAGTAGTAATCACAGTCCTACACAACACAATCAACTGATCCATCTTATTCAGACATTGTTCCATTTTCGGAACCAACTGGTTCATCTTCAGTCCAGTGCCTACTTCCTCCTCAATTGCTTCAATCCGAAATTCACCACCCGAATAATCAACAGATGCAGTGTCACCACCAGCGATGAATCCATTTGCGATTAGGAAATCAACATAGATGTCCTCCCCGTCTTCCCAGTAGTAGTGATTGCAAGGATTCACCCCCTTCTCCAGAAAGAAAAATTCAGAAAAATCAATGGATGCAATCAACATTCAAATCCAAATGAAAACCCAAATTTTGCAGTGAGAAACTTATGCCATGATTAGGGCACTTGTAGAACACACGTCCTGGATTAGCTTCTGATCTGGAAACGCACCGAACCGTGCAACGCATTTGACAGCACGGACATGGAACTAACGACAGCGGTGACCCGAGAGGTGCAGGTCGTCTGGGTCCTAAAGCTATCGGGAGCAGTGCAACCGACGAGGAAGCATTCAATCTCTTGCCACCCGACGAGCATCCGGTGAGAGACATGGCGGCTGGAGAAGAGAGCCGAGGGAGAGCAAACCTAGGGACTGGGGAATAGAAAGATAGAGTCTTATGAGGGTTCAGATGCTAAGATACATGACCGAGACGAGAAAAGGTCATGGAATGAATCACTTACGTAACATTTAGGACCCAGACGTGCATTTTCATAGATTTGGGACCAACTTGACACATCTCGTAAACTTTGAGGACCGCCCATGCATTTAACTCCCGGAATAGGGAAACTGAGGCATAATTGATCGAGAAGTTCTGGAATGACGCGGGCTTCCCGACGCCTGCGTCTCGTTTCTGGGAGCATCGGTCGCCATCCACGCCGGGGGAGAATCTAACTCCAGATGGGAATAGGTCCGCCTTTTTTTGAATAAGGACCTGTTCGGACCCACTCCACTCCACAACTCCGCTCCGGGAGTGGGAGGAGCGTGCCAAATGCTGCAACTCCATGGAGTCAAAAGAGTGGAGTGGATCCGATCGCAGTTGAATCTGACGGAGTCATCAAAGTCTGGCTCCCCATGACTCCCTCCCCAAAAATTGCATGTTCGATCCCCTTCCTCCTCCTCCTAGCACCCCGACATGCAAACCTAGCTCCCTACCGCCGCTACCCCTGCCGCCAGATCTCGCCATCTCATTGTCCCCCTCATCGCCATCTCCTCGTCTCCCTCATTGTCATCTCCTCGCCCCCCTCCTCAAGGCAGCTGCGACCTCACCATCTTCTCGTATCCCTCCTCGTCATCTCCTCGCCCCCCTCCTCAAGGCGGCTGCGACCTCGCCATCTCCTCGTCCCCCTTGCTACTTCTTGAGCTTGCGTTGGTTTTTCCCTTGAAGAGGAAAGGGTGATGGGGCAAAGTAGAAATAAGTATTTCCCTCAGTTTGAGAACCAAGGTATCAATCCAGTAGGAGTATCAAGATGAGGCACCAATGAACGTGCACAAAAACAAACAAACTTGCACCCAACACGATAAAGGGGTTGTCAATCCCTTCACGATTACTTGCAAGATGAGATCTGAAGGTGATAAAAGGTAAAAAGAAATGAAAGTGCAGCAAAGTATTTTTGGTATTTTTGTATGTAGATTTGAATATATGATGTGTAAAATAGACCCAGGGGCCATAGTGTTCACTAGAGGCTTCTCTCATGATAGCAAGTATTACGGTGGGTGAACTAATTACTGTCGAGCAATTGATAGAATCACGCAAAGTTATGATGATATCTAAGGCAATGATCATACATATAGGCATCACGTCCGAGACAAGTAGACCGATACTTTCTGCATCTACTACTATTACTCCACACATCGACCGCTATCCAGCATGCATCTAGTGTATTAAGTTCATAACAAACGGAGTAACGCCTTAAGCAAGATGACATGATGTAGAGGGATAAATTCATGCAATATGATATAAACCCCATTTTTTTACCCTTGATGGCAACAACACGATGCGTGCCTCGCTACCCCTTCTGTCACTAGGTGAGGACACCGCATGGTATGAACCCAAAACAAAGCACTTCTCCCATTGCAAGAATTATAGATCAAGTTGGCCAAACGAAACCCATAACTCGAATAGAATTACAAGGATACGAAATCATGCATATAAGAAATCAGAGGAGACTCAAATAATATTCATAGATAATCTGATCATAAATCAACAATTCATCGGATCTCGACAAACACACCGCAAAATAAAGTTACATCGGATAGATCTCCATGAAGATCATGGAGAACTTTGTATTGAAGATCCAAGAGAGAGAAGAAGCCATCTAGCTACTAGCTATGGACCCGAAGGTCTGTGGTGAACTACTCACGCATCATCGGAGAAGCAATGGTGTTGATGAAGAAGCCCTCCGTGTCCGAATCCCCCTCCGGCAGGGCACCAGAACGGTCCCCAGATGGGATCTTGCGGAGACACAAGCTTGCGGCGGTGGAAAAGTATTTTCGTGGCTCTCCCTGGAGGTTTTGGGATTTTTGGGAATTTATAGGCGAAAGAGGTAGGGCAGAGGAGGCAAGGGGGGCCCACGAGACTGCTAGGCACCCCCCCAGGGTGCGCCTAGGCGGCTCGTGACCTCCTACGAGACCTCGTGCCTTGGTTCTCAAGTCCTGTGTGTATCTTCTCTTATGGAAAAAATTCATCCCGCAGGTTTTATTCCGTTTGGACTCCGTTTAATATTCTTTTCTGAAAAAGGTCAAAAACACGGAAAAAACACAAACTGGCACTAGGCACTGAGTTAATAGGTTAGTCCCAAAAATGATCTAAAATGGCATATAAATGCATATAAGACATCCCAAGTTGATAATATAATATCGTGGAACAATCAAAAATTATAGATACGTTGGAGACGTATCAAGCATCCCCAAGATTAACTCCCGCTCGTCCACGAGTAGGGAAGTGATAAAGACCGAATTTTTGATGTGGAATGCTACCTAACATATTTGTTCTTTGCAACTTCTTTATTGTGGCATGAATGTTCACATCCATAAGATTCAAAACACTAGTTTAATATTGACATGAAAACAATAATACTTCAAGCATACTAGCAAAGTAATCATGAACTTTTGAAATAACAAGGCCAAAGAAAGTTATCCCTACAAAATCATATAGGCTAGCTATGCTCCATCATCCCCACACAACGAATTTAAATCATGCACAACCCCGGTATTGGCAAAGTAATTGTTTTCACACTCTTACTTTCTCAAACCTTTTCAACTCTCACGCAATAAATGAGCGTGAGCCATGGATATAGCATTATAGGTTGAATAGAGTGTGGTGGAGGTTGTGAGGCAAAAAGGAGGAGATGGTCACATCGACTTGGCGTATCAACGGGCTATGGAGATTCCCATCAATAGATATCAATGTGAATGAGTAGGGATTGCCATGCAACAGATGCACTACAGCAATAAGTGTATGAAAGCTCAAAAAGAAAACTAGTGGGTGTGCACCCAACTTGCTTGCTCACGAAGACCTAGGGCAATTTTGAGGAAGCCCATCATTGGAATATACAAGCCAAGTTATATAATGAAAATTCCCACTAGTATATGAAAGTGACAAAATAAGAGACTCTCTATCATGAAGAACGTGGTGCTATTTTGAAGCACAAGTGTGGAAAAAGATAGTAGCATTGTCCCTTCTCTCTTTTTCTCTCATCATTTTTTTGTTTGGGTTCTTTGGCCTCTTTTTTTTGGTGGGCATCTTTGGCCTTTTTTTTATTTCCTCACATGGGACAATGCTCTAATTACGATGATCATCACACTTTTATTTACTTACAACTCGATACTTAGAACAATAATGACTATATGAAATGCCTCCGGCAGTGTACTAGGATGTGCAACGATCTAGCTTAGCATATGACATTGAAACTTCTAGCTAGCTATCTTACGATCATCCAATGGCAATATGAAAGTGATGGCACATGTCATGAGACGGCATGGTGGAAGTTGCATGGCAATATATCTCGGAATGGTTGTGAAAATGCCATAATAGGTAGGTATGGTGGCTGTTTTGAGGAAGGTATATGGTGGGTTTGTGCACCGGCGAAAGTTGCGCGACACTAGAGAGGCCAGCAATGGTGGAAGGTGAGAGTGCATCTATACCATGGACTCACATTAGTCATGAAGAACTCATATACTTATTGCAAAAGTTTTATTAGTAATCGAAACAAAGTGCTAAACGCATACTCCTAGGGGAAGGGTTGGTAGGTGTTAACCATCGTGTGATCCCGACCGCCACACAAAGGATGACAATCAATAAATCAATTATGGTCTGACTTCCTAACATAGTGGTTCACCATACGTGCATGCTACGGGAATCACTAACCTCACCACAAGTATTTCTAGATTCACGACACTCTACTAACATAACTCTAATATTAACATATCCATATCTCAAAACTAATTGTGAGGAATCAAACTTCTCTTAATAATCAATGCACTTGAATATGAAAGTTTTTATTGTATCCTCTTTGGATGCCTATCATATTTAGGACTAATTTCATAGCACATGCCAATTACCAAGTTAATTAGAGAGAGCGCTCTCAAAATGATATAAGTGAAGATCGAGAGTTTTTATTTCTACAAAATATGACACCGCCGTGCTCTAAAAAGATTTAAGTGAAGCACTAGAGCAAAATTATCTAGCTCAAAAGATATAAGTGAAGCTCATGGGAGCTAAATTGCCTAGCTCAAAAGATATAAGTGAAGCTCATTGAGTATTCTAACAAATTCACGATGAGTGCATGTCCCCCTCAAAAAGGTGTGCAGCAAGGATGATTGTGATAAAACAAAAAGCAAAGACTCCTATAATACAAGACGCTCCAATAAAAACACATATCATGTGGTGAATAAAAATATAGCTCCAAGTAACGTTACCGATGGATTGAAGACGAAAGAGGGGATGCCTTCCTGGGGCATCCCCAAGCTTAGGCTTTTTGGTGTCCTTGGATTTGGCTTGGGATGACTTGGGCATCCCCAAGCTTAAGCTCTTTCCACTCTTTATTCCATTGTCCATAAGAACATCACCCCAAACTAGAAAACTTCACAACACAAAACTTAAACAGAAACTCGTGATATCATTAGCATAAGAAAACAAACTACCAAGTTTGTAGGTACTGTAGTAAACTTAATTTACATTTAGATTGATGTCATATTACTGTATTCTCACTTTTCCATCGCTCGTACCCCCCGATACTAACCATAATTTCATCAAAATAAGCAATCAACACAACAAAAACAGAGCAGTCTATAGTAATCTGTATATTTCGTATACCTACGGTATCCCAAAAATTATGAAAAATTATGAAAATTAGGGAAATTTTCATATCAATCAGAAGCAAAAAGAATCAACTCAAAATCTCTTTCTGGATAGGAATTAAAAATAATTTTGTGAGCACAAAGTTTCTGTCTTTTTCGGCATGATTAAACAACTATCACCAAAACTAATCATAAAGGTTCTACTTGGCACAAACGCTAATTAAAACATAAAAAACACAATAATAACAGAATCATGATGGTGTGGACTCAACAAAACAGAAAGTGCAAAGCAAAAATAAATTTATTCATTGGGTTGCCTCCCAACAAGCGCTATCGTTTAACGCCCTTAGCTAGGCATTGATAATTCAATGATGCTCACATAAAAGATAGCAGTCGGACACGAAGAGAGCATCATGAAACATGTGACAAACATATCATCTAACATACTTCCTATGCATAGGCATTAGGAAAACAAATTATCAAGACAAGCAATAACTACCATATGCAAGAAGGAAGAAAGAGACAATATCAATCTCAACATAACGAGAGGTAATTTAGTAACATGAAAGTTTCTACCACAATATTTTCCTATATCATAATAATTACATGTGGGATGATATTCAAATTCAACAATATAACTATCACATAGGATATTCTTTTCAAGATCCACATGTATGCAAAGTTGACACTCTTTATTATTGCAATCATTACTATAAATATTATATTCATCATGAGGCTCAATTTTTTTTTTCAAGATCATAAGAAAAATCATCACCCAATCATGATCATTGCAATAAGTAGTGGACATAGCAAAACTAGCATCCCCAAGCTTAGGGTTTTGCATATTTTTAGCATAATTGACATTCATAGAATTTATAATAAAATCATTGCAATCATGATTTTCTTTAAAGGGGCTAGCAAGTGTGGATGCAAGAACAATAATTTCACGTTTAACATAAGGAACTATAGCAAGTTCATCTCCATAGGCATCATTAATATTGGCATTGTGGCCACAAGCATAGCAAGCATCATGTTTATCAAGGGGAGATATTTCAATCATATCGACGAAATCACAATTATCTATAGGTTCATGCATATCATTATTTTCCTCCAAAGAACCGGACATTCTCTCAATAAATTCAATAACATAGGCATTAGAAGCAAAGTTCTCACGGCAGTAATTAAGTATGTCAAGATTTTCATATTTGTAGAGAGTAATATCATACTTTTCAATCAAAGAAGCAACTTCATGAGCACCCTTAAAAACAACAAATTCTTCAATTTGTTCGATATCATAATAGCTATAAACACCCTTTTCATAAGAAGATAAGATTTCATTATCATTAAACTCACAAAGGTAGGGAAGGTGTTTTTTAGGGTTTTAAGAGCAACAAGTATAATCATAAATTTCACATAGATTCAAAGCATAGCATTGCAAACTATTTATGTGATGCCATAAGAGTCTCCCCTTTTCATACAAACGGTGACGCACAAAATGAGCATGCTCATCTAAAGATTTCCCATCAACCAAGCTAGTTGGGGTTTCAGTACGAGCACAAAGGGATCGAAGAAGATCCAAGTAGAAAAATTTAAGTGGATCCATATCAATAGATACTTAGCAAGCAAAGATTCAAGCATATTGAAGGCACATATCACACAAGCAAAGGAAAGACAAACAAAAAAGGCAAATATTTTTGTAATTTTTGTTTTTTTAGAAGTGGGGGAGAGGAAAACGAGAGGCAAAAGGAAAATAATGTAAATGCAAGAGATGAGTTTGCGATAGTTACTTGGTAGATATGCTTCACTTGAATACTCCCCGGCAACGGCGCCAGAAATTCTTCTTGCTACTTCTTGAGCTTGTGTTGGTTTTTCCCTTGAAGAGGAAAGGGTGATGCAGCAAAGTAGAAATAAGTATTTCCCTTAGTTTGAGAACCAAGGTATCAATCCAGTAGGAGTATCAAGATGAGGCACCAATGAACCTGCACAAAAACAAACAAACTTGTACCCAACGCGATAAAGGGGTTGTCAATCCCTTCACGATTACTTGCAAGGTGAGATCTGTAGGTGTTAAAAAGTAAAAAGAAATAAAAGTACAACAAAGTATTTTTGGTATTTTTGTATGCAGATCTGAATATATGATGTGTAAAATAGACCCGGGGGCCATAGTGTTCACTAGAGGCTTCTCTCATGATAACAAGTATTACGGTGGGTGAACGAATTACTGTCGAGCAATTGATAGAATTGCGCAAATTTATGACGATATCTAAGGCAATGATCATACATAGAGGCATCACGTCCGAGACAAGTAGACCGATACTTTCTGCATCTACTACTATTACTCCACACATCGACCGCTATCCAGCATGCATCTAGTGTATTAAGTTCATAACAAACGGAGTAACGCCTTAAGCAAGATGACATGATGTAGAGGGATAAATTCATGCAATATGATATAAACCCCATCTTTTTACCCTTGATGGCAACAACATGATGCATGCCTCGCTACCCCTTCTGTCACTAGGTGAGGACACCGCATGGTATGAACCCAAAACCAAGCACTTCTCCCATTGCAAGAATTATAGATCAAGTTGGCCAAAAGAAACCCATAACTCGAAGAGAATTACAAGGATACAAAATCATGCATATAAGAAATCAGAGGAGACTCAAATAATATTCATAGATAATCTGATCATAAATCCACAAATCATCGGATCTCGACAAACACACCGCAAAAGAAAGTTACATCGGATAGATCTCCATGAAGATCATGGAGAACTTTGTATTGAAGATCCAAGAGAGAGAAGAAGCCATCTAGCTACTAGCTATGGACCCGAAGGTCTGTGGTGAACTACTCACGCATCATCGGAGAGGCAATGGTGTCGATGAAGAAGCCCTCCGTGTCCGAATCCCCCTCCAGCAGGGCACCAGAACGGTCCCCAGATGGGATCTTGCGGAGACAGAAGCTTGCGGTAGCGGAAAAGTATTTTCATGGCTCTCTCTGGAGGTTTCGGGATTTTTGGGAATTTATAGGCGAAAGAGGTAGGGCAGAGGAGGCAAGGGGGCCCACGAGCCTGCTAGGCACCCCCTAGGGCGCGCCTAGGGGGCTTGTGACCTCCCACTAGACCTCGTGCCTTGGTTCTCAAGTCCTGTGCGTATCTTCTCTTATGGAAAAATCATCACGCAGGTTTTATTCCGTTTGGACTCCGTTTAATATTCTTTTCTGAAAAAGGTCAAAAACACGGAAAAAACAGAAACTGGCACTGAGTTAATAGGTTTGTCCCAAAAATGATATGAAATGGCATATAAATGCATATAAGACATCCCAAGTTGATAATATAATAGCATGGAACAATCAAAAATTGTAGATACGTTGGAGACATATCACCCCTCCTCAAGGCGGCTACGACCTCGGCCTCCGGCAGTTGAGATTAACATGGCCTCGTCCTCGTCCCCGACAGCTTGGATTCATCGTCAGCAAGGTCTGCATCCAGGCCCACGTCACATCCAGCAAGGTGAGATCCATATTCCCTCTGCACCCTTGTTCCTCTCTATGTTCTTGATTCATATCCCTCATTACTTTTATGTGTTCTTGATTCCAGAAAGGATCGGTGTGTTCTTGATTCCAGAAAGGATTAGTGTGTTCTAGATTCTATAAAGGATTAGTTCTACATGTCCACAATTCCAGAAAGGATTAGTAGTGAAAGTAGATACAAAAGAAATTTTGTGCAGATACAAAAGAAAGTGGATTCAAAAGATCCCTAGCATTTTGTACAAACAAAGGATTAGTTCTATCATTCTATGAATAACCATCTCTATCTTGTACTGAAATCCATCAGTGTTATAATCTGTTTATTGTGGAGTTTAGGGATAAGCAGCACTAGCTAGGAGCAGCACTTAAGAATTGATCAGTAGCAGTACCACGTTCACGCCATTAGAGTAGATGTTGATTAATTCTGGATTTTAGTTTGACAAGGAGAAACATGGTAGTATGGTTGTACAGGGATAGATAGAGAGGTGTGCGCCAGTTTGCCGTGGTTGCACGCCTCGTGCGTGTCGCTGCACTGGAGAAGAAGGTAAACAAAGAGACGACATCGCCGATGCGGCCGGTGGCGAGCCAACCATATCCGGTGGTTAATTATTATTTGTTTGTACTAGAGTAGCTTTGGTGATTCGTTTTCGCCATGGTCTTTGCTACTATGTGACTAGGAGCCTAGTTGATGATTATTCACCAATACGTGTTCACTTGTAATGCTTGCAATTAATATATAATTTTCTTGAAGAATGTTTGCCGATTGGAGTGACGACAATACTACGATCTTGACCGAGCTCTTTGTCCAACAAGTGCATGCTGGCAACAGACCAGGAAAGCACTTGACTCCAAATGCTTATGAGGAGGTTGCAAAGGATTTCAAAGTCAGAGCAGGTTTGGAGTACACCAGGATCCAACTAAAAAACAAGTGGGATAAGTTGAAGTCTGACTACAGCAATTTCAGAAAACTCAAGTTGAAGGAGATTGGGGGTGGGTGGGACTATGAGAGAAACACTGTCAAACAAGATGTTGAATGGTGGAAGAAAGCAAAGATAGTGAGTCATGACTTTTCCTATTTGTTCTTACCATATAAGCAATTGTTACCTGAGTAGTGATGTTGATCAATCTTTGTTTTGTTTTATTTCAGGACATCCCTCGTTGTGGCAAGTTTCGAAAGCGTGGACTTCGAAATGAGAATAACTTATCTACCATGTTTGGTGATATCACGAGTGATGGTACACATCATTGGAATCCCGCTTGAGGCACCATTCCCCAATCTAGTACTGCAACTTCAGTTTTCAATGTGTACAACATACACGATGTTGATCTGGAGGAGACACAAACAGGTGAGTCGCATGATGATGCAAAAGGGAAGAGACTTGTTAGGGTTGTGGATGGCAATAACTAGAAGCAGGAGACCTCACTTGTTATACAAGAATAGATAACCAGGGTTGGAGATATAGCAGAGAGGACTCAATCTAGCTTTGAGTCATACATGAAGAAAGAAGAAAGTTCATCGGTTACTTCTGTGATGGATCTAGTTGTTGAGTGCGGTGCAATAGTAGGCAGTGATGAATATTTCATTGCTAGTGAACTATTTGTAAAGAGAGAGCAGAGAGAGATGTTCATGCACATGACTGAAAGTGCTGCTTGTTTTGATTGGTTGAGTAGGAAATACAACACCAAGTATGGGCATTAGATGCTACTAATGTTGTTTCTACCTATTGGGAAGTAATACTAATTTAAAGTTTGAACTTCATTATATACTCTACGATTTGCTTGTAAGACTATTTCGGATGTGTGCCTTTGTTTACATTGTTTCAGCCGTGTCTTCAATCTTAAATGATAAATCTTGTTACATATGATTTGTCTTTAATGTTAGTATTACATTCTTACTTATCTTCTTGCTATGACTAATCTGGTTGACAATTGAGTACTAATTGTTGTTACTTGTGTATGTTCAGATGTCATCGGATAGTGACTATGATAGTGATAGTTAGGAAGAAAGGAAGAAGAGAGTATGCCACTATGTTTAGTCAATGTCCAACATATATGCTGGTGCATCAACACTTATAGGGAAGTACCGTGACAACTATTTGACCAAGGTAGATCCAAGGACTTCTATTCTCAGTGGGTTCGATGGCTGCAGGAGACAGTGTCAACACCTGGAGAAACATATACAATGTTGAGGATGAACGCTCGCCCCTTCTTTCAATTGCATGACTTGTTGGTCGAAAGGTATGGCTTCAAATCAACATGTTTCATGAGCAGTTATGAGGCACTTGCAATGTTCTTGTGGACTTTGGGGTTGCGAGTTGATACATCTCCAACGTATCTATAATTTTTGATGGTTCCATGCTATTATCTTGTCAACTTTGGATGTTTTGTATGCATGAATATGCTATTTTATATCTTTTTTTGGGACTAACCTATTAACTCAGTGCCAAGTGCCAGTTTCAGTTTTTTTCCGTGTTTTTGACCTTTTTCAGAGAAGAATATTAAACGGAGTCCAAACAGAATAAAACCTGTGGGACGATTTTTTCCATAATAGAATATACGCAGGGGACTTGAGAACCAAGGCTGAAGCCCCAGGGGAGTTCACAAGCCCCCTAGCCACGGCCTGGGGGCGCGCCTAGCAGGCTTGTGGGCCCCACGTGGCTCCTTTGCCCTACTTCTTTGGCCTATAAATTCCCTAAAAATCCAGAGCCACCAGTGAGAGCCACGAAAATACTTTTCCGCCGCCGCAAGCTTCTGTCTCTGCAAGATCCCATCTCGGGACCGTTCTGGTGCCCTGTCGGAGGGAAATTCGGACACAGAGGGCTTCTTCATCAACACCATTGCCTCTCCGATGATGCGTGAGTAGTTCACCACAGACCTTCGGGTCCATAGCTAGTAGCTACATGGCTTCTTCTCTCTCTTGGATCTTCAATACAAAGTTCTCCATGATCTTCATGGAGATTTATCCGATGTAACCTTCTTTTGCGGTGTTTTTTTCGAGATCCAATGAATTGTGGATTTATGATCAGATTATCTATGAATATTATTTGAGTTTCCTTTGATCTCTTATATGCATGATTTCGTATCCTTGTAATTCTCTTTGAGTTGTGGGTTTAGTTTGTCCAACTTGATCTATAATTCTTGCAATGTGATAAGTGCTTGGTTTTGGGTTCATACCGTGCTGTGTCCTCATCTAGTGACAGAAGGGGTAGCGAGGCACGCATCATGTTGTTGCCATCAAGGGTAAAAAGATGGGGTTTATATCATATTGCATGAATCTATCCCTCTACATCATGTCATCTTGCTTAAGGCGTTACTCTGTTTGTTATGAACTCAATACACTAGATGCATGCTGGATAGCGGTGGATGTGTGGAGTAACAGTAGTAGATGCAAAAAGTATCGGTCTACTTGTCTCGGGCGTGACGCCTATATGTATGAGCATTGCCTTAGATATCTTCGTGACTTTGCGCGATTCTATCAATTGCTCGACAGTAATTCGTTCACCCACCGCAATACCTGCTATTATGAGAGAAGCCTCTAGTGAACACTATGGCCCCTGAGTCTACTTCACATCCTATATTCATATCTACAAAATTACTTTGTTGCACTTTTCACCTTCAGATCTCACCTTGCAAATAATCGTGAAGGGATTGACAACCCCTTTATAGCGTTGGGTGCAAGTTAGTTTGTTTTTGTGCAGGTACCTTGGTGCCTCATCTTGATACTCCTACTGGATTGATACCTTGGTTCTCAAACTAAGGGAAATACTTACTGCTACTGTGTTGCATCACACTTTCCTCTTCAAGGGAAAAACCAACGCAAGCTCAAGAGGTAGCAAGAAGAATTTCTGGCGCTGTTGCCGGGGAGTATTCAAAGTGAAGCTTATCCAAGTAACTATCGCAAACTCATCTCTTGCATTTACATTATTTTCCTTTTGCCTCTCGTTTTCCTCTCCCCCACTTCTGAAAAAACAAAATTTACAAAAATATTTGCCTTTTTCGTTCGCCCTTTTCTTTCGCTTGCTTTATGTTTGCTTGTGTGCTTGTCTGCTTGCTAAGTCACCATGACTGAAAACACCAAATTGTGTGACTTCTCGAATACTAATAATAATGATTTTATTAGTACTCCGGTTGCTCCCGCCACTAGTGCGGAATCATATGAAATCAATGATGCCTTGCTGAATCTTGTTATGAAAGAGCAATTTTCCGGCCTTCCAAGTGAAGATGCCACATCCCATCTTAATACCTTCATTGAGTTATGCGATATGCAAAATAAGAAAGATGTGGATAATTATATGATTAAATTGAAGCTATTTTCGTTCTCATTGCGAGATCGAGCAAAAACTTGGTTTTCATATTTACCGAAAAATAGTATTGATTCTTGGAACAAGTGTAAAGATGCTTATATTTCCAAGTATTTTCCACCGGCTAAGATTATATCTCTCCGTAATGATATCATGAATTTTAAGCAACTAGATCATGAACAAGTTGCACAATCTTGGGAGAGAATGAAATTGATGATTAGAAATTGTCCCGCTCATGGCCTGAGTCTTTGGATGATTATACAAATCTTCTATGTTGGTTTGAATTTTGCTTCTAGAAATATCTTGGATTCCGCCTCTGGTGGAACTTTCATGGAAACCACACTAGGAGAAGCCGCAAAACTCCTAGATAATATCATGACAAATTATTCTCAATGGCACACTGAAAGGTCACCTACTAGTAAAAAAGTGCATGCTATAGCAGAAATTAACTCTTTGAGTGCTAAGATGGATGAGTTAATGAACTTTTTTGCTAGTAAAAGTGCTCCTTTAGATCCAAATGATATGCCTTTGTCTTCCTTGATTGAGAATAGCAATGAGAGCTTGGATGTTACTTTTGTTGGTAGGAATAATTTTGGCAACAACAATGCTTATAGAGGTAACTTTAATCCTAGGCCTTTTCCTAGTAATCCCTCTAATAACTTTGGCAATTCGTACAACAATGCTCATGGAAATTATAATAAATAACCCTTTGATCTTGAGAGTAATATTAAAGAGTCTATCAACTTGCAAAAAAAATTCAATGCGTCCATAGAAGAAAAACTGCTCAAAATTGATGACTTGGCTAGGACCGTTGATAGAATGTCTCTTGATATTGATGCTTTGAAATTTAGATGTGCTCCTCCCAAGATTAACATGGATGAAACTTTGAAAGCTATGTGTGTTTCCATGAATGAGAGTAAAGAAAGAACCACCCAAATTCGTGCTAGACATGAATGGCTTAAAAATGCGTGTTCTCGTGATGAGAATCACGAAGATCTTAAAGTGCTTGGTGTGACTCCTATTGAATCCTTGTTTTCTAATGTAAATCCTAATGATTATGGGGCTGGATATGAATCCACTTTGGTTGAAAAACGCCCCAATGATTCGGAGTCTATCTACCTTGATGCTAAAAGCACTCAAAGTGGAGTAGAGGATATCAAAACTTTGAGTAGTGATGAAATTACTACTTTGGATTTCAAGGAATTCAATTATGATAATTGCTCTTTGATTGAATGTATTTCCTTGATTCAATCCATGCTAAACTCTCCACATGCTTATAGCCAAAATAAAGCCTTTACCGATCATATCGTTGACGCTATGATGAAATCTCTTGAAGAGAAACTTGAGTTGGAGATATCTATTCCTAGAAAACTTTATGATGAGTGGGAACCTACTATCAAAATCAAGATTAAAAACTATGAATGCAATGCTTTGTGTGATTTGGGTGCTAGTGTTTCCGCTATTCCAAAGTCTTTATGTGATGTTCTAGGCTTCAATGAGATTGATGAGTGCTCTCTTAATTTGCATCTTGCGGATTCTACTATTAAGAAACCTATGGGAAGGATAAATGATGTTCTTATTATTCCAAATAGGAACTATGTGCCCGTAGATTTCATTGTACTTGATATTGATTGCAATCCGACATGTCCCATCATTCTTGGTAGACCTTTCCTTAGGACTATTGGTGCTATCATCGATATGAAGGAAGGGAATATTAGATTTCAATTTACATTAAAGAAGGGCATGGAAAACTTTCCTAGAAAGAAAATAAGATTTCCTTATGAATCCATAATGAGGGCTACTTATGGTTTGAGCACCAAAGATGACGACACTTGATTCTATCGCCTTATGCCTAGCTAAGGGCGTTAAACAATAGCGCTTGTTGGGAGGCAACCCAATGAATTTATCTTTGCTTTTTTCTTTCTGTTTTGTTGTGTCCACACCATCATAATTCTGTTATGATGTTTTTCTTATGTTTTTTTGGTGTTTGTGTCAAGTAGAACCTTTATGACTAGTTTTGGTGATGGTTGTTTGATCGTGCTGAAAAAGACAGAAACTTTGCGCTCACGAAATTATTTTTAATTCCTATCCAGAAAGAGATTTTGAGTTGATTCTTTCTGCTTCTGGTTGATATGCAAATTTCCCTAATTTCCATAATTTTTCAGAATTTTTGGGGTAACATAGGTATACGAAGTATATAGATTGGTACAGACTGGTCTGTTTTTGACAGATTCTGTTTTTTGTTGTGTTGATTGCTTATTTTGATGAAACTATGGATAGTATCGGGGGGTACTAGCCATGTAAAAGTGAGAATACATTAATATAACATAAATATAAATAGAAATCAAGTTTACTACAGTACCTAAAGAGTTGTTGGTTTATTTTCTTATGCTAATGATGTCACGAGTTTGTGTTTAAGTTTCGTGTTGTGAAGTTTTTAAGTTTTGGATGATGTTCTCTTGGACAATGGGATAAAGAGTGGAAAGAGCTTAAGCTTGGGGATGCCCAAGGCATCCCAAGCCAAATTCAAGGACACCAAAAAGCATAAGCTTGGGATGCCCCGGGAAGGCATCCCCTCTTTCGTCTTCAATCCATCGGTAACGTTACTTGGAGCTATATTTTTATTCACCACATGATATGTGTTTTGCTTGGAGCATCGTGTATTATAGGAGTCTTTTCTTTTTGTTTTGTCACAATCATCCTTTCTGCACACCTTTTTGAGAGGGACATGCACTCATCATGAATTTGCTAGAATACTCATTCAGCTTCACTTATATCTTTTGAGTTAGGAAATTTAGCTCGCATGTGCTTCGCTTATATCTTTTGAGCTAGATAACTTTGCTCTAGTGCTTCACTTAGATCTTTTTAGGGCATGGCGGTGTCATATTTTGAAGAAATAAGAACTCTCGATCTTCACTTATATCTTTTTGAGAGTGCTCTCTCTAAGTAACTTGGTAATTAGCGTGTGCTATGAAAGAGTCCTAAAGATGATAGGCATCCAAAGAGGATATAATAAAAGCTTCCATATTCAAGTGCATTGATTAGTAAAGAGAAGTTTGATTCTTCTCAATTAGTTTTGAGATATGGATATGGTAATATTAGAGTTATGTTACTAGGGTATTGTGAATCTATAAATACTTGTGTTGAAGTTAGTGATTCCCGTAGCATGCACGTATGGTGAACCGCTATGTTAGGAAGTCGGAGCATAATTGATTTATTGATTGTAATCCTTTGTGTGGCGGTCAGGACCGCGCGATGGTTAAACACCTACCAACTCTTTCCCTAGGAGTATGCGTGTGGGGACCCCGACTGGTGAGTCGAGATCACCGTGCCCAGTGATCCCAAGGATCAATGCTCACTGAACACAGATACTGAATAATAGAGTCTTACATCCAAATACCGTTTAATACATCATATGACCAAAGGGTCAGGTTCACAAACAGGGCTTAAGGCCAAATAAAACGGGTACAATGGGTAGCGGAAACTCATTAGGGCTAAGCAGGTGACCATGCCATCAATCCTACACCGACAGGCATTCTGACTTGGAAGTGTCCTAGATTGCAGGTCCGTCTCCGAAGGCGTACTCGTCGCCAAACTCCGGTCCTTCCTTGTCTGGTCAATAATATAACCAGTGGCAAGCCAATGAGTACTTTGAATGTACTCGCAAACAGCCCATGATATGAACAATGAAAGTGAAGGATAACAATATCATGCATAACTTATCTGGGTGGAATGATCATGATTATGCATCAAGTTAAATAATTACTTTTGAAGATCAGGTTACAGATATCAACATATCTGCTAAGGGTGAACCATCCGGGTTCACCCTATATGCCAAGTCATCGGACTTGTCATAACCTCAATGTATCAACTGAGGGTTAAACCATCCGGGTTTACCCTATATGCCAAGTCACCGAACTTGGTCATATTATTATCTTTATAACAACACCTTTTTAACACCACACACACACTCACACACACTTGGTTTATGCGGAAATATCAGGACGTAGTTTAAGTAGGATTACCCAACTGTCCTTGACCGTGGACACGGCTATTCGAATAGTTTACACTCTGCAGAGGTAGTACGTTGGACCCACGAGAAACGGGAAACTTCCATGTCATCCACGACTCGCGGTATATCACATATACCCGAGGTAAGTACCCGATCATCATCTTTCCCCTGACGATACTAGACAAAGAGGTCCACTCGATTGGTACCCAGCCCACATGTTGTACCTCTTACGAGCACCGACTCTGGACAGTATCAACCATGCAGGGACCAACGGTGTGCCTGGAACTCATAATAATGGCATAGTCGTCCTACCTGGCACGACCCCATCACGAGAGTGACGACAATCACTCCCGCCACTAGTAATGTGGCTCTTTGCTAGTACCGACCAGAGTAATCAACAAAGCCCCTTCCCATAAGGGGGTATCGTGGTCGTACTGGTAAGGTTGGGACGGTCGACACATCATAAATCTAATCCCATTTCCGAAACCATACTCACACAAAACACCGGTGCACCACTTCACCAAAAGTGGCCACCCATCTCATCATCACCCTCGGGCATTAGTGGCACCCGACGGGGTTTTCATAAACTCTTGATTTTAACTCATCATCATGCTCATGATAATATGCTTCTATCTTTACTTGTCAACATGGTATTAACATGACCCTCAAGGGGTAGGTTCAAGCTCAATGCAATGGTCCTATAACCCTACTAGTCAGCATGACAGTAGCATGATCCTCATAGATGGTAGGGTCAAGCTCATCATGCTTGTGGTCCGAGGAGCCATATGAATAACATTACCATCATGCAAGTGCTTCGAAGAAGCCTTCGGTACCATCACACCAATGATGAACCGGCACTGTGATCACATGCAACGGAAAAGTACTTGCTATTCTAGCATCCATCAATACATATGCTCAAGTCATGGTCAAAGGGCTACTTGCCTTGGTCAGCTAGGTATCCTGGGTCTTCAGGGTCTTCCGCTCCGAATCCTTCGTCACTTGGTAATTCTATCGTCGAGAATAGAATAAATAAGAAATAGCTCACACAAAAACAGATCACAGACCACTTTTAAAAATGTTGCAAAACTTGGTAAAAATCAGGTTGTTACTTTGAAAAATATCTTCTCTTTGTTTTTACTAGCAAGGCATTTTTAATAATTATAAAACATGAGCAAACTATTGCTTTTAATGCCTTTATATTAATATAAAACATATTCTGTTTTTGAAAAATGTCAACAATGGCAGAATCAAATACTACTCACTTTTAGAAAAATATCAGTGGAAGAATCATATTTGTCCACTGGATAGCTATTTTTACAAAATTATTTTAGTCTTAGGTTTAAAAATAAAAGAAAAGGCCAAAGTCTGGCCTGGGAAGCAGGCCGGCCCAGCCAGCCAGCAGGCTGCCAGGCGCGCGCGCGCCAGGTTTGAACCTGACGTGCAGGCCCGTGGAGTCAGCGACAGTGGCTGCGCGCGGGGCAGCTCCAGGACACCGACAGGTGGAGCCCACCTGTCGGGTTCTTCCCCTACCTCCAGCCAGGGAGGAGGAGACGAACGCCGGCGAGGCTACCGTCTTCCATGGGCCTGGCTAAGGGAAGGAATGGGTTCAGCATGCCTCTGCCTACCTGCAGGTGGTCGGGACAGCGCCGAAGAGGCTTGGAGTCGCCGGCGATGAGGTGGCCGTGGCGGAGGAGTTTCGGGATGTGGTTGAACTGATAGCTAGGGGCACGGAAAAGCTCGGGGCTGTTGGGGGAAAGGTTCCTGGCGTCGAGGGGAGTGCTCTGGTGGGTCGAGTGTCGCAGGAGCCGGCGTGTAACCGGAGATTGACCGGAGCTCCGAGGCAGAGGGGCCTCGGTCGATCTCGAGCACCGGGGCTCTGCGAGCTCGATTGGGTGGCTAGGGGGGAGCTAATGGTCGTGCAAAGGCTGTTGGAGGGGTGCTGAGGTGCCGGGGGGGCCTATTTATAGGCTCGCGACGGTGTGCTGAACTCGGTGTGCCGGTGACTCACCGCGGTGCGCGTGCGTGCACAGTGAGGAGCTGGCTGCGAAACCATGGTCTCCGGACGTGGTTTAGGTCGCTCTGAAGCATCGGCCGCAGAGGGAGAAGGCGTGGGGTCGAGCTGCAGCGTCCGTGCATGCTCGGCCGAGTCGGGTGCGCGCGGGCATGTGTCGCCCGAGCTCTAGCGCGGGGGAGGAGGGTCCCTGGCGTCTTCTTTACACTGAGGGGTTGTCGAGGGAGGTCTTGGACATTTCGGGGGAGGTTGGAACCGGCCGGGAGCGCCGTCCCCTTTCTCGGTTGCTCCCTGTAGCGCATCCAAAGCGTAGTTTTGGCATGCCACGGCATGCTGGCGCACTCTGGTGCACTTCATACGTGTCCCTCGTGTCTTGGGTGTTGCTGGGAGTGTAACTAGCCGTTGAGTGCTAGTGTGAGCACTGGCTGGTCAAGGGGGACATGATTTACTAGTGCTGCCAGTCCTGATCTGTGGCACAAATTGGAGTTTTTGTCATTTGTGCTTGGAACTGGGGAGGGGCCAGTTGACTGGGTGTTTAGGTTGGTCTGAGGCACTAATACACCAAGTTTGAGGCTGTGACATTGGGTAAAACAGTGGCTAGGTGGGTTTGTACCTTGCTATCAGAAGGTGTTCGACAGTGGTTTGGGGTGCTTCCACTCCACCACTGGAACTGCAATTTAACAGGTTTGGTCTTGGGGTTAAAGTAGGGGTTTCCACCAATTTTGAGCTCCATTGCACAAGTTTAGCTTTGTAAACTTGAAAATGCATGAAAGTGGCCACATCTGTCCTCTCCAAAGGGAGTCTGACTAAACAGAGGCTAGAAAATCTCATTTTTGGTGTGGAGTCCTCATTTGAGGTGCCAAACACCCCTGCAAAGTTTCAGCCCTATTGGACAAACTTTGCTATGTAGAGTTGTTCCAACTCTATTCTAGACAGAGAGGGTTTTAGGCTCATTTGGTGACCTTCCCCACCTTGGATCAAGGTGAGAGTTTATGTGGGCACCAAATATGGCTGGGGGAGGCTCCTGTAATTTAATGGGATTTTATTGAGAATATTTCCTTTGGAAATATCTCAAAAGGTTAAAACAGACAGGAATGGTTTTCAAGGTTTTACTCAATTAATTATAATATAAAATAGGGTTGAAAATCTTATGTATGGAAAATATATGTCCTTCTGAGTTTCCATGATTTTACTCAGAATTTTCTAAGGCAGAGAAGCATTTTTCCATGTGGGAATATCATTCCTGGCATTAGAAACAGACATGCATTTAAAATAGAAAAATAATGTTTTAAATCATTAAATAATGTTTTTGGCAAATAATAATAGTATTTGAGTTCAGATCACCAACTTTGGTTGGGAGTGCTACTAGGCATCATGAACTAGTAGTGTAACCCAAGCAAGGTAGAGGTGATCTGATGTCAAAGCAAAGTGTTTTGGAAATTCATTTTAAATAAATAAATGAAT